>NC_085141.1:287235309-287835309 GCF_024139115.2 Armigeres subalbatus | reverse complement strand
ATTACAACCGATTCGGATTGACATTTGAGTTGCAAACGTGTTCGAAATGATCAAGCTTGTTCGACTGTTCACGATAGAAATTTTACGTGCACTGTAGCGTTTCATTTTTGATTCAAAATCAAATCAAGCACATGGATAAAACACTTTTTGCTAAGGAATTTAGTTTTCAACGAAGCTTCCCATAATTGGTCAATTAACAATGTCTTTTACTAACGCGTGTTATGGTTACGGGATTTACCGGATTCACCTTTGAAGATTATTAAAAAAAAGTCAAAGGTACAGCGCAAATGGTTTGTACGCAGCTACATAGCTGTATGTTTCAATTGCTATTTCTAATTACTTATAATTATAGTATCTTTACTAATTTCATTGATATTTCACTTTTTTAAATTTCAGTTTAAACTGTATTATAACTCTCAAATCTAATATTGTAAAGCGTTAAGCGAAAGAAGCGTTGATTCCTCAATCGAATGGTCAAAGAAAATCAAAAATCCATCGAGAAACGGCTAAGATATTGACTTGCAAAGTATATCATATTTTCTAGGCGCTTTTCAATTTTCGTAACTGCAAGGTGTACCCAAGAATGTAAAATACAGTCGTAGCTCTACGTTGAAATATTCCCTGACTTTTGATAACTGAAGGGAATGGTGGGTTAGTAGGTCAATTAGAAAGATGTATACTGATGTTGGGTGGGGCAGCAGGGACAGCAGGGACAGCATGATGTCCAAGGGCTTGACGACCCCTCCCCAGCTGTCTGCGAGTCAGGGAGAACTGCCTAGGGCGTGGTGGGATTTAGCAGTGGGCTCTGCTAAAATCCCTCCCAAAAAACCACAAGTGCCCGTAAGCGGACTCTATCAAAGCGACTGTGTGCCGCTTCAAAAGCACAAGCCCAGGGAGTGCCAATTGGCATGTGGAGTGTCCCTACTTCGGTAGGGTAGTGCGTGAGCTGCTTCGGCAGAGAGTGAGTGATCTGTTTGTGCTGAGGCAGGAGTGTCATAGCGCGTCACCGCTATTGTCACCTCGAAGCGCAGCAGAAGTCTGAGTATGGACTGCACATGCTAAGGTAAGAGTGTCGTAGCGTAGTATCGTTGATTGATCCCTACATACCGCTATCGACACCTCGAGGCATGGCAGTGGAGTGTTAGAGTGAGTTGTGGAGTGTACCTACTTCGGTAGGGTAGCGCGTGAGCTGCTTCGGCAGGGAGTGAGTGATCTGGTTGTGCTGAGGCAGGAGTGTCATAGCGTGTCGCCGCCGCTATTGTCACCTCGAAGCGCAGCAGAAGTCTGAGTATGGACTGCACATGCTGAGGTAGGAGTCGAGGTATCCCATCGACACCTCGAGGCATTGCAGTGGAGTGTTAGAGTGGGCCACCGGAAAAGGGTCACATGGAGCGAATGGTCTTTGGAGAAGCTGCTTCGGCGGTAGGGTAGCAGTGGGTTGTACCCACACACCTACAGTTGTGCACATGTGGTGCATGGGGAGTGTCCCTGCTTCGGCAGGGTAGCGTGTGGTCTGCTTCGGCAGTGGTGTGATTGATCTGCTCGTGCTGAGGCAGGAGTGTCGTAGCGTAATATCTGTAGGCCCAGGCAGTTACCGCTATTGACACCTCGAGGCATGGCAGCGGAGTGCCCGGGAGAGCATCCAAGTAAGACTCGAATGGAGTGAATGGTGTGCGAGCACCCAAGTCAGTCTCGCGTGGGACGAGTGCCTGTGTGAGCGATAATGAGCGAGTACGCTTAGTACTGCCGTCCCCCCAGAAGTAGTACTGCGAGGTAGTTCCTGGGGGAAACGATGGTGGAGCCCAAGGGAGTTTAGTCGGTATCACCGGTATGGTCGAGTCCGACACTCCAGTACACTTCCGTGCGGTAGTTTGGCAACTACAATGCACGTGTACTGGGTTAGTGTGTAAATGCATTCTCCCTTGTATAAAAAAAAAAAAAAAAAAAATACTGATGTTGGATATCACTGAGTTACATGTTCTTTCTCTAGCGAGTGCGAAAATTTATATTTGGTCCAATATATATAAATCCACATTTAAGAAGTTTAGGCAATCAAATTGAAGTAGTTCATAGAATTGATGTGCTAGGGGAAGTGTAAGGGTTTTGGTCATCTTAGTGCCTAATTTGTGCATATTTTCCAAAAACTATCAATCAATTTTCACAGCAAAGAAGCGTAAGGGATGTATCTCCTGTTGCAGCTAATAAAACCTTCGGAAATTGCTTTATTTTTGGAGTTATGCAAGAAACTGCATGATAGAACTAGAGGCGAATATATAGATTTGATAGTTCCGTTAGAATACGGAAGGCATGAAGAATGTTTTATAGAAGTTGATTTGAAAGCCAGCGGAGGGCAATATTTGTAAATGATATAAATCTCACCACCTTCCTTCTGCCAAACCCGCATAAAGAGGAAGGAAAGACTTTCAGCGTGGAAGCTGATATCTCTTCACTGGTAAAAGGAAAATGGTTTGATTTGCTCATATACCATTGCGTGCGGAATGGGTTTCGATCGACGAGTACTGGCTCTAAATTTCTAATATGACATCAGCATGTAGTCGAATAGGATTTTTATTGAGCAGTTCTGTTTTTTATTGCGAAGTTCTGATACATGGATGAAACAGAACAGAACAGAAATCAGACTGCGATCTCTGTGGAACCCAATACTCCGAGAGGGGCTTGATAGTGTATTTCAAGATGCAGAATAGAAAACATGGTGTTGTTAAATTGAATAATTGTTTTGGTAGCTGAATCCGAGTTTTTTCCGATTTAACCTGTCGAAGGCAGCTTAAATTAAACCCTTGCGGGTTAAGGGAAAAGCCCGGCTCTGTGAGTAAGCCAGTCACCATGAGGCTTTTGCAAGAAATCGCTACTCAATTAATTTTATAATACCGTATCATGTTATTTTTTAAAATTTTTGCCATACTGAAACACATAACCACTGATGAACTTTCGAAAGTTAATAAAATTAACTTTTTAGTAAGAAGTCTTTTCTCACACAACAACAAAATTAACAAAACAAGCGCAAATACCGCCGACGCGTTACCAAATGTTGTTTTTCACTGTTAAATTTCAAGCTGTGGAGTAGGGTAAAATGCCCAATAGTACGGGTAAAAATCCGTTCCCAGAAATGAGAAAATAATTCATGATTCCATGAATCCGTCGTGTTTTCATGCTATGAAAATACACCATGAATATAAATCATGATTTCATGATTTATTTTCGCGTAACGCAACCAATGCGTTACAATTTGGTTGTTTAGATCGACTGAATAAAAAAGTTCATCAGGGGATTTGAACTGGAGTACACTGAGCGAGAGTCCAGCGTGCTACCTCTCAGCCGTTCTTACGTCTTTGGAATGGAGTGTTCGAAGTATAACCGGTTATGCATACTGTTGACTGATGAGGATTGTCTAGTACCATGAATAATGTTCCTGAAATCATGAATTATAATCATGGTTTCATGAACTGACCTGATTTTTTATTCATGCCTGTGGATATGCATTTTTTTCCGTGTGAACCCCCTTGTTTTTGCTCTTCCTGTCAAAAGGAGTAGATATTTTCAACATATTTATTCTGCTTGATATCTAATAACAAGTTCTGCATCTCCTCTTCACGATACATACATAAAACACTTAAATGCACGACGTTATTCGTTAAAATTAACATTTTAAAGTCTGACTGAATTCGCCCTATCGTAGACCCTCTGGAGGTCCATAATAGGAAATTGCTTCCCCATAGTCGACACTTTATTTGATGTTCATGTTCCGTTTCAGCATGTTCTGTTTCCCTATTATGGACCCCCCAAAATGTTCCTACAATGGACACTCTAGTGTTTATTTCTTATAGAATTATAAAAAATCATCTAATTTTACTTTCCACAGCATTTCCAATGCATGTAATCAAATCATAGAACTGTAAGGTAGGTTCTCCCGATGGAATTTTATAGCAAAATGTTTACATTGTGCTGTAATAATGCAAAAATGGCTGGAGGGTCCACTATTGGTTGGGGGTCCACTATTGGGCACTTTACCCTACAAAATGCGTTCAAAATTTCAGTATATTCGCACACATATTGTATTATGTACTATTTGCTGCCATCAAGTTGGACTGAAAGGTGGATTGGATAAAAAAAAATTACAACTTTCAGTCCACCTATGGCTCGTAGAGAACGTGAGGTTGTTTTTGAAAGATACTTTAGGTTTAGTTTTGATCGCTGGTTTTGGTTGTTATGAGAGCTAGTTTCTGCTGAGTCGAAGTCTGAGTCCGTAAAGATGTTTGCTCGTGTGACTATTTATTAAATCGTACATCATACGCGCTGTGCGAAAGGGGATGGATGCCTTTTTCAACCTACAGTTTTTGAAAACCATTCTGACGTTTGTACCGCGGACGGTTATAGCTTGACCGAGCGTGATCATTTGGGTCGCATGATTACAGCAGGTATGATTTTCGAGTAACAACTTCATAAATTCGATATCGGGTCCTTGTATGTTCAGTATTAAATGTTCTCAAAATCGATGTTTTGTGATGCTATTGAATGTTTTACAAGTCAAGATGATGGCTGGAATGTTTACACGACAATAATCCTTACCCTTACTTCTCTAACACCTTGTTGCACAAGTTCTACAAATTTTCCTCCGATGGTTCTATGGCTTCTCTGCAGTTAACGACGCCAGTTCTTGACGCTCAATGTGGGACTGCTCTGTATCTATCTTTCGCCCGAACTGGCTATTTCGTTGAAAATGTCGTTTTGCTGAAAAGCAATACAGCCATAATGGTTGCTTGACCGGGAAAGGCCGTTTGGCCATACAGGTCAAACGTTTATATATGTCGTTTAGCCGCACAGCTCATATTGGTGGTGTAGCACCAAATTAGAATGCAAAAGTAGGGACCTCTGAAGGTATATCTGTCAAACTAAATGATGCGTTGCTGAATGCAGCCTTTGGCGAATCCATCAAAGTTAGGTAATTTGCTTGTATCTCTAGAAAAATCTATCTTCGGTCGAATAAGTTGGCTAACTGTACCGGATAGACAATTTAATCGAAGCAGTGGCGTAGCCACGGGGGTGGTTTTGGGCATAAGATCACAGTGTGCGCTGCTTGAAAACGGATGGAAAAAACCCTCGTTCCGTCAAACAACTAAATTTTTCATTATTTTACACTTTTTGAATAAAGTTTAGAAAAGTTATTGCGAATTTAAAATGTACAACAATTGTCATGAAATGGCCACGACGACTACATGCTGTGGAAATATGGCAGAGCGGTCACTTTTGGAAATCAAGAACTTCTTCGAAGAACAAACGTCAGACACAGTAGCAGAGGGAACAACGACAAAAGAATCATCTCTATCTATAGCATGAGAGGCAATGGGGAAGGTAGCAGAAATGCAGAGATAACTTTCAACGTAGGACTTGGTTAGCAAAAGTGGTACCGTATCCAGTAGCAGATCCAAAACAACCCTTTCCCCTCGCCAGGTTCACTGGCTGAAAACGAAAACGTGAGGCAACTGCAAACAATCACGTATCACTTTATATTTATTTATATTCTCTATTTCATTCGTTTTCATGGGTGTGTGTTTTTACTCCCTTCTCTATTTTATCAAGCCATTACCGAGAATCGAACTTGCCGTCTCTGTATTGACCGTCGCCTTTGCTTGCAAGACTAACCATATACCTGGTATATAGTCACGCCAATACAATTTGTGAATATGCCTGTTTAGTGTTTACGCTTAACCCATGCATGTCAATGGCACTGTTTAATAACCATGTTTCCAAATCGAAGCCTCCCCTATCGCACAGTTTATTTCTGATAGGATCATAACAAACAAAGCTCTAAATTATGATATTTTTTCATTGTTTAGAAAAATTAAGATGAAACTCAGTGGATCGAAGTGATTTAAAACAACCAGTAACACTTCCCGTTTGGAGGAAACTTAAGTTTCGTCCAATAATTATTGTATATTGTATCACACCTGAAGTAAATCAGTTAAGTCAACGATGGCGCGAATTCACAACATTATTTCTCCTCAGCTTTTGATAATTTATGTATTGCTGTGAATTGAGAACCTATTAGTAATTGCAATCTTTGCTTCGTTTGACATTAAATTACAGATATGGAATCCAACAAGTAGGAATATGGTTCACCTCGCAACATACCCTTTGTTATGTCATAAAGCTTGGCTTCTAAAGAGACTATAAAAGCCATTCATTTATTTGTATTTGGTGTCATCACCCTGCTATCGGATTTATCTTATTTTTTCTAGGTGCGCTATGCTTTATGAGTCATTTAAATGGTCTTCTATGATAAAATTTTAATATGGTTCAATAAGTTTTTAGTTTTTTATCCGATTCTGCGATATTTATGTACTTGCTATGTTTCGCAACGTGCGAAATGATGGTCCATTTCAACATTTAAAAAATAATACCATATATGTTATGTTTGATACTGCCTTTCCTTTTTTTCATCACCTCTTTTAAGGATTCAAGAATTATACCGTTGAAAGTAATTTCATTTCCAAAACATACTGATATTCAAGAAAGGATCTCGCCCAGTCAGGTCAAACGAGGGAGCTGCAGTTTTCTCGGACAGGAATTTGGTGAGAAAATTCCATAATATATATTGATAAATTATATTAAACGCATATGATTATATAAAAAAAGAACCATCAGGGCACCCGATTGAAGCGATTTGGATAGGAAGAGTGGAATCGCCAACTTCCTGTTGTTAACATCTCGTGGATAAAGGGCGGGCTCTTCTCCCCATCTATTGGGTCAATCTGGGAAACGAAGGCTAGATTATAATATTGCATGTATGAACTTTCTTCTGGAAGGAGATTCTCTATTCATCCCGTGGATTCGCATAAGCGTCTTTGCTTATGGAACCACCCCACCCATTTTTGGCCCTTCACACAGGAGTCTGATGAAATACAAACAATAGCATAATCATGATCAAATCGTTTGTCAGATATGGCCAGTGCTATCGGCAGGTGCCTTGCTACAATAGATGGTAGTATCATCATCATCACCATCAAAACACCCCCAGAGACAAAATTTTTAGAAGACATTTTTTTTTTCAAACAAAATAATGTTCAGAAACATCCCCCCCCCCCCCCGACCAATTTTCTGGCTACGCCACTGAATCGAAGGCATCGTATCGCCGAAAATGTCGTTTCACTAAACAGATAATTTAGTTGAAACAGAGCATGAGCATGATGACCATATATTTGGTTGAGTTTTATTCGATTAACTATGAGTTAACCCCATGAAAAAATAACAAAAACTCAAAGAAAATTCAGGTGATATTTGAAAAGCTGGGAAAGCTCAGGGTAACCGCGAAATTAATGAATGCATATAGTCAATAATGGAAATGATGATGCAGTCACTCACCTACACCTCTGCACTTGCCACGAGTTCATGCGGAATTTTACTGGATTTTGGGGTTGAGTTCTTATGGCAGATATTCGTCCTGATTAACGGAATAGGATAGTCATGATCATATGTATATAATAGAAGAAGAAAACAGTATGGACTCCATTTTCAGTTTTAGCGATTGCTAGAACATGAGAAGTAAAAGAAAATATACAAAATGGAACGGACATGGGAGGTTGCGACATCCTGCGTATGAGGCAAAAGCGGTAGCCATCTGACCACCAAACCTGTTATTTGGCTGAAAAAGACATTTTGCCGAATAAGCCATTTGGCCGAAAATGTCGTTTGCCTAAAGGAGCCATTTGGCCATAAAATGTCGTTGGGCCAAACGAGTTATACGGCCGAAAATGTCATTAGATCGGACAAAACAGGAAAAAAAAGACATTTATAGTATGCTGAACGGGTCATATGGCCAAAATTGTCGTTTGGTCGAATAATAGTTGATGTGAAAAGTGTGAGCAAGGATGTTAACGATCATTCAGTAAATTGCGTTCGATCATTTAGTAGTTTGTCAATAACACATTCCAGAAGTTGAATTTCAAATATCTTGTATGGTGGACTTCTTGTACGAAGGTTTTTCTACAACTCTGCCAAATGGTTCGTTGTTTGAATTCCACTAGTAAAGGAGTTATAGCGATAGTTACAGTAACTTAGACTAAATGATAACAAAATTCCAATCATTTAGTTTGAGTTACTGCAACTAGCGCTCTAACTTCGTAATTAATTGAATTCTAATAACGAACCATTAGGCAAATTTGTAGAAAAACCTCCGCACTTGAAGTCCACCATACAACATATTTTGAAATTCAGCTTCTGGAATGTGTTATTGACAAACTACTAAATGATCGAACGCAATTTACTGAATGATCATTAACATCCTTGAGTGTGAGGTAATTTATTCAAATGGAAAAATCTCACTTCTCACTTCTCATTTCTCACTTCTCACTGCGACAAGTGAGCAGTGTGACGTCTCGCTTTTTACTCCTAAATCCTCATTTCTTACTTCCTACTTCTCACATCGCATCTCTCACTTTTTACAGTGAAAAACGAGGTATCTCTTCTCCCTTCTCATTGCTTGCTTCTAATATTTTTATTCTTCTTCTTCTTATTGGCATTATATCCCCTACTGGGACAGAGCCGCCTCGCAGCTTAGTGTTCATTAAGCACTTCCACAGTAGTTAAATGCGAGGTTTCTAAGCCAAGTTACCATTTTTGCATTCGTATATCATGTGGCTAACACGATGATACTTTTATGCCCAGGGAAGTCGAGACAATTACCAATCCGAAAATTGTCTAGACTGGCCCGGGAATCGAACCCAGCCACCCTCAACTTGGTCTTGCTTGGTCTTGCTTTGTAGCCGCGCTTCTTACCGCACGGCTAAGGAGGGCCCTTACTCACTTTAAATTTTTCTCTGCGATGGAGCGTATTAGAGCAGGCGCGAATACAGACCTAATTTTTTGTGCTTGAAATTTGGCACAGCTCGTTCGCGTTTTTAAAAAAGTGTCGGCTGGTGGTGGCTCGGTCTTCGACACCCGGTGTTGAAAATGTTGTGCTTTAATTGACTTTATTCGAAAGTGTTTCATTTTTCTCTGTCTTATGGGCCATTAAAAAAAGGGACATTTTAACGTTGTGCTATATTTTCGGTTGTGTGTTGTGTTTTTCAGCTAGACAGTGTAGTGAGGATCTTCCATGCAGGCGTTGAAGGCAGGCGTCACATGTATCAACGCGAATTCTCGAACAATTGATTCATATATTCATATTGATTTGAACTGATTCATCTTGGATTCACACTCAAGATTGCTGTTATGTTATTGATAATGTGATAGTCTTTTTGTGTTTGCTTCTTTTTCTCTTTCCAGAGGGCGAGCAGTGACGCTTGAACCAACACAGTAAAATTCTGAATATTACACGTTATGGAAATATTTGAAACCATATTTTTGTGACGAATGCATAGCCTCTAATTTTACATCCAACTTTTTCTTGTATGCAATATTAAATACATGCCCCATAGTAATGACAGGCTGTAATATTAAAATGTGATGGAAAAATGAGTCGAATCGAATGGAGCCTTTTTGGTACATCATAAATGCCGGAACATTTTTATACTGTGTAAACTTATATGTACACTGTTGTACAAAATTATTCGTCATGTTTTCGTAGTCATGCTAAAACATTCTCATACGATAATGATTGAAATTATCAATGGATTATTTTAGGTAACTCATTTTGCACTCACCGCATCAAAACAAAGCCGCTACTGTATATGTAGGTTAACATGCGAGAGGTTTTGAAGGAATTGGTCTACGGTGGCGCTATCTACTCATTTCATAGCGGCAAATTTTGTAGGCGGGTTGTTGTTGGCGATAACTTTTAAAAATGTTGAATCAATTGAGAATAAACATAAAATTATCATCTTAATGTTAACCTTACCAAAACCAATTTAATGTCAGCAGTGAAGGTCAATATGATGTTTGGCATTATGATTTGATGTTATGTGTAGAAAACAGTTCAAAAAGTAACGGTAAATCTTTTAAATCGAGATACAATTATTTAACGATTCTCACTCGCTAACGAGTTTTTATCAATTGATTATTTGGATATGTTATCACGTGAGAGTGGTGTTCATTTTCTAAGATCTTTATTAATGTATTTTTTTTTATTCTAGATTAACCTCAACACGCTTTTGTTCATCAATGTATAAGCCGTCTAACTTCCTGCTACATATTTCTCATTTCTTCTAAAAATGCGATGATAAGAGGGATGTTTCACGTCTTACATCTTCAGTTATATGATGATGAATTGACTGTAATTTCGATATTTTGAGAATATTTCTTACCATGCAGTCTTAATTCCAGAGTCAAAGCAAGGTTTTACTACTATAGAAACACCCTATTTTGACGCTAGAATTAAGACTACATACCAAGAAAAACTCTCAAAATATCCTACATCCTTTTTCGCACTTCTTACTTATCACTTGTGACATTATTTTTTTTTACTTCTTACTGGGATGAGCGCGGAATGACATGTTAGAATGATAAGTAAGAAAATAGATGTGAGATATAAGAGGAGAGACGTCTCACTTGTCACTTCTCACTTCGCACTTCTCATTTCCCACTCTCGCTCTTCTAACTTTTCACAATGAGAAGTGGGACGGCTAACTTCTCCCTCCCCATTTTTCACTTACTTTTCTTACTTTTCGCGGAGAGAAGTGAAAAATGAGGAGTGAGAAGCGAGAAATGAAAAGCGAGACGTCTCGTTTGTTATTATTCACTTATCACTTCTCATTTATCACATTTGTCATCATTAATCACTTCACACTTGTCACATTCACTATTATTCGGCCAAACGACGCATGACCCGTTGAGCAAACGTCATTTACGGACTTACGGCCATGTGATTCGTTTGGCCTAATGACATATTCGACCATATGCTGTTTGGCTAAACGACGTTTTCGTGCTTGTGACCCATTCGGTCAAGTGACATTTTCGGCCATACGATCTGTTCGGCCAATTAATCGATTCTGAAAAACGATTTTCTTGGTCGAATGAGTTATTAGGCCAAATTACACTTTTGGCAAAATGCCCAAACGACCATTTCTATGAAACTCCTTTTCTGGCCAAATGGTCGGTTCGGCCAAATGACTTTTTAGCCAAAACTACGTTTTCGAACATTTGAGCTGTTCAGCTGTAATGTTTACCCGTATGACTCGTTCGGTCAAATAATATATATCTAAATTTCCATTTAGGGCAAACGGCATTTTCAGGCAAATGGCCTTTGACTCTCAGCCGTACTTCACTTTCGGCAAAATTATTTTTGGCCTAATCACCGTTACGGCCAAATGGAGAGTGCAAGTTTGTTCGTGGTTTGTATTGGACGCAAAACGCGATCACGCGGGAGTGCGTGATTGGACGCGTTTGTGCTAGAAAACAGAAAAAAATCGTGAAATCCGGGGTTGTGGTATGTGCGGTCGGTGAATAAATAAAAAGTGCGTGTTCGTGTTTTCAAAAAGTACGCAGAACGATTGCGCGATCATCCTAAATAATGTGTTCTGTTTTATGCGGCGGTTGAATTAATTAATGTAGTGCGTATTTGAATTTTGAGAAGTGCGCAGAACGATCGCGCGATCATTCGGAATAGTTTGTTCTGCTTTATGCGGCCGTGAAATCAGTTAACTAGTGCGCCTATGGTCGTATTTTAGGTTACACGCCGGTTGATTGGTTGAAACGTGAGTATAGTATTTTCAATGCGCGTATTCATATCCCACCCCATAGATAGCATCACTCCAACTCCATTTAATTCCACCAATTATTTCGATATCTTTGCAGATACGTATTTCGACCACAACTGTGTGGTCGTCTTCAGACATGACTCGTCGTCGTCGTCGAGTCAAGTACGAGATACTGAAGACGATCAAACAGTTGTGGTCGAAATACGTATCTGCAAAGATATCGAAATAATTGGTGGAATTGAATGGAGTTACTTAACTCGTCTTAGACGATTGAATACATTCCACTAAAAAGAGGTTTAAATATTTTTTTCTGAATCCTTCCCTTGGACGTGGACGGCTCATGCTCAGCCTCATGCAATCCACGTTTCGGCAGCAAAATAAAATGTCTATGAAAAATTAGAAGTTTTCAATAAATAAATAGGAAATTGCCAATAAAGATCAGGGTATGAGCAATTAACAAATATGAAATTTTTTTTTGTCTTTGTTAAGGAGACTTTCAGCCCGAGGCTGGCTCGTCTCCGTTCAACAAGGTTATCAATAAAGATCAATTAAAAAAATTGAAAAAAAATTGGTGATTTGAAATGGTTTATTACTAATACAGTATTGACCCGATTTTGTCACTCCCCGACTTTGTCTACACCGGATTTTAGCACGTTTTTGACCTGATTTTATCACGTCCCGATTATATTACGTTTTCGACCCAAATTTGTCACCCCAAACAAATTTAAAAATTTTAATTGTTGATTTTATTTTTGTAAATAATATCGCAAACAACAATGACTTTTTATGAAATAACTTTCACCGCCTATGGTTTATTATGAATAATTTCTGAATAGCTGCCAAGAATTTTGTAAGCTTTCTCGACAAGAAATTACGGATTCCATTAACGTATGTTGCCGTTCCAAGGCATAAACTGATTCATATTTGTGAAACAAATAAAACAATTGATTTTTTTTTTCGTTTTTGTCACATTTCCTATTCACCCCAAAATCCACCAGGGGTGATAAAATAGAGATATTGCTGTATTGATTTATTTATGAAAACTTTGTTGTTTTTTGTGAAACATTTTGAAAATTCTTGTTTAATAATTGCAGTTTTTGTTGAAAATTTATTTTTGGTTTGTGGAAAGTTCTTAATTGTTTGTGGTAATTTTGCATTATTAGTGGAAATTCATTTTTATTTATTGCTCATACCCTGATTTCTTTATTGGCAAATTCCTAATTATTTATGAGAAATTTTTAATTGTTTAGGTCAAGTTTTTTATTTTTGTCGTGCACGAAACCATCTGTGAGTTACCACGAGAATGAACATAAAAGATGCGATGTGTCTCCAATTTCGTTAATCTCCCAACTTGTGCTAAAGTGGCAGCTAATAAGGTCAACTACTTATCAAAGCAGCTGAACTGGTAGTTTTGGTCTGCTTAATCATAATAATAATCCGTTCAAAATGACAAAAGTATGTTGGTACAGTATCAGCTTTAACTGTTCAGATATGAATGCGCGTGATCAGAAAGAAAGTTTGCAATTGCATTCGAACCGGTTTTATTTTTTATTATTGAAATTTGAATAGAGATACTCCAAAAACAGCCATTTATAAAGATTTTACAATGTCTGAATTTCTGTATGTGTGTTTCAATTTTTTTTAGCTGCGGCTCACGAATTGATTTATTTAAGGCATCCTTAGCAACGGGTTAAGACTAGCAGGGGTCCAAGGCCGTTGGAACTGTCGGGTCCGACAGCACTCAATTCTTGCAAACGTAAAGCAGATATTCTATCCCTGCCTTCCTACGCTGCTTAATGAGGTATGCCAACTTCTGGTGGACCAGTTATTGAAAATAGAAGTAGAAGAGTGAGCTTCCGGACGGAATCAAACCGAATGGTAAACACCAAACAGATGACACCACCATAACAATACCAACGCAACGATCGTGAGGGCAATTTGCCTAAGTTTATAAGCTTTGCAATAATTCTCCCACCAAGTAAAGCCACGTTGAATTTCCCAATCCAAATCGATCTAGTTCTGATTGCAAACAAAACAAAAAAAAATCAAAATCGAAAGTTTCTTGCACACGAAACTCCCAGGCTTGGTGGGTAGGCGGCTCACCTTGATTCTCTCTGTCTCTCAGACGTCTAGGTCTTACCCAACCGAAAAGTCAATTTCCTTCGATTTCCTCAATCACGATCAATGATCGATCGCTCACCAATACCAACGGCACCTACCAACCCTGCCAATAATCGCCGCCATGGCTCAATCAAGCCGTAGTGCGAATGTTTTCCCTTTTTTTTTGCTCGCCCGCTACACATCGGGTACTTGGACTTACGCTCACTGCCATCCCATCGCCGCCGCCGATCGGTTGACGGCGATTCAACGCCACCGCGCGATATTGCCGCGATCGAACCGATCGGAGCGTCGTCGTATGTAATCCAACCGCGCGCTACAATAACAACGGCAACATCGAACGGACTAAGGTAAAGTCGCTTCAAAGCCATGACGTCATAGCTACTGGACTTTACTTTCATTTTCAGTTGCGGAGCGGAGTTTTGCTTACTGCCTAAGTCTTATATTATTTTTTGCGATCGTTGCATTACGGTGCGAGTGCGGTGCGCGGTGGCGATCGCGTGAGCTCGTTTTCAGCGCGGTGCGCCACCGGCTACTGCCGCTGGGTCAGTCTGTATTTGTGCGGTCTTGCGAAGTTTCAGTACCATGGAGTACCGGTAGATGTGTGGTGCAAACGCATGTGTAATACCAACTAGAGCTTAGATATGGCTTAGTTGTTATATGTTTTCTTCGGCTGTTGGTGGTGCTTCGGCTTACTTTTCCTTATTGGTGATAGGCGATCTGCATATACAAACAGAAATGTTGAGACGGTCAGGTTACAGCATTTGTTTATGGGCACGGGTTTTCGGATTTGGATCGATCGATTCGGTATGGAGGCCAAGTGAGACGCCGCCGATTTCTGTTTATTTTGATTTGCCGATCGTTTCAGCCCAGTTTTCTTTCAAGTGGCTGTTTTTTTAATTGAAATTCAACGTGGAATGAAAAACTTAGCCGTTGTTCCGTAATTGATTGAATTTATAAAGGTGGGCAAATTGAGCTTGATTGGATTGGGCGTTACTCGCTTAGGGCAACATTGTCATATTTGGAAATTCGGAGCAAATTGAATCAAATAAATTAGACTAATAGGTAACACGACCAGCCAAAACTAGATTCAAATGAGGGTGGATGATACGATTCATAAGATCATTGATTTGCTCCGCAGAATTGCGGTTCATTCGATGTCGGCAACTACCAAAAATAAATGTTACCAAAACCGAATGGACTGTTGCAATTGAACTACATTCTACAATCATTATTAACGTAAACAAGACTGAAACGTGAAAATAATATGTATTTGGATAATGACCTTGTATAAATAAGAAAAAAGTATTCGTAGAAATGAAACGATCTAACTTTTATTGAAACGAGAATTAATTTACAAAGACACGACTCCAAATTATTCAGTGTCAACATTACATTTCAACGATTATACGTTGGTAGATATGGTTTGCTTTCCTCTTCAGCAATTGGTTCTAATTGAAATATCACTTCAGAGTCAAATAGTTCTTGAACTTTTCGCAATCTAAACAAACGCAGAATAAAGCTTTAAATCATTCAAATCCAAGAATCCCCGCTGACACGTACTTAACAACCAATCGATAGTTCTGTCGATCCCCTTTGTAGAGGAGAGTGAGGCAAAATTCATCACTAGTGCTTTTTCATCTTTCGCTCCCACTCGTTCTCAAATATCAAAATATATCAACATGATAATGCAACACTTACTATATCACATTGATTTTCTACAACCGATTTGTCCGAAGTAAGCTAAACAAAAAAGTAAGCCAGATTGAATCTATGGAATTCGAAAGTATCTAAACGTAACAAGATACTGGATACTATGTTGGAATATGATGCTATTTATTGATCCATTTTGCTCCACGAATGTTCTTTAGGTCATTCTCCCCATCCCACTCAATGAATACAATCGCTGACAGTGCGCCTCTTCACGTTTTTCTCCGTAAAGATCTTCAGCATCAAGCATACCTCGCGAACGGCACTGGCGTCCATCAATTAGTGAGCATTTGGCATTTGTCGATCGTCGTCGTTCTCGCGCAACTTCGACGCTGAAGTGGCCCATCCTTCTTTCCCAAGCACAATCGACGATTCCGTCGTGAACTTTGACGCTGTTGGTTTTGGAATCTTTCGTCGAACTATGCGACAGCAATGAACTTTGACGGCGTACAATAGCGCCGAATTAGAGGACATTTGGCGCAAGTGCGGAAATAGTCGAACCGGTAAATCACGCTACACAAAGTACCTAATTCAACAGTTTGTTTAGCATGACTTTGAAGAATCTTGAAGCCGGCGCTAATTGGTCGCAGCCGTTTGATGAATGGCGCAAAAAATTGCCGCACCCTGCCAGAGTTCATCTAAAGTTCATGTCGTCGTCGTCGTGGGTGATGTAGCCGTCTACAGCAGTGTCTCGCCAGATCGCATTCTGTCTCACCAACACCATCTGCGAAGCGGTACATAAAATCATAAAGGCATGCACCTAAATAACCCTCGATTGTTTCAGTCCCTAAAATCATTTGCGCCATCGTTTCAGAATTCGAATCTACATACATACTTTGAACCGGCTGTAGAGTCGGTACATGACTGCAACCCACCCACCTCTACGCGGAATCTTGATTTATCCGCCATTTAGCTGGGGCGCTGTAGAGCTGAGAGACAATCCCCCAGATCGTGTGGTGCCCTTTTCCGCGTCGCGGCTCCCCGTCCTGTGGAAATTGGGGGGTGGTATTGTGCCGTTTGAGCAAAAATGCCAACATTTGACTTTGGTGCGCAGCCATAGCTCGCCAGAGTGTTGTAGTGATCGTCGTCGTCGTCGGTGCGATACTTATGTATATATGATCACGCCATTATTAGTTGTTGCGGAAGGCTTGGCACAGGCCAAGCCATTTTCCACTACATGAAAACCTTCAAAAGTTTTGCATTTACTTGGCGCTATTACTGGCAATTTTGATGGTGTCGGTAGATGGCAAAAGAGTTTAATGCAACTGGTTTTGTCAGGCTTCCCGGATGAGTAAATTCAAGTGCTAGAAGGCATTTGGAGTTGAAATAAATTTCACAGCTATTAAGATGTTAGTTCCTGAATAATTAGCTGAAATCAGTGGCAAATGGTCAAGCCACTGAACAGAAATCAGTCTCCATGCTGATACTCTTCTTCAAATGAAAGCTTGGCAGAAGAAAGATCATGCGATTTATATCGTCATCAAAATTACCCCCGCTCGCTTCAAAAATCCACTAATATATCAAAATTCTTCATTCCTGCTGTATCCTAACGTAAATATCAACTCTATACTTTCGCTTCTAATTCTTTTAGCGACCTACCCGAGTAAACGGAAATAGCTCAATAATATCAAATGTTGATTAGATTACAAAATGAGAAATGGACATGATTGATATAAGAGATAAAAGATCAGACGACAATATCAATATTTTGCACTAAATATCATAAGGAGGTCAAGTTATGCTATTTGTAAGACGTGATCAATATCATGTGCCATTAGTTTGGTCTTATCTATAGCATATCTTGATATTTAAATGATATTTCGGTGCTAATTTTTGATATTGTTGCCTAGTCTTCTATCTCTTATACAAATCAAGTCCATATCATGTTTTGTCATTCTGTTCATGGCTTCTACCCGGGTATTCACCCGAGCAAAGGCAGATAACTGAAATGATACCAAACTGATAACACGCTAAGTTATCGTTATTATCATTTTGATATTTAGTTATCATTCATGTGATTAACTGATAACTGAATGATAACAAATGTTATTATCAATACAAATTAACTCGAAACATCGCGTTATTCAAATATCGAGCCAAAGCGTCCTATTGTCCTATTCTTTCAAATATACTAATATGAAAGTACCCGACCATGGCCGAAACTTAGCTTTTCCTATATACAACCAATAGAAAGCCAAAAACAAATAGGACGTTCGCTCAATCTATTAACAGGGTTTTAAATAGTTTTTGAGTATATGTATGTATGAAAAAAAAAAAACTAACCAAAGTAAAAACTGTTAGGCAGATATGTAAATACATCCTATAAACCAAAACGAGATTAGTCTAAGTTCTGCTTCTAATTTTAGGTCCAAAGTTGTCTATTTTATGCTTTTTAATATAAAAATATAAAAAGTGAATGAGCATGTTTCTAATTCACTAAAGGTTTTTTAACACGAATGCAGGAAAAAAACAAATTTGTTTCATTCTAACGGGTGGCCACTAAATAGCGGGAATAGAAAAAATGGGTCGGGATGTAAACTACAAAGAAGTAACGTTTAATCTGGTATATGTTATATAAAGAGTTGTCCTTAGTCTTCAAACTTAGATTATTGTATACTAACTAACGTATACTAACAGTCCAAGGTTCGTCGTGCGGCGTAGCTTATACTTGCTAGCGATTTTCCGGATGCTGCTTCTGATTCTGTTGATGAGTTGCTTCGCGTCTTTGGCCTTCCAATCACCTTCGTATACAATGGAGCTCAGAAGATCAAAAAAATCCTATGATAGTTTTTAAAACATTTTCACGCATAACATGGTTCTAAACGATGAACGGATGAAGAATCTTTGTTTCTCTTGAAATAATTGTAAGTACACTGCGTGCTGCAGTATTTCCTTTTTCTTCGGCGTGTTGTAAATGAACATGCTGGAGTGAGATTGTGTGCGACATTTTTTGTTAATTATTCTAAAGATTCATTTACGCAAGGTAATATTTCTCTGAAAGCATTGATGTTCTGGTAGAAAAGTAATTCCAGTTATTTAGTGGTCACCTGTTAAATGTGGTCAAGTGAGAAGAAAATATTTGCAACAATAATATTGAACTATCATCTACAGCCGATAATGGTTAATTTCATTCAACTGTCTAAACTTTCGTACTATATTTTGGCGTGCACATTCTTTGTATGATATAATAATTGGTAAACGTCTTCCAGCCAAAGTCGTCAGCTTTGCATATTTTGATATTTTGAATTTCAATATACTATCTGACATTACTTTTACAAATTATTAGTAAAACGCGTATTTGAATACTTTAAAAATGTGACTATATAGCCAGGTTAAATTTAATCCATGGTTTCATTACAATCTGTCGGTAGTATAAACGATGCTCTGATAAGACATTATAAACCTAGAATAGTGAAAAATGTAACACTTTTGTTCATCATGTCAAAAATTGTATTGTACTAACTGGTTTGGTGCAAAACGCAAATTGTGTCAATGTTCTTTAAAACTCACTTATTACATATTTCACACGACGTGCAAATGGAACTAGTTGGATCATGCATATGGGTATAAAACTTATATTCATATTCATACATATATTCATATTCAAATAACAATTTGAAGATGATACTTTTGATTTTTTTTAAAAATAAACTGCCCATTGTGACCGCCTTTGGAAGTCCCAGAGAGACCAGAATAGATGTTAAGACCTCAAAGCTTAATACAATGACATGTAGAAATAATATTTCATTATTTGTTTACTATACATTACTCAAAATATCTCTTCCATAGATCTCTGAACTAAACATATTTCTTATTTTTTCGGCCCTTTAACTCATACAATTGCTTTCTTCTCATAGGGTGATTGTTGATTTTGGCGCCCTCTAAAGGCTGGCACCCTTGGCAAACCGCACGCTACGGCGCTGGGTAAAGAGTAAAGATAATGCTGCATACCATTTATGGTGGGGTGCAGATAATGGACGGTACTTGTATGAGGCGAATAATTCACGGATTTTATCAGCTGTTGAGACAGCCATCCATCGTTTACACCGCAAAAATTGGGCGACTGCGGTGAGCCGAGCAAGAATGTCGATCAGTATATTGGTGAAAATGATTCTCGACAACGATCTGACGGGCTCAAAAGACGTGCGCCTTGTGAGTAAGGCGGTTCTTCGATGAGGTAGAAGACGATTTGCGAATCTTCCGTAGATTGCGTGAATGGCGACGTGTGGCCATGGACTGTGCTGAATGTAGACAACTGTTATGCACTCTGGACTTATTCTGAATAAATAGAATAGAATATAGATATATGTAATATATTTGTATAAGCCGGAATCATTCTCATCGATTTTGTTGTTTGTCTATTCAATCAAATAAAACTGTGCATGATGATACTTACAGAAATCTTACACAATTCCACTGGCATTTGAATAACTCTGCCACACCAACAAGACACCTACTTCTGATGTTCTCCATCTTACTACTAACGGCACCGACAGCTGATCTTTATTTACAAGTTGCCTACAAATGGTGTGACCAAGATGAATACACAGCTAGGTGTTGCAGTCTGCCCAATTTATGGACGAGAAGGAGGCGGGGGTGAAAAATTCATTTTCGGTGCAAAACATAAACAAACCGGCTGGCTCTCCCATACTAAAATCCAAGATGGCTGAATCGTGAATTTGGCAGATTGGAACACCTAGTGGTGTATTCATCTTGGGTGTGACCAATACGCAAGAAGATCAAAGCTAAGGAAGCCTAGCTCTTTAAAACTTCTTCTTGCAGAAGTCAATTTGGTCATATGGCTAGAGGTAACGACTTGCATTCACTCGACCGAAGTTCAATTCCCGCCTACGTCAATAAGTGGTGTGTTTATATAAAAATATCAAACTTTTTTTTTCTAATGTCAAATGATGTCGGCAAAGAAGAATTTACTATTTTGGTCGATAAAACAGTGCTGGGTGATAACAAAATGATAACTTAATGTGTTATCGAACAAAACTACATGTATAACAGAAGGTGTTATCAACATGATATCACAGATAACTGAAACAGATATCATTGAGATATCCAGGGAACAAAATTATGTTATCCTTTTTGTTATGTTGGCTGTTAATTCAACCAAAATGATAACAAATCCGGTTATCAATTTTTTGATAACCAGATAACAAGATTTATTATCAATCAGGTATTCTCCTTTGCTCGGGCACTGTCATCCAGTTATTGACAACAAGACAAAAGAGCCACATGGTTAAATCACCCCCAGAAAAAAAACAGCCCATAGAGGAGAAAATGCATCCAGGTAAATTGGGAAAATATTGTTGTTTCAAATATACATCAACATATAGCGAAGACATGACATAACTATAACCGTTGTATGCTTAATTTGGTTGCATCAGGCAATATTTGTCTGTCCTGCTACACCGGGGGTATAGATACTTTTGAGCAGTGTGTAGCGGTGTAAATCTGGCCATATTATCAGGAGCACTTCAGTGCAGCTAATAATATGACATCCCCTAACCCCTAATCCTACGGTATCAAGCGACCCGTGCTGAGGGGAGGCATGGTCTGAGGGATGAAATAAATAGCAGGCCGCTAATGGAACCTGTGTACCCCCCACAGTATAACGCTCCTTTACCATGTTCCACCTATTTTCTCTCGCGACACACGGGACCAAAATGTTGACCAAACTAAAAAAAATAAATTTGAGTGGAGAGGGAGAAGCGTCTGACTTCGCCAGACGAAAGTAGTCTTAACAGGTCGCCTAACCGATCGCCAGGGGCAGGCGATACAGAAGAGCGTGGCACGTCGGAGGAGCTGCCCATCGAGATCAAAATGGACGGTCATAAAATGGAGGTGATTACAGACGTAACGGACATAATCATGTCCTTTCTTGACAACGGCGGGAAGTACTGCAAGCACCATAAGAAGTCCGTGCTGACCCTCTGCAACATGGTTGTAGAGGCAAAGCAGGACTGGAAGTCCTTGCTGCAGGCAAGTAAGGAGGCGGAACGAAAGATCCGCCAACTTATCTAGGAAAAAGAGTTGGCGTTGAGCCAAGCGCTGGAGGTCAGCAATGAAGTCCTTGCTGAAGAAAAGCAGCTGGCAGAAAGCCAGACTGCAGAACTCCGCAGACGCATGGCTGTCACTGCAGCAACTCCAAAGCTAAGTAAGGTCAGTATAACAACCGACCTGAAGGGAGCTTGCGCCAAGCCGGTATTGCACGAGAAGAAGGTTACTAATATCCGTCGAGAGAAGGTTGAGCAGGTTGCCGACCCTAAGGAACGGCGGAAACCCGTTCCTCCTTCTACGAAGACTACCGAAGTTCGCCGGAAGGAAGCCCTGCCCTGGAGGGAAGTTGTGAATCCCAAAAAGGCGAAGAAGGAGCGAAAAGCGGAAGAGGAGGCGAAGGCGCCATTGGCCAATGCGCATGGCAGGAAAGACAGAGGCGAAGCAATTATCGTCAAGGCTGATGGTTCTGAAGGCTTTTCGAGGCGATAAAAAGCTCACTGGCCTAGGGGATGATGTCAACTGTATCCGCAGAACGTAGAAGGGCGAGATGATCATCGGAAGAGTTTCGCGTATAAAAAGTTGGCAGAAGAGGTGCTGGGTGATGCGGTCCAAGTGAGAGCCCTATGCTCAGTATAGGTAATCCAATGCCGAGGCCTGGACGAAATTACCGAAGCCGGTCAACTGGTAGCTGCACTGAGAGATCAGTGTGGCGTTGAAATCCAGGACACCGCGGTTGCGGAAAAGTTATGGTAGTTTGCAGGTTGCCTCATTCCAGGTACTTCTGGCTGACACCAAGAAGGTACTGGATAAGGCACACCAACTACCTCAGGCCTGCTACACGTGATTCGATTACGGACATAAGTCATATGACTGCAAAGGTTCTAATCGGAGTCGGCTTTGCCGGAGGTGTGGAGCTGAAGGTCACAAGGCTCACATCTGCCAGGCCGCACCGAGATGTTTAATCTGTGGTCCTGGCACAGACAACAAACACCCATCCGGTGGGCAGGCCTATCCGGCCTCCAGACGGGCTCGGTCATGCAAGTAGCTCAGCTAAATCTCAACCAGTGCGAAGCATCGCAAGCGCTGCTACAACAGTCGGTGCTCAAGAATAAGACTGACGTTGCCTTGCTGTCTGACCCGTACCGCATCCCTGCTAAACATAGCAGTTGGGTTGCGGATAAGTCCAGAATTATGACCATCTGGACTTGCGGGAGGTACCCCATCTAGGAGATAATGTCATCTCCTGATGATGAGGGTTTTGTTATAACAAAGATAAACGGAGTTTATTTTTGTAGCTGCTACTGTCCTCCTAGATGGAGCATAGAGCAGTATACTACGGTGTTGGATAATCTTGTAGCGAGACTAGCTTGTCTTAAACCATTAGTTGTAGCAGGTGACTTCAACGCGTGGACAGTTGATTGGGCCTCTCGGTTCACTAACGCTAGAGGTCATATCCTTGTAGAGTCCCGCTGAACGAGGTCCAAGCGTTAACGTTCAGAGGACCGAATGGCGAGTCATGCATCGATGTGGCCTTCTGGAACGCCTATGGACGGTGGAGCCTGAATGGAGGTTTCACGAAGGGTATACTGCTAGTGACTATCAGGAAATACGTTTTATGGTCAGCTGTACCCCCAACAGAACCACAAGGCGGGTCAGTAAAGATGATCTAGGATGGCGTACCTCGCAGTTCGACCCAAAACTGCTGGAAGAATCACTACGGTAGGAAAAAATCGGACTCTAGGCCTTAGTGGTGATGAGTTATCCGATGTCCTAACACGAGTATGTGACGTGACAATGCCCAGAAGGGGTATACCCCGTTAGGCAAAAGTACGTTAGGCATAAAGACGTTTGGCATTAATACGTTATGCATAACGGACGCTAGGCATAATGGACGTTAGGCATGAAATGACACAAAGAACAGCCCATGACTTAAAGAAGGCAGCATTATGCCTAACGTCCATTATGCCTAACGTACTTATGCCTAGCTTCGTGGACCCGCCTAGGAGGACTTTACCAACCGGCAGCCACAAACCGGTGGACTGGTAGACGAGCACAGTAGCTGATCTTCGTAGAACCTGTCTTAGAGCTAAAAGAAGGTTGCGACGTGCTAAAACCGAAGCGCAGAGGCTAGAAAGACGCCGGATGTTCCAAACAGCGAGCAGAGCTCTGAACTATGAAATCAAATGTAGTAAGAAAGCCTGCTCTGAAGAGCTGTGCAGGATGGCCAATAATACTCCATGGGGGATGCATACAGGATAGTGATGGCTAGGACCAACAGCACACCTCCTGAGATGTTAGCCAGGATCATTGAAGGTTTGCTCCCAAAGCATGGCTCATCGGACTGGCCCGCCACACCGTACGAGTCAGTAAACGTGGTACCGCTAGTGACTAATGATGAGTTTATCGCCGTTGCAGGAAAACTTAAGCTTAACAAGGCACCAGGGCCGGATTGTATTCCTAACCTGGTCCTTAAGCACGCGATTCTTGCCGCTCCAGATATGAACTTTTTAGGAGAGATCGACTATGATGGTGATATTTGAGGTTATGGCTTTCTTCTTATGCTCAAAAACGGGTTTTATGTTTTTATCCGACATTTCGGTTACAATATATGTAACCGAAACGTCGGATAAAAACGTAAAACCCATTTTTGAGCATAAGAAGAGTGAAAGCCATAACCTCAAATAGCTCCAGATATGTTCAGGAGCTGCCTCTAACGTTGCCTGGACGAAGGAAACTTCCCAGATCGATGGAAACGGCATAAGTTGGTGCTATTGACCAAGCCTGGAAAATCCCTGGAAGAGCCTTCGGCATACAGACCAATATGCCTACTCCACACAACTGGTAAGTTGTTAGAGAGGCTGATCCTGAATAGATTGACGGACTATACGGAGTGTGCTGGTGGCTTAGCAAGCAACCAGTATAGGTTCCGTAAAGGCCGTTCTATTATCGAAGCAACTCGGTCGGTAACAGAAACGGCTAAGACAGCGCGTGGTTTGAATATGGGAGGTATTAGGTACTGTGCATTGATTAAACTAGAGGTAAAGAACGCATGTCATAATGCTGTCTGGACAGCTATAGCTGATTCCTTACATCGCTCAAGAGTTCCGGAATATCTGTGCAGGATTCTGAAAAGCAATCCACAATAACACCGTTCTTTATACGGGCGTCCTCGCAACACAATAGAGAAATTCTGGCATGTGGACGTCCCGCCAGGCAAAATTTTGATCATTCCGATCCACAATAATATTATCCAGTCTACGGGTTACGCACGATCCATCTTGAATGTGGACGTCCCACCACGCAGAACTGTGATCCATCCACAGCTACCTGCACCCTGAGACATGATATGGAACGACGGTTTTTCTCTCTTTGCTATGTCTCCTATTCTTCTTTTTACCTACCTACAGTGTTGCGTAGACTCTCCACAGCGATATAAGTGTTTCCAATTCGCGAAAGTGCAAATTTTATTTCACAATTGTTTTCATATTAGCCGTTGCTATTCTGGTAGGTTGAGTTTTCGCTTCACTCTTGTACTGTATAGATTTTTTCTTAGGTGGAAGAACCTAAACGGGAACAGAACAGGTCATAAGACCGAAAATGTCATTTGACCGAAAAGATCATATGATCGGAAATATCGTTTGGCCGAAGAGGTGATATGACCAAGAAAATCATTTAACAAAATAAGTCATTTGGTAGAATCTCGGGTAGAATAGGCCATTTCAGATTTAAACGAGCATGTTTTTCTTAATTTTTTTTTCTCATTTCTCATATTTAACAATTTTACTTTTCACCACTTACTTCTCAGATCTTACTTGTAACTAATCACTAGTCACTCCTCATTCCTCATTTCTCACTCCTCCCAGTGAAGTAAAGAATGAAAAGTGAGAAGTGATTGGTGATAAGAGAGAATGAGCAGTGATACGTCTCACTTACTTTGTTTTGATTCGCATTTATTAGAATTCACTTCTTATTTCTAATATCTCACTTTTAACTTATTTTTCCTCATTTCTCATTTCCCATTCCTTCTTCTCACTGTGACGTGACAAGTGTTGAGTGACAAATAGGAAGTGAAAATGAGGCGTGAGAAGTGAAACGTATGAAAAAATTGGCGAAAATGTGCTACGTCATGAGACGTCTCAATTCTCACTTTTCATAGTGAGAGGTAAGACATCACACTTCTTGCTACTCATTTTCCACAGCTGGTTGTTCATATCTCACTTCTCATAGTGAGAAGTGAGAAATGAGAAGTGAAGTGTGAGATGTCGACTAGAAACGAGGGTGAGAAATGATTTGCAAAAAGTGATGTATTTAATTTTTTCTGCTCATTTTTCACTACTCATCCCTAGTAACATTTTGATTTTATGCTGGTTTTAAAATACTCTTGAAGAGTAAATTATGGTCCTTAAGATCGTTATAAAACTTAAAATGTTACTTGGGATTTCTCTCTTCTGATTTCTCATTTCAAATTCAAGGTTATTTTCTTGGACGGTTTTTCACAAAATCGATGATACGTGTGGAACAAAACCTTGAAATGCAGCCACTTTACCAATTTGCAAGCACTTTTACAGTTTTCATATTCGACGGAACAGTTCAATTCATAAGAGAAGCTTCAAGGGTAACCCGAACGTTTTTTCTTCAGCTAATCAAAAACGCCCTTAATAACAACTCGAAGGGTTCTTGTGTATAATTTCTTAAAACGAATCAATATCTTTGGCTGAACCCCCTGTCTCTTGTAAGGCCATGTCTATCTTGTTCCCACCCGCTTAGCTCGGAAAATCGTTTGTTTGTATCATTACATTTTATCCCTGTCTACACCTCGTCAATCAGCAATGAACGTGCCACAACATCGCTACCTAGGCCCCATCACATCCACATTTTTTTTCTTGTACTCCTTAACCTCGACCAAGCCGCGAGTCTTTCGGCTCCCCAAGACTAATATTATACATTGAGACGACAATCATGATTGTAAAATCAATAAAATAACGGCTCCGTAATGCATGCTGGCGCTTGAGCCTTGAAATAAAGATAAGTAAAAAAACAACTCAAATGAAACTCATAAAGGTATGCCTTTATAAATAAAATATTTTTTGAAACATCCACGGCTGGCGACCTAGATAGTCATCTTAATAAAACTTGACACAAAAGAACTCCTAAAATGACTAATGGAAAACCTATTGAACTTTTCATTCATTTTATTTTTCGGGTTTAACCTTCACGGATCGGGTTCCATTAAATGGAGACACGTATAAACTTCCGGTTAATCGAGGCTGACTCGTTATTCATTTTATCTAATTTTCACCACCAAAAGAAAAATCTTCTCAGTAAACATTTTGTACGTATAAGTCTTGATATATTTTCGATAAGTTTCCATTGAACGAACCTCTATTTTATATGTATTGATATTTTGAATGTTTCTAATCAAACTGCTCAATGTGGGGCACTTCTACAGGTGATCGAATATTTCTATTTTTGGGAAAATTTGAATCCCTGGAGAACTTTTGTAGCAATTCCTCAAAAATATCTTCCGAAAAATAAGTTTTTAAAAGTACCGTATTAGAACATTCAGAAGAAACTTCTAGGAGAGTTTTTGATTCATTTCTTAAGGGATGTGTTGATTATTAGTAAATTCATAATAAAAGCCATGATGGATTTCTGAAAGAGTTTACTGAGGTATGAAATCATTTTTTGGCCTACATCACGCAGTCTCATCTTCTTGTTCTGCAATGGCTCTACATTCCAACTGGAGCTGGCCAGCTTTTTAACTTAGTATTCTCTTAGCATTTCCTCAGTCATTTATTGAAAGCTTTTCTATGCCCGCCATTGCATGAGTACATATCGGCATCAACATTTCAAAAGGGCTTTGGTAAACAAGAGCTTCTCACGTCGCTGGTAGGCAAATTTTAGCTCAGCCACGTAATCCAACACCACTGATGGAAGCAGCGAATCCTCTTCTTTCAATCGTACGGATATGCTCGCAGGGCTACAGGAGATCCCACTTTGGGACTGCTTTGAAATACGTTCCTTTTCAAAAGAGAGAAGGGATGTCAATATATTCGTATTGGAAGTAAATGGATGATGGCTTTCTGATTTGTTTATTTTAAATTTATTGAATAATAGGGAATCAATAATTAACCCACCTGGCGATATTAATGCCTTTTATTGTGGATTAGATGTTCCAAAAAAAATATGAGAGAGTTGCTTTTAACATGTTTGTGTATAATAAATAGTATTTTGGCCATAACTACTGAGAACATATTTAGATCTGGTCAATGTTGAATAGCAAATAGTGGATTCTCCGCAAATGGTTTAAAATGTGTCCACATTCACACACACATATAAGTCTTTTCTCCAACAGCCAAAACTGGTAACATCATTGTGAATGCTGCAGAAGCGAAAGGAAATACTTGAAAAATATGAAGAAACGTCCTCTCTCAAGTTCCATGGGAGGTGTTTTGAATTTTTAGAATGATGGATATAACATTAATGAACGTGAAATATGAATATGTAGTACAAAGATTGATATACTAAATAGGAAAAACTGACTGAGATTGTGCCTTAATAGACAGAATTGATGACCGGTAGCCACTAGAGACCACCAAGTCCATCTATTTCCTGGCAAACCTCATATGAATACGGAAATTATTGTTATTTGGATTTCAGCTAAAAGCGAACTGATGGAGAAGTGGAGATAAAGACTATTTCTGTGAACTCAAATTGCTGTATTCAGCTACTCTATTAGCATCGAAAGCGTAATGCTGACCAAAACTATTCTATTTTGCATTAAAACAGTATAAAGCTCGTAAGCATAATAAATAATCATTTAAGTCTTCTGATCAGTACTAATCGTAACTTAGTCGCAAGGATTACGAATGGCAGGTGGGTAGCCAATACAATGGAACGACCATGGGTTCTTTTGTTCTGAGGTTTTGTTAAATTTCTCGCACGCGTACTCCCAAAATAGGACCACATAGAGCCAAAATCCTCATGATTGTTTCGAATTCGACAGCACTCCTTGCTGCTAGTGCAAGGATTACCGCCGTTAAGAAGCTGATCCGGCTCGAAATCTCGCTATTCATATCCCGAGAGTACCCAAAATCGAACCAAGCCAGCCATCGTAGTCATATAAATTTTCAGCTGATACAATCATCATCCGCCGTTCGTCCACAGAAGATTGTTTAGTGTCAACAAACACTTTCACGGTCAAACAGCGCTCAATCCGCGAGCGACCTGGTGCCGATTAAGACCGGGACTATTATTAGCGACAACCGTTTTGTCCGCCCGATTGGCCGACACTTCTCCAGTCGACGAACCGTTTTATACATATTCGCATCCATCGTCGTCCAATACACTGTCTGATATGGTAAAGATCCGGCTTGACACACACCGGCTCGAACTGGAGGGGAGAAAAAGTCCAGCCAACTGGTTTCATCGGTCGTTGTCACAGGTTAGAAAAACGTTAGGATATTGACGATAGTCTGTCATTGATCGCGATCGTAATGCGATTTTTCGAACATTGATGAAGCCTTGGACGCATATTTTGAAAGCGATTTGGATTTATTTGTTCTGATTACAGCGAATTCTGCTTCTGGGAGGGGACTGGTTTTCTGATTGGACGATTTTATTGCACCGGATTAGATGATAACTACGAGGGTCGATCCGGAGTGCGAAGTCGCTGATTATTTGCTGCGGCATTAATAAATTTCCTGAGCGTATGTTCACAGGGGTAAATTAAAAATTCAAAATCAAAAATTCAAATCAATCAATTAATGCTAATTCGCGTGATATTTTGAACATGTTTCCGATTAGTACAAAATAGATGGATTTTCAAGAATCATGAAAGAAACAAAATCAACGATGTTCGTACAGATGACGCATTTGACTGCTTCCACCATTACATAAACCGCATATGAAATAGAGACATCACCGACAAAATAATGCTGAAAAATTGCAGTCATCACGCTATAATCGTTTCCACTGTTCGCTATGCTTGCGATCAAGGAAGAGCAACCGCCAGAGTAGTGTTGTGATCAAACTCGAGCATTACTTGCAGCGCGCCGACAACCCAGTCGGAAAAAGTAAATAAACAAAACAAATCACGTTACAAAAGTGTACTACCAGCGCCAGCGCTGCCCTGGCGGTGCAGCTTAATCCGATTGTAGTGTTTGTATCTAAGCTACCTTGGGGGTACTTCACAATAAAAAGAAAAACAAGCAACAACTGTATGGTACCTAGGTACAACGGCGCTGAGGTTAGCCGAAGAAGCAGGGCTTCGAAGCTAGACTCTCCGCAACCTGACCACCAGACCCCCAGGGCCTAGATGACTTGTTTTGCGATTTCGCGACCCGAGTACCTACGGTTGATCGATCACGAAGTGAGTCATACAACAAAATTGTGTCCAAATACCCTTCTGCGTTGCACCATCAGTACGCTCGCGCCTCAGTACACGAAGCCCTTTCGGACCGTTGGTTCGATGGTTGAGGCAAGTTTACCACCGTTATTTTTATGCCAATTACAGTTTGTGATGGGAATTTTGATTTTGTCATGATTGTCAAATCTTTAATCCCAAGACTTGATAGATTTTTGATGCCATTTTGGAACTTGTTTTAACTTATGCTCACAGGATGAAGCCGTTCGTAGCTCAGGAAAAGATGCGATAGTATGAAGCAAAATTTAATCCTATTTGGGATTTGGTTCGACTTGAACCTTCCGCTCGGTTGTGATTCCAAACGCTTCTAAATCGAAAATCAACCAATCCAGCAAGACCGTACCTTTAAATCACGCATCAATTCATGAGAGCATCTTGAAGGCAATCTAATCCGTTTCCCATGCAATGAAACCATGAAGCGTGGTTACAACATGCTTCGCAGAATTAAGGTGATCCATTATCGTAAGCTTTTAACAGTTTCATATTGCTGATGCAATAACAACAATTTGACAAATTAGTGCTAATTTTCGATTGCGAAACGATTTTCTCCAGGGTTGCCATGGCTATAATCAGTGCTAATTTTTCATCCATTTCTCCCGATAGCGAGAGAATTTCCACTGACTAGAAAATGACTGAGATCATTGACCTTGGATTTCAAGAATTCGCCCCTTCCAAAATGTTCAGGCGATACTTGGACAGATGAATATAACAGAGTCTGTTTGGGGATGTAATTACTACAGCAATATCTTTTTAACATCTACCGAAATAGTTATATGTTTCAGGATCAAAATTTCAATTTCGAACGATTAGATGAGGACATATTTTGTTTTCCAGCACATATTTACCTGAATTTTCTTTCAATGAATTTTGTTTGTATGCATGATGACTAAGAAGGCCCGTTTCAGATATAAATAATTATAAGGTAACCCACGGTGCCCCAATAGACCGTTATTATAAAAAATATATGTCCAACAAATTCAAGTACCTAATGGGCTAGATTCCTATGGTAATTCTGCTCCTCTGGACCATTTTTTTTCGAAAATCTCTAGGAGAAATCTTGATTTAAAGTTTTTAGAAATTTCAAAAGAATCCATATTTGAATTCAACAATATCACCAAAAGACAAACAAAAACGTCCGAAAAGTTGTCCATGTGATTTGCAACAAGTTTGTATTTGTTGTCTTTATAGTATTTATAAATATTTACAACTGACTTAAGTTTGTTCTTTTTGTATGGCTTGAAGCCGTCGTTCTTCAAGAAAAATACCTCTCGTCCAGCACCTATCAAGATGTAACATGCAGACTGCCGATTCCTTGTTTGTGCCAAAGACGATAAAATTCTGAGCATGAAGAAAACCTTGAGTTTTGAACTGTAAGAGGTTCGGTTGTACCCAAGTAACAATTTTCATGCTTGTTAGATTTATTTAATTCTTATAGTGGATTTATGACAGCAGTCACCATGGCTAGTTGCTCAGATTTATTAGCGATCTTATTGCTATCAATAAACCTCTAATAAATCTGCTCGAAAAGCTTCAAACGTCAAATGCCGACTGGTCCTGTTAGCAGCTATACGGTTGTAACGAAGAGCATAATAAGTCCAATTTTCAAAGCTCGATCAAAGCCATAATGTTGGGTCGTAATGTGGTCAAATGAATAACCCCAATAAGAATTTTTACATTGCAAAGGGTTTATAACGGTGTTTAATAAGAGCAACATTTTTCTGATGAGGGCCTTTTCTATGAGGGCCATATTGGAAATGGAGAACCATCTTCAAGTCAGAGAAATATATCACTGGAATTTATGATTAGACGGTGTTTTCGCCGCAAAAGACACGTTTTTGATAAAAGAAATAAAAAAAAAATAATTGGGTGTAATATCAATAAATTGAAAAAGTAATATTTTGTAGTCATCTTCATCATGATTTTCATCAACACTTTTGTTATTATTTTTTTGCAAGGTTTTGTTTCTCTATTTTCAAAAGCAACATTTTTGACAGCTGCCGCAGCCAAATTCCCTTTTTTGCGGGCGGCTCTTTTAAGAGGTTTATAGTGGTAATCTAGAGAGGGCCATTTGGACATATCTTACTCTTATAGTAGTCATCAGAAGGTAATCCTGTAGTAATGGGTTCTATTGTCAGTTCTTGTAATTCGATCTTGAAAACCATTGCTAGAGCGGAATAAAACTTGAAATGTTACCTGGGTAGGCACCCTTTTATTTTTGGTCCATAACTTCTGCCGTAGTTGATATTATGCCGACAATTAAATACCAATAGAAAGTTAGACCGCTAGCGAATAAACTAGGTTTAATTCGTCGATATATAAAAAAAAAATCTGTGATGTCGTTCGGTTAGAACGGAACTCTTGGAAACCCGGCTAATAATGAACAATGATGAATAAAAACTGTTAAAGGAGTCCTAGCAATGATGCATTTTTCGTGCATTGAGGAGAATAACGAAAACAATCAATACAGAACAGCACTTTAGGTAGACAGGTTCCAGTTTTTTTTACATGTATTGCATTAATTTCTATACATTACAGTCAAAAAAAAAAATTATCATAGAATGTATAGCAAAAAGTTAGAGAAGTCAAGCAATTAATGGGGATGGATCCCATTATTTCTCTCATATTTGTTTGCATACATTTATATCACAAATATAAATCTATTGATGATTTGGCGCTGAACATTTCTCGACAGTACGAGTTTTCAATTAAGATATAGGCTTCCAAAGATTTGACAGACATCTTGGACGAGTTTATAATAAGCAACACACGATGGAAATCGGCGAAGGGTCGTTTGGCCGAAAGCCATTTAGCCGAATGCCACTAGGCCGAACAAACAATTAGGCCTAAAGTCATTTGGCCGAAAGAATCGTTTGGCCGAAAGGGTCATTAGGCCGAAAAGTTAATTTGCCCGAAATGGTCATTTGGCCGAAAGGGTCATTTGGTCGAGCGGATCATTTGACCGGTAGTGCGAAGTAGGTAGTGGGACGTCTCACTACTCACTTCGCGCTTCTCACTTTTTACAGCGAGAAGTGATAAATGAGGAATGAGAATTGAGACGTCTCTCTTCTTCCTCCTAATTTCTCAATTTTGAAAAAACCTATTCGGCCAAATGACCCTCTAGGTCAGACGACCCTTCCGGCCTAATGACCCTTTCGGCCAAACGACCCTTTCGGTAATTCGACCCTTTCGGCCCAATCACACTTACGGCCAAATGACCATTTCTGCCAAACGATCCTTTCGGCCAAACGACCCTTTCGACCAAATCACCTTTTAGGTCAAACGACCCTTTGGGCTGAATGACCCTTTCGGCCAAATGACCTTTTTGGCCAAATGACTTTTTTGGCCAAACGACTCATTCGGCCAAACGACCCTTTCGGCAAAATGACTTTCGGTCTAATGGTCTGTTCGGCCAAATGGTATATTCGGCCAAACAACTTTCTGCCTAGTTTTGAATAATATTAAAAGTAATCGAATTTTAATCATTTCTATTTAACCAAAAAATTAATCAGAAGTTTAAATGTGCTCTGTTTTAATAGAAGCCAGAAAAAGTGCTTTATCAATTGATAAGCAGTATCTTGATGACAAACTTTACATATTATATTATCGTTTCATAATATATCTTATTATAAAGCTTGTATTGCGGATCTTTTCAAAATTTTCCATTTTGCGGACTCCGCAAAGTTCTACCGCAGCTGTTAAAGTTCTACCGCCAGCCTGCAAATCTTCAACACACTTAAACAAAAACATGATAATTGGCGTGGTCATCGTAGAATGCCATGACAAATAGCAGAGAAAAAGTATGAAGTGACAGCTGCGGTAGTTTGAAACTTGAACCGAAAAAAGGAAAGTTTTCTCCGGAACAGGAATAATCTGAACAGAATATTAGCATTATTATTACCTTTCTCACCTTTTAGAAAACCAAGAATGCTTAAACGAAAAGAGACAAGAATAGAACATTTTTCACTCGTGAATGAAAATGAACGATACGATCAACGTTGGCGTTGATCAGACTTCTTCGCATCGCCATCGATGTTGTATTTTTGGAAGGTTAACGTTAACAGCCCTGATACGCAATAACCAAAATCAGTCGAAATTGCCACTATTAGAATAATACAATAAGTCAGGATTCTCCGTCGAATTCAATTTGCCGCCAGCAAATCGGTTAGCTAAAGAGCCCGAAAATGAGTGAATATGCCTGATAGACACAGTTGGGAAACTTCTGGAGAGGATCATCCTCATCAGGCTGACGAAGTGTATAGAAGAGTGTGCTTGGACAAAGGACATGCAGATTGGATTCCGCAAAGAAGTATCGACAGTGGATGCAATCCGGACAGTGCTCAAGAGTGCCGAGAAAGCGTCCAAACGGAAGCGAAGAGGAGATCGATACTGCGCCGTGGTTACGATAGACGTAGAGAACATCAACAGTGTCAGCTTTGAAGCCATTGCCGATACGCTGCACTGAATGCGGATTCCCGAATATCATACCCACATCCTAAGGAGCTACTTCCAATGCAGAGTCCTGGTGTACGACACGAACGAAGGGCCAAAGTCGATGCGTGTTACAGCGGGTGTTCCTCAGGGCTTCATACTCGGCCCTGTAAGTTGGATTCCTGACCAGGAAAGTGAAAATCATGGGTTTTGCGGACGACCTGTCATTAATACTGATGGGCGAGACACTCAAAGAAGTTAAGGCGTCTGTGACAGAGGCGATAGCCACGATCGAGAGCTGGATGAATGGAGTTAAACTAGTCAGCAACTGCAAGGCGATCCAGCGGATGGGAATCGTCATCAGAGGAAATGCGATTGCTTCGAAGCGTTCACTAAAGCACCTGGGAGTGATGATCGACGACCGGCTAAATTTCGACAGCCATGTTGGCTACGCCTTTGAAAAGTCGGCGAAGGCAATGAACGCAATAGCGAAAATTATGCCAAAGTTTGGCGGCCCAAGAAGCAGCACGAGGCGTCTGCTAGTTAGTGTCTCGTCATCGATACTGTGGTATGGGGCTCCTGCTCGGGGCAATGCACAGAAAACCAAACAGAACCGGGAAAAGCTGAAAAGTGTGTTCTGGCTGATGGCCATACGAGTTGCAAGTGCGTATAGATCGTTATCGTCGGAGGCAGTATGCGTAATCGCCGGAACGGCACCCATTTGCATCACCCTGGCGGAAAACATCGAGTGTTACCAGTGGAGAGACACCGGAAACATGAGAAAGGTGGCGAAAATTCGTTCGATGGCGATGTGGCAGCAGGAGTGGGACAGTACGAGGAAAGGAAGGCTGATTACAAATCTGTCGTCGTGGATGAACAGAAAGCATGGCGAAATAAACTTCTACCTGACGCACTTCCTGTCGGGCCACGGATGCTTTCGGAAGTATATACATAGATTCGAACACACCAATTCCCCGTTATGTCCAGAATGTGAGAATGTTGAAGAGACGCCTGAGTGTTCGATGGTCTGCGGTCGGAGGCGAGATCAGCGAAGTCCCAGTTCTGGGGAGTATTCAGCGCAGTGAGCAGTGTTTGGCTTCGGGTCGGCGGGGTGCCGGTGAACCGGAAGTCTTCTGCCAACCGGAATCGTTGAACCGACCTCGGCACTCGAACAGCCAACCTGCTGAAGAAAAAAGAAGAAAGCGCTTCGTAGAGCACCTGAAAGACGAAGTCGGCGCAATGCGTAAAAGCGTCCCCTGCGATAGCCACCGGTAGTGGTCGACCACCCTCGAAGCCGGGGGAGTCAGGAAGATTCGAATCAGGAAGTTTGATGCATGACCGTCGAGGGATCGAGACTACAGTGACCTGCATAATAAAAAAAACCCACCCACATATTGCGGTAATACCACAACGATTTTTTTGGCAAAAAATTGATTTTATGATATCTTGAAAACTACAACGCTTAGTGTACAAGTATATTTCACAAACTTTTTTGTATTGTCAAAATACGCGTTTTTGGTAAATAAGTCATTAGTTTACATACTATAGAATTCCAGATATTTAAAAAATATTTTTTTGTCAAAAACATCATTTTGGTATCACCGCAAAAAAATTTTACCCTATGAATCAATATGGTCGAAACTCAAGTGTGGTAAGATTCGTGTTATATCTGAGCTCTAGTCAAATTTTCAGCAAAATTGGTTCACACGCAATCGAGATCTAGATCTCCAAAGTTGACCATTTTGTATGAAAACGGCGAGTGGGCTTTTTACTATGCCGGTCACTGTACGTTGCAGTGGAGCAGTGGATTAGCCAGTCAGTTGGCGAACTAGCATAAACTAGGAACCGGAGTTTTAGAATAAGTGCATGAGCAGGCGGGTGAATGTTTTCGCAAAGAGTGGGAAGCTTTAGCGATCTCCAGTGATGTCGCAGGCAGCAGCAGCGAGTACTAGCAGTATGGTCAAGACTGCTGATAACCAGGCAGGCCAACAGGAGCTAGGATCCGAGAATATGCGTCCAAACTGATGGAGGTGCGGATGCGAGTCAACGAGCTCTATGACTTCGTGAAGGACAAGCAAAATGTCCACACTAAGATCAAGCTTTAGGAAGCTTAAAGGAAGCACTAAAAGATGCAGCGGAGCATACAACAGTCGAGACACTGCAGACGCCAATGAACCCCAGAAATACTCGCACGGAAAAGCGAAGCAGGAGGAGAGCAGAAGAAGCAGCGGAACGAGCAAGATTGTGCTGGCGTACTGAAGGGAGGCGTCAAGAACGATGATTGGCAAACGCCAGCAGAAGCTAGCCAGCGGGAGAAGAGAACGAAGCAGAAGGAGAACATGGAGCAGAAGAAGGAACAGAAAGTGAGAGAGGACCCGATGCTCAAGAACTTGAGTGAAAACTAGGGCTAGGTTAGGACTAGGCGTACTCAGAAGGAGGAATTGCTGTTCGAGCTGATGAAGGATCCCACGATCAGGAGCTCGGCCTTTCGGGAGCTAATTGCCAAATCATTGCCAATTACCCCTCAAACTACAGTGGCCCGGACAGATCTGTTCTATGTAGGAAATGTGGTGGATAAAGACACGTTGCTAGGGACTGCACGAAGCAACCAAGATCCCTGCTCTGCAAACCGGAGGACGGAAACGACCATATGATGGGTGGCTTCCAATGCCGAGCCTATAAGAAGGCGATGGCAGGCCGAGATCGATGGAGATCATTCAGTTAAATCTCAATCATTACGACACCGCACACCAACTGTTGTGGCAGTCGACAACAGAAGAAATGTGCAACGTGGCAATTATTGCTGAGCCGTATCAGATCCTTTCTGACAACGGCAACTGGGTGGTGGATGCTACGGGGATTGCGGCTATCCAAGTGATGGGCAGATTCCCTATCCAAGAGGTGGTGAACAGGGGATCGGGAACGGGATCTTTATGTGCAGCTGTTACGCATCCCCAAGGTGGACTTTGGAGCAGTTTAACCGGATGCTTGACTAACTCACGGCGAAGTTGATCGGCCGAAAACCGATGATCATCGGAGGCGATTTCAATGCTTGGGCAGTGGATTGGGGAAGCAGACTGACTAACGCCAGAGGTTACAGTTTGCTGGAGGCGCTGGCAAATCTGGAAATAAGATTGGGCAACGAAGGTACTGTTAGTACATTGCGCAGAGATGGCAGGTAGTCCGTCATCGATTTCACGTTTTGTAGTCCATCGATGGCGAGGAATATGAACTGGAGAGTTTGTGAAGGCGATCATCAGGCGATCCGGTATAGTGTTGGAACACGAACGCTGACGGTACGACGGGAGATAAGTTCTAGATTCTGAGGAAATAAGAGCCAACGAGCAGCTGGCGGCCAAGTTACTGTTGGAACGAAACTCTTGCCAACCTTCGCTCTGCCTTGTCTCAGAGTCAGGAGACACTTTCAGAGGGCAAGGTCTGAAATGGTCATAGAGGAGCGAAGGATAGTTTTCCGTGAAGCTAAAGCGGCTTTCAAACGGGCGATCAAAATCAGCAAGTCCAATTGCTTCAAAAAGTTGTGCCGAGGAGCTGACGCTGATCTACGGGGCAACGCTTATCGAGTTGTAACAAAGAAGATCAGGAGTCCAGCGACGCCAGCCGAAATGTGTCCGGACAAGCTGAAGATCATCGTGGACGATCTTTTCCCGCAGCATGGTTCTACGACGTGGCCGCGTATGCCGTACGAAGTGATCAGTGGCGAAAGGTTTGAAGATGAAGAAAGCTCCGGGTCCGAATGGAATTCCAAATGTGGCTCTAAAATTCGCGAATTTTGGTGTTTCCGAACTTGTTCAGATTTAGTCACATTGAAGCCAGATTTAGTCACATTGAAGTTGCTGCAACCATTTTTGTCTGTCTTGTGCTGCTCGGGCAGCATCGTTTAGGCCTTTATGTCTGCTGGATACACTGGGGCAGCTTCTGGATAGGGTTATCCTTAATAGGCTTACGCAGTTCACGGAGGGTGGATGCAATTAGGACAGTCATTGAAGATGCAGAGAGGCCGTCCAAAAAGAAGAGGAGCGGCAATCGGTTCTGCGCGGTAGTGACGATTGACGTCAAAAAATCACTCAATAGTGGCAGCTGGGAGGCCATCGCCGCAGCTCTGCACGGAATGCGGATTCCCGACTTCCTATGTAAGATCCTTAGGAGCTACTTCAGGAACCGGATTCTAGTTTTCGACACGAACTCGGGCAGAAGTCAGGGATACGGCGAGCAATCCACAAGGGTCCATACTAAGCCCAACGTTATGGAATGTGATGTACAACGGGGTGCTGACGCTGAAGTTGCCCAAAGGTTTTAAGATTTACGGATTCGCGGATGATGTCGTCCTAACGATATTCGGTGAGTGGAAATACTGATGACGGAGGCGACCGACGCAGTAGAAACCTGGATAAGTTGAGTCAATCTGCAGCTGGCTCACCAAAAAAACGGAAGTGATGCTGGTCAGCAACTGCATAGTAATTCAACGGATGCAGATTACCATCGAACGGTACAACATCCCGAAAATTGCAATCATTATCGTCTGATAAGGATTCAGCACAACACTGGAAGAAAGCAAAAATATATGTACATTGAAGGGGCTGAAAAAAACAACAACATAGAGAGAGATATCGAGATATAGAACTTTGAGAAGTAGAGAGTCTATTGTATTTATAATTGTAATAACTAATAACGGCAACAAATAAAAACTAGTTGAAAACCGCTTATTGAGGGTATTTTGGTAATATTTTTGGGTATTGATATCGTAAAAACATGAATTATTGCAATAATTTAGTATTTTAATTTCTATGAACATGCCTCCGTGAACACGACGTGAAATTTACCATCGGTGACGCGAATGTACAGGTCGGAACGGTAGTGTTTTTTCGCACAGTCATTGGAAAGGAGTGCTTCCACGAACTACCAATAAAACAGGCCTGAGGCTATTGACTGTTAAAAGAATGGCTTGCCGCTGTTAAAAAAATGGCTACAGATCGATTTTACACGCAAGAATATTTTATTCTGGAGACTTGTTCCCAAATCGACCATGTTTTGGTGGACGGTCGGCATTTCTCAGATGTCAAAGATGTGAGGACCTTCCGAGGCTTAAATATCGACTCTGACCACTTTTTAGTGGTACGTAAGATTCGCGCAACGTTATCTAGCTTCATCGGGTTATATGCTTGAAGGAACCATGCGGCTGAACAAACAGCGACTGTCGGGGGAAGGCGATGCGAAGCAGTTCGCAAATAAGCTCGACGATCGTATTGAAGGACACTCAACTGGAGAAAGTTTGAACACATTGTGGCAACAAGCTCACGAGGCGGTCAATATGACAACCACAGAGGTACTTGGTATTACACAAGAAAACCATCGGAAAGACTGATTTGATGTGCCAAAGAGCGACCGATGAGAAAAAGCTAGGCCAGGAGCTGCATGCTCGTAACGGCTACTCGTCAAACAGAAAACAATACATGTAAAGATCTACGTGCAGCTGAGAATTAAATCCACCGGCGTAAGAAACGGGGGTACGACGAAAAATTAGTATCGAAAGAGGATGGACAAGCAGTGGAGCCACCAGCCCTAGACGAAGTGAGAAAAGCTGTTCGAGAGCTAAAGAACGGTAAGGCCGCTGGGAACGACGGAATCCCGATCAAGCTTCTAGAAGTTTGGAGTGACCAGCTGGAGGAAGAAATCGTGCGACACTGGATGACGTCAGAATATCTGGTAAGACACATCCGGTTCACATCCGAAGAGAGCGTCAGCTCCGGAGTAGACCCGCACTTGCTGGCTGTGTGCAATCGAGAAAGTTGTGCAAGCAACTGGTGTGCAGGGAGACTGGCGATTAGCGGCCCTAAAGCGACCACATAGGCACAGGTATAGGAACATGTAACCATGTAGAAATGCAAGTAACTTCAATGCCGTTAAAGCGTTGAACTCGCTCCTAGTTTGTGACCAAATAATCCCAAAATTGGTCCAATCAATCAACTAACGCCTTTCACCAGTCGGTTTTAGTGGTCTAAAACTGCATTTTAGTATAAAAAAGCATTGTAAAAACAAGAAAGAAAAAAAATTGTCGTCTAGAGTGTAGTAAACGAACGAACATAATAAGGTTCTTTTCAATATACTCAATATCATACGAGGCTTCAGCAAAAATAAAGTACATGTAGAATAAAGATTTTTAATATAACTCAGAACGAAAAGGGCAACATTAATTGTCAATTTGGTTAATATGAAGTTGATCAAAATTATAAACTTTGAAAGTTTCGTTCGCCAAACATAAATACTTCAACCGGTATATAGGGAAGGGAGTTACGAACGGATAAATTTGATAGTTCAATAACATGAATCTATCAGTTTAATACGTTATCGGAAACGATAAAATAGCCAATTCATTTTCAATTTTATAGCAGATTTAGAACTTGCTAAAAATTCGATAGGGTCATTCACACCGAAACAATAAAACCCATATGATTTTGAATAGAGCAAAACATAATTTTCCTTCGCAAAAACACTAATCTGAATTTACATTCAGATAGGCCCCATATTCATAAAGCCCATTCAATATTGTAGATCTGATCTCTTCTTCCGAGTCAACAAAAAAAAAGATAAACCTGCGTCTCACAAACGGGTATCAAACGTTCTTCAATCGACCATCACGACGGACACGTTGCTACCGTCGCGTCATCGCTAACCGTCGCCGTTCTTGCCACTAATCTGATAAAAGTCATATTTCCATGACTTTGCACAGGTCCGCTCCGAATCTGTCTCCATGGGCCTGGTGATGGCGGAGAAAAATGCTAAACATTCCGTCAAATTGTGTGATTATATCATTTTTGTTTCTCATTCGACGTTCATTGTCTTGCTTGCTGTGTGAGGTGTTCAAAATTCCGATTTTTCGTTTCTTGATCGCATCCTCGGCTTCAGGTCCGGCTCGAGATCATTAGCATAATTTTGACAAAGTGCACCAGATCTGCTGACATTCGGTGGTCACAACAATGTTATGTGAACGAAGACCCTTTGTTTCCTACGTTGAGAATAAACATTCAAGAAGTTCCGTATTGTATTTTTGCGAGCTTGGAAAACGAATGCTGAGACAACTAACTTTTTTTAGGGTCAATTCCAACGTTATCGCCTTTGAATGATAAACATCCACAGTATGGCAAAACGGTGTCAAATGGTCGATGAAGCACGTCCTCGCTCATCATGTCATTTTTTTCGGACAGCGACAATGACCATTGAACGTGACTTCCATTTGGGTACTACTCGGAGTCAAAGCATCCGAAGGTGATACACCACCTGTACGGCACGAATGACACTAAAAACTTACGCCTTTGGGGCAATTAGTGCAAACCCATTTGAAACGGTTAGTAAGGTGCAAATGGTGTGACTCACTGAGTACGGAACACCACTCATTTCGACGAAGATCGATTAAATGTAATTGAGTGCTGTTTCACATACTTACATGCCTTCCGGTGAACATATTAGCATCTCGGTTGAAGATTTTTTAAAGCACGGTTCGATGGAAATGAATGGAAAAAGTAGGTAGCTCGATCGCGAGTTTTACTACCATTCCAAAGGAGTGTATGAACAGAATATAAATACCTGATCAGAAATTTTGCACAAACAGGTAAATATAAACAGAGGATATTCAAATTGTTATGAAAGGGCCTTCTAAGGATAATTTACTCAGAAGCTTCCAGAAGTACGAACATATTTGTTGATATATAAAATGCAAAATTTTCTTAAACCAGCAAATAGGATTGCGAATATTTATATAAATTTACCAAACATCACTTATGACTGTATCCGATGATCGATACAATCTGTGAAAGCTTTTCTCTTTTCCAGCGTGAAAGATGCAAAACTATGGGCTAAAAAGCGTCCCCAACTGTCACATTCACATATAAACAGCGGTGAGGACCCATGCGATATTTGCATGCGGCGATCAATGAATGGAAGTTGGCGGTAATATAAAAATATTACGAGACGAAGCGATCCGTTTTTACTTCCCGTGTGATGCATATCCAACATCCAACAGCAGCAGAAACAACGAGAAACAACTTTCACCCAATCGAGAGAGAGAAAGAAGTGGTGGCGAACCGTGACGATGACCATCATCGTTGTCTGTCACCACCATCTTCCTGGTGGTTGCGTCTAGCGCCAGCCGTCAAGGCGTGACATTTTCAAAATATCGATACTATGCAAAATCAAAATTTTGCGGGAAATAGGAAACCAAACAAAAATCTAGCTCAAACGGATATTCTTTCATTGCGGTTGAAGGTGACTCAACGCAAAATTAGTGACTTTGCACGCGATTTTTTTGTAGCCCAGCTAATCGAATCCAACCGAACGCACATTAGTGAGTTTATGCTAATTTTGGAACGTATGTCGGAAGAAGGCATAACCTGATAAACTGGAGTTTCCGCATGGTGTGGTGTTGAAATCGCGATAGCTGTGATCACACTCAAAGATCACCTAAAACTTGGTTCAGCGTACCACTTATCTAATAGTTTGTTCCTGTCCTCAATCAGTATTACTCGGCCGCCTCTGTTGTAATAGCTATCGGTTCATGGTTAGTATCAGTAGAGCTCTAATACTGCACTGAAAAGTCAAACCAATTGGTAAGAATGTGACTGCTGATAGGAACCGTCGGTATTGCCCAAGTAATTTTTATATCTGTGTATTAGTAAATTTGGTGTAGTATTAGTAAATATTATTCTTCAATATTTGATTTTCGCACCTTGGCGACAATATTTCTACCGGGTTCTAATTCACGTCATAAGATAAATATAAGTTGAAGTGGCAATCTAATTTGAAAATGCGGCTTAAAATGGTTTTCAAAAATTATTTAATAAGAATTATATTTTAAATTCAATCATCTGCAATAGCACCACAGAAAGTTCAGTTCCTAGAACATCTTTCTGTCCACCCGTCAGAAATATAGAATATGGGGCCATTGGAAAATGATTCCTACAGTTTAAGGGGAAGGCGGAAAGAAAGTTCAGGATTTTGTAATAACAAAAACAGCTTTTCAGAAACTAGCCATATGGTGGGTGTGATCTACAAATAATTTATTATAGTTTTTTTTCTATTTTTTTTAGATGATGGAGTTTTAAACGGCATATAGATTGTTCAAAATGCAGAATTCTCTTGAAATTTTATCTACAGTATGCCATATTTTCCCTCGGAATACCAGCACCAGTCGTACACGACGCATGCAGCGGCAGATTCGCTCTGCCGTGGTTGTTCTTTACCATTGCGTAATGATCTGGCAATTTGGCTTTCAGTTCTACTGGCTAGAAGAAAAAAACTAACATTTTTATTTCAAAAATATGGTTTCGATATAAATCAGTATTTTTGCGTCTAAATATTAAATGACTCAAGCTTTATATGGGCGTGGACGAAACAATCCCGCCGTCGATTGTGGTTAAAAATCGGATTGTAAAGCTGTTTTATGGCGGGTTAAAGGATACATGTTTTCTATGTCAAGCTACATGTCATCGCTGTTGTCCAACCAGGAAAAAAAGGTAAACGGCTGCGAATGAAACCTGAAGTGTGGATACGTCGGCAAAATTAGTTCAAGCTGAAGAAGCGGATCCGTGGAAAATTAAATTGTAGAACTAGAAGAAGAAATTATCGGAGATCAAACTGATGAGCAGGAGGCGCAAATGTAGCAGACATTCAACGAATCGGAGAAGCAAGGGATCGAGATTGATGATTATTTCATCCAGCTGGCGTACGAGATTCCTAACTGCTCGTAACTGGTGAATGGCATCAAAGTCGTGATGAAAGAGAAGACACGGAAGCTAGAGGCAAGCCAAGTATTGTACAAAATTAATCAAAACATCTCTAAAAGTTTCTAATGAAAACCTTAATAATTATTAATACTAATTTTATATTCAAAGTTTACTACTCATAACTTTTTTATTGACAGTACACAGTATTTCTTAGTTTAATCATTCAGCATAGAATAGCAAAACTCTGCGCCGAGTCGATATTTTCGGCATTTGAAAATCATTTATGAAATCTTATGAATGGTTTTTTAGAATTCCTGAAGAAATCCCTCCAGTAGCTTTTTGCTGCATTTATTTATTCATTCATTATCACTTTCCTTTCACTTATGACTGTACTGTACTGCTTTATTACATGCCAACATCTTTGATTGCATCAATGTCAAACTTTTGAAAAATCTATCTCTGCTCTACTGCCCATGATCGCATATTTATAACATTTTTATTTTGGTTGATTTTGTAAAACGTTTGTCCATCCTCCCCACAAACTCAATCATTTCCAGCTTACCACAGAAAAGCAAGATGGCAAAGCCTATGTTAGTGTTGTGGGATTAGATGCAGTAAATTGAGCTTTCTGATCGATTCACAGGCTTTTTACAAAATGAACAAAAATGCGAGTGCGATCATGGGCAGTCTACTTTACTTTACTAAACTACTGGTAGTAAAATCAAAACCCCTGATATTGCGAGCACTCAAAGTCTGTTGAGTTCAAAAAACAAAAATATTCTCCTGCTGCAAAAGATCTGGACAGTTACAAGTCTATTCGGTTCCTGATTATGTCGGCGAAGATTATTTTATATAAGTAAGATTGAGTTTGATTGACCATCCATAGTTGCTGCTCAATTACGACCTGATCAGCTGTTCTTGCAGAGAAAATCAACAGATGCCTAAAAGCCTCGCACATAAAATACATTTACGTTGCGTTTGACAGAACGGAACGCAAACGAATCTCATGTGCGGGGTTCTCTACAATCATCTCCAATGTTGGTAGGGTATCTGTTCCCATATTAATAACAGCCCGTATATTAATCTCAACCGTCGATCAACCAAATAAAAAATCAATTTGATAACAATTTCTCACATCGTATGTACACAATCATGAATAGACCACCTTCTCCAATGTTTGGAATATTATTTAAATTTCCGTTTGAGTAAAGTTTTAGTTCACAAGACTCAAATTATTAAAAACAAAATTATAAAACACATTCATTTTCATTTTCCTACCTCTGAACTGTTGATTTGATGCACTGCTGGATTGCTACTAGAATATTCATCTCATTTCACGCCGTTGTTTTCCACTCAATTTCAAGTTAAAACGAATGAATCCTTTCAAAATACACTTCACAACACATAGAGCACATCACAATTTCACTATAAATATAATCATACTTGAAAAACAAACGCGATTTCCTATAGTTTGATATAGGTTTATTTCGAAAAACGTCTAAATTATTCTTGTCCGTATTCCAAACTATTTACATGGCTTGCAGCATCGGCAAGGGTTGCCGACCTAGATTTTTATTTCAAAAATGCTTGAATGAACTTTTACTGTGAAATTCAACTCTTATGTTTGTAAAACAAGGTATATCGAAGAGATAAGCTATGACAAACATAAAATTAAACTGATAAGTTGGAAAACTACAACGAAAACTGGAGTTTTGAAATTATATTTTAACTCAAATACAAAACATTGAATAATTCGGCAACACTGCAATCATATCGTTACGTATACACACAAGTAATAGTGTGCGTATTTGATGTTGGAAACAGTATTATTGATATAGACGAATCCAAGTAAAAATAAGAAGAAGACACACGACGGTGTTAACTTTGACAGATCCCACAGCACAGCATAGGAACATAATTTTAAAATGCTTATTATAAATTCTAGACAAATTGTAATTAAAATCTGATTGAAGTATGATACGGAAAAAGTTCTGAACTATATGATAGGTACATTTTTGGAAAATATTCAAAAAATTGAGATAAGCTTCCGAACATGTAATTCAGAACTTTTTCCGTATCGTACCTCAATCAGATTTTAATTACAATTTGTCTAGAATTTATAATAAGCATTTAAAAATTATCTTCCTATGCTGTGCTGTAGGATCTGTCAAAGTTAACACCGTCGTGTGTCTTCTTCTTATTTTTACTTGGATTCGTCTATAGGTACAGGCATAGGATTAACTTTCTTTGAATGTTATTGAAATAGGTGCATGGCAGTGATAATGTTTTTTCGCTAAATACTTCTATAATGTGATAACAATTTCATTTTTGAAGTTACCAAATTGTTATCAATTAAAAATGACGTGAGCCGAGCATAATTATTCTCATGTTTCTTGATTATTGGGTGATAAATAAATGCATTTCATATGCGCATTGGCTTATTGTTATTGATATAGGAACAGATACCCTACATGTTATCCCAATTGACCTTCCCCGTCTCGTTTTATTGTCTTGGGTAATTCTTTGATTTGGGGCCCTCCTTAGCCGTGCGGTAAGATGCGCGGCTACAAAGCAAGACCATGCTGAGGGTGGCTGGGTGTCGTGTTAGCCTCATGATATACGAATGCAAAAATGGTAACCTGGCTTAGAAACCTCGCAGTTAATAACTGTGGAAGTGCTTAATGAACACTAAGCTGTGAGGCGGCTCTGTCCCAGTGTGGGGATGTAATGCCAATAAGAAGAAGAAGAAGAAGAATTCTTTGATTTATTTAAGGTCAACTTTCCCAAAAAAAACTTATTTTTGATCCTCTAAAAAAAGTGCTAAACGTGTAAATCGGCCTGAAGAACTGGCTTGATGTTGATTCAAAATCGAGCGAATGTTAGAGCAAACAAATGGAATTGAAATCCTGGGAAGCACAAAGATTGATGACCAACTGGTTGCCGGAGGGGGGCTCAATCAAAGAGATTATAATTCCCATTGTTTCAGTAACCGAACTCCTACCGCATAAAAAACCTTGATGTAGCCATTTATTCATTCCCGTCAAAATATTTATCTCATTTTACTGTCTCAGTTGATTCTTTGTCTTTTGGAGGTCAACTTTTGTAAAGAAACACTATTTTTAAAGCTCCTAACTATTTTAAAATTTAAAAAAATTAAAACATTCTGCAGGGTGAACCGGCCAGAACTAACCTTATGTTGATAGAATTTCTGGTGAATGTTTGACCAAATGTTTATAACAACACATTTTTTATTTTTGTTAAAGAATATTTGAGTGATTGTTCGGCAATGTCGCCTCTGAATGCTGTCAATGTGTCACCCCTGCAAGCCGTGAAGATCTCTGCACTTGATACGAGTTCGTGCAGAATTATCATTAAACCTGGGGGTGAGGTTCCATGGCAGAGATCAGTGGAGTAGCCAAACTATTTTGAAGCAAAATTTCGTTCAAATCCTCATATTATTATTTTTTTGGCTTCACCGCTGAATGAAACTAAAGAGTCAGGCCTTCCAATTACAATCCGCAAACTCTATAAGCATTTTTGGAAGGTACATGCGATTTATCGACTTTCAGTAAGCAAATGCATTTATCATCGTTTCATCTGCTAGCATTGTGTTTATTGGAATGCTATCATCCGCTTATAAGAAGAGTAAGTGCTGCTCTGTAAGTAACTAAATTTGTTGAGAAAGAATATTTAAGCTCTTTTAGAGGGCTTTCTCAAGAAGTGCCTAAAAGAGAACCTGACACCCGTCAGCCATAAAATTAAGATAGGATATTCCGGACGTGAGCCAGCCAAGGGCTGAAAGCCTTCCTAATAAAGACACACAAAAAAAAAGATGGGATATCATGTAGGGGAAATGACGGCTTTGGCAGGTTTTGTTCTATTATTGGCAGGGGGTTTTTTATGACTGACTAGGTTCAAATTTGGCCTAAACATTCTTTGCATATCAAAGAATATTGTGGCCAAATTTCACAAAATTTGGTCGACAAAAACCCCCTGCCAATAATAGAACAAAACCTGCCAAAGCCGTCTTTCCCCCTACCAAAAAGTATTAATAAGAAAACAGTCCGAGTTCATCAAGACATCGAAGGAAAACCACTTAATTACGGCATCAAATATTCGTATCTTAAGAAATGTCTCTTCTCCGTGGAAACTTGATGTAGCTGAAAGTTTGAAAATCTACCGACAGGTGTCAGGGAAACGGCAACTTTTGGCTCTTCAAATTTATACCTAAGCAATAAGGTTGTATAGGTAAATAAAGCCTAGTAGGGGAAGGAGGGGAAACACGCCCTAGCTAAACATAGACTGCTTTTATGCCTTAGCTATAACGATTTTCATGGGTGTTTTTACCTCACGCAACAACTATTGTGGAACTTCGATTCTAAATTGCTTTTCTAAAGTGCTTGAGTGTTTTGCCCACGATACTTTGTATAGAGCCGTAAGTCCAGTTATTTCCGTGCACCAGCATGGGTTTGTAAAATGCAGGTCCACAACAAGTAACCTGATGTCTTTTGTGAGCAGTTTGAAGAGTAAAATGGACAAAAATCAACAGGTCGACACGATTTACATTGATTTTGCAAAGGCATTTGATAAAGTAGCGCTCAATTTGTTGGTTGCCAAGCTGAGGAAAATGGATCTTTCAGACTGGATAACTATTTGGTTGTGAAAGTTCATGACTGTGAATCATTGCGGTTTGATATTCCATCGGGCGTTCCGCAAGGCAGCCACTTAGGACCGTTTCTTTTCGTTCTATTCATAAACGATTTGTGTGAGCTAATTCAACCCGAAAAGTTGTTATACGCCGACGATTTGAAAATATTCAGAGCTGTGCTCTCGTATTTAGACTGTTGTCCTATTCAACGTGACCTTGATGTGCTGCAATAATGGTGCCAAATTAACGGCATGAATATAAATGCCAGGAAAAGTAGGATTATATCGTTTACCCGATACAATGGCTTCACAAGCATTACAGTGTGTAAGTTCTATCAAGGATCTTGGAGTTGTCATTGACAGCAAAGTGAACTTTAACGAACATATCGCCACTATCACATCTAAAGCTTTTGCGTTACTCGGGTTGACAAAGAGGATTGGTAAATCGTTTACCGACATTCACGCTCTCAAATCGGTATATTGCGCCATAGTTCGAAGCGTGCTAGAATACGCGGTGCAAGTCACCGGACGCAGGAGGACCGTATCGAGCGGGTACAACGATCCTTCGTCCGGTATGCTTTAAGAAACCTGTCGTGGAATGATCGGGTTAGACTCCCTCCGTATGAAAACCGGTGCAAGTTGATGGGACTCAGTACCCTGACATCGAGGCGTGTATTTCTACAGAGGGTTTTCTGTTTTGACCTGGTGAGGAATGTGATTGACTGCGAAAACTTATTGAGACAAGTAAATCTTTACGCTCCACACCGTTCTCTACGACGCCGCACACTGCTCTATATCCCCTCGCGTCGCACCTTATATGTCCATCATAATCCACTGCTTAGTTGCTGCAGACATTTTAATGACGTGAGCGACTGTTTCGATTTAAATATTACTAAGACTACGTTTAAAAATAGGTTAAGGTTACTACTTTAAGTTACAGTCTGTGCAACAATCATATGTTGAAGACGGTGGACAAATAAATAAATAAATAAACAGTTAAACGATATAGCTAGCTGATGCCATATTAAAATTAGAAAAAATCTTGAAAAAATATTGATAATCCAGCTTTCCACGCTCACCATAATGGCGGATGCTATAAAAAGTTTGACATTAACTGCTTCCAACAAACACTGAACTGGAATCATCGTCGAAGCATGCATTGATGCTCTTCGTCGCCAACGACAACCTAAAATTTGTTATTTTTTCGTCAACAATCTAATCGAGTATCAAACTTAAAAATTTTCACATTTTTCATGATTACATTTTTATTTTTAATGCTTTATCTCAGAATCAGAAAATTTGTTCAGACAAAGCAATGTGAAGTGAAATTAAATTCAGATACCCATGCCATCGCCCATCCAAAGGGAAATTTTGTGGAGCATCGTCAAAAGAAGTCTTCTGGATACGCTCTCACTATTTCATGGCAGCTTGTCAGTAACGTGGAGAACTAACATTACATCTAATTCGTTTTCATTTTTGTGGTGTAGCTGCACTCGTGCTACACTTTTGCACCAAAAATGTTCGTTTTTGATTTTTGTGCTACACCAGTGTAGCATTTTTCTTGCACCGAAACAAGCAGTGTAGCACCAGAAAAAATCAGAGTGTGCCGGTGTAGTTGTATGTTGTCAAATTTCTGCCGTTGTTATTGTTTTCTTTTTATGGTATCCATGAGGTATCCATAACAAACAACCCAACTACACTAAAAACGTTCGTTTTTGCCGTGCAAAGTGGTGCACTAAACGGGGTAGCTACACCTCAAAAACAAAAACGAAATAAGGGAAAATGTCTTTGCTGCTTTGTTTTGAAATACGAGGCCACACACTTTTGACACTGGGAGTTCTGCTCCGCCCCAGAAGGAGTCGTGCCTAATAAGCTTCAAGCTGATGGTATTAAGTCAACGTCCCAGGTCCCAGGTGGGCGCGAAAGTCATTCTCGAACAGCTCTGGTGGTCTTCGGTGGTTTGATTTTGTCGGCATCGAATCGCTGGAAATTTGGCGGAGCTATCTGCCGACCTTAGACCGGCCGTCGCGAGTGGTTAATGGGTATTGCAGGGAACCCGACAGCTTATCCCAACGTTATGCGGCATAAGGTTTGCTCTAAGTTACCGCACGGCAGGAAACTTTCAAAATGGGATCCCGGGCAAAAACTCAATTCACTTCAAGCCACTTCGGTTTGCCTAAAAAACTTCTCGCAATACGACCGCTAGACTTTCCAGCAGAACACTCACTGTCTAGTCGAGTATTGTCTTTTTTTCTCGTTTTGCGTTTCTCAGCTTCCGTAGCTGCTTCTTTTGTAGCTGAGTTACTACCTGTGTCGCCCCAAATATACTCAACTTCTACGTATGTACAATATTCGATATTGAGATTTACAACAAATGATGGATACTTCTATAATAATTTATCTAAAACCCACATCAAAATTATAGTTACGAACCACCATCGTCATGAATTAATTGGTTCTCTATACGTTGTATACAATCGGGTTTACGACAGCATTGTAATAAGGGTAGCAACTTTCCGCGTAGAACTTTAGAACACAAACCGATATCGTCCAGATCATAAAAAAAAATTATCCAATGCACTGTTACGTAAGGAATTTAAGAAAAAGGAGCCAGCCTCGGGCTGAAAGTCTCCTAAATAAAGCCACAAAAAAAACGCACCATGCGTCGGCAAATCAGCATTCTGGTATGGATAGTAGGTGGAGACGCGTAGTACTTTGTAGGTTAGTTCCACTAGGGCGTTTTACCTCGCCGAAATGTTAGATGTTTTATGAAAATGTGGAAAATTTCTTTTTTTCCTAAATTCCTTTCTATTATTTTGACACTTTTTTCGCCTAACTTACATAGTTTTACGTCTAGTTTTGTTAAGGCTAACACATACATGGTAGACATAAGTGAATACCCAAATGTCGTTATGCCCCGGGAGGCGTTTTGGTGCCTCTGTCCAGTGTTTTTTGAAAGCGTCACCCTTAGATTCAACTTCTGCAACTGGGAAAAAATCCTCACCGCCGTGCTCCACCAAAAATAATTTTCGGCAAATTATTTGCAGATTTTCAGCAACTTTGACAGAAATCTCGGCCAAAAGCATGTTGCTGGGACACGGCTGTGCGTATCTCCGTAAAAGTTTAACATTTTGCTGAGAGCCCGGTAAGAAAAAAATAAGCGTGTATTTTCTCTTCAACGATTTACATACATGTTGGGCTGCCAGTGTAGAATAATCATTTGTCATTGTTTGGTACCTATAGCAATCGGGACAGTAAAAATATGTATCTTTCATTCCTCAATTCCATTATCCGAAAATGGATTAATTTGGGTCACTGGCGCTGCAGTAATGCTGAAGTATTCAAGATATTTGAAAAATATGCCAGATTTTTTTCATGAAATTTATCTTGGAAAACCCGTCCAATACAGTTTAGTGACATCACTTTCATGTAATTAAATTCAATTTAATACTTTTTCTTGATCGCACAAAATACTTATAAGGTACTGTTAGTATAATACCAAATATAAGTTTGATGCGTCACAGACAGCCAGCGATGGTCAGCAATTTAGTTTTAGTTTTTATGGAACAACATGATGAAAGTACACGTCACAAATAATAACAAGCAGAAAAAAATAAGCATTTTTGACATATCCTCGAAAAACCGTCAACTGATTTGCGTCCGATGGTCCCGGTTTCAGAAAAAATCGGATTATTTTTAGCCAAGTTATGATGATTAGAATTTCGTTTAAATTTTGCCTTTATCTTGCCTTTTAAGGAATGTATGTAATGATATGCAGCAGTTTTTGGTAAAACGTGGACAATTTTTTTCAGAAGAAAATTTCTTGGCATACAGGAGTTCTTTAAAATCGGTCCAAAATTTGAGTGAGTACAACAGGGCGTAACTTTGACTAACCACCCTGATAGCTCTGCCTTTACTGTTCGTATTAGTCTATGCATTACTCAGAGTCTAGTCTAATCTCCACATATGTACTACATTTCGGTAAATTTGTTTATACATTTTTAAAATAACCAAAATAAAATAGAATTTTTTGTTCAGAATAGCATTTAGTATTACAGAACGGCAAAAAATTCAGTATTCTCATCGATTGCGACCACGTAGAATCAGAAGCAGGTAACATTTTCACGTACGTAGTTTTCCAGTCTTCTGTGAGAACTCTAACTCTTCACTGTGCTTTACGACAAACTAATACTACTAAAGAAGACTTTTTCTTTTGAGCACCAAGAGCACCTTTATATCACCAACCATCACCACCGCTCTGGAAAGGTTTCATCCGTGTATTGCCAAAATCTCATTAATAGTAAAACTGGTCCTAACAGAAAAAAATATTCGACTCCGTGCTTGCCCAGATTTATTTCCTTATCAGCAATAATCTACACTATTTATTATTCTTGTTCTTCTTCTTATTGGCATTACATCCCCACACTGGGACAGAGCCGCCTCGCAGCTTAGTGTTCATTAAGCACTTCCACAGTTATTAACTGCGAGGTTTCTAAGCCAGGTTACCATTTTTGCATTCGTATATCGTGAGGCTAGCACGATGATACTTTTATGCCCAGGGAAGTCGAGACAATTTCCAATCCGAAAATTGCCTAGACCGGCACCGGGAATCGAACCCAGCCACCCTCAGCATGGTCTTGCTTTGTAGCCGCGCGTCTTACCGCACGGCTAAGGAGGGCCCCTATATATATATACACTATTTATTATTAAATAATAAGAATGAGCTTCTCGAGCCAGATAGGAAAAGCTTTCGGGCCGGTTATGAAGTATTTTATTTTTCTTACACGCCGCAGGTCACACAAATTGCAGAATTATATATGCCAAGGTTTTATATAGTATTTGTACGATTTGATTTGATCTCTGAGTGTTGAATTGGTGCCGACTCTCTCCAAGCAAAACCTAGACTGCCAGGGAAATATTGAACTCATGAAGAGAATAAATTCAACGTTTTAACTCAATTTTTAATCATACAGTTTTTTTTTTGGATTCAAAAAATAAATTCCATTTTTGTGATGATACTCTCCATAAGGTGTCGGTTTGCTTTCAATAGAGATTTGTCGCAAAAATAATTCGATATCTGTTGATTGATATCTATCTGTTTATCACTTTTTTAGACATTCAAGATAAATGCAAGATGCTTCAAAAAGGGTGACTCGAATGAAAGCATTGTGAAAATGTTTAAATATTGAAATTTCGCGTGTAGAAATTGAGATAAAATAAATGCTGCTAACATCTTTTAAATACTGTTTACAAATTTAAATTATCTATGGAAATTTTGGAATGTTTTGGACATCCATTGAGAACAAACTCCACAGAATCTAAGTATACAGATGAGCTGAGAAATATTTTTTGAATCGTGGTACATGGTAAGTCGATTTCAACACACCAAATTTGTCGCTTTTTGTCCAATTTAATCATAATCATAAAAAACGGTGGAATCAAGTACATTATACGAGAATTCTCAACCATCTGTCTTTTATTGTTTTTTTAGAGTCTATAAGAATGTTTAGGAAAAATCCACAAATTCAAGCAATAGCTTAACTGGTTACTATAGCAAGTCGATAACATAATAAAAAGCCAGCGTTGCTGGTCAAATGGTGCAATCTTTATGGATGTCCAGACTTTATTCTGAACTCTACGGACTTTCTGAAATCGCATTAATAAAAAAAAAACCTTAATATCGAAGATATTTGTTTTTATTTGTTATTCCTGAGATTTTATCAAAGTCTTCCATTGTGTTTTTTTTTTCATTTTTGTCTCAGATTTTTTCTCGGTTACAAAATTATTCTCTTAATGTGAACTGTACAGAATCCAAATAAATTTCACCTCGTATGTTCAGAAGCTCAAATCTCGTTACAGAAGCAACGAACAACACTGTCATCTTCCTCTTATAGCTTTGCTGCATCATAAGCATATGCGGTATTTCGAAAAATTTCGTTTCAGGTGGTTCGAAACGAATTCCGCGGAATTTCGCGGAATTTGAGCATGGCGAAATCAAATTTCTTGATTTCGTTTCGTTTCGTAAAATTACAAAAATTTCGCCTGAAAAAACTAGCTTAAAACGAAATTTAACGGAATTCCGCGGAATATCGAAACAAATTTAGATTAAAACCATACAGTCTCGTACGGTCGTGTATTATCAAAATTTTTGGCTGCGCCGTAGAACAAAATCATAAAGCTGTTTTCAAAAATTAATGTTAATTTTTTTTCTTTTAACGCCTACGCCTAAGTCGACAAATGAGCCGGTTCCAGCGAAAGTGGTACATAAACCATTTTTGCAGATTTTGTGTTTTAACACCACCGGCTTCTGTTTACAAAGATCTTGTAAGGAATAAGATCTTGTAAGGAAACAAAATCTTGTAAGGGAAAAGTGATTTTTGACAACTAAATCTGGAGATATGCACTTTTTAACTTCTGAGATATATCACAATGGCAATTTCGTTCATTCAATTTATGTTCACATAAATCTGCTGGTGTGACACATTAGCAGGTAGGAGTAAACGTAACGATACAGAAACTTTTTAGTGGTCGAGTGTTATAACCCTTCAAAAAAGAAGAAATAAACTATCACAAAAATTTATTCAGAAAATTTAGTTGTTGAATGCAATCATGTATCGGTGGTTTGGAGCTTATCCCTTTGCAAGTCCTTATATGCACACGTTTGAAAAACGAAACCCTGATTTTCGAAAGCTTCTTAAAATGCACATGCATAATCTTCTATCCAGCTGGATTTTAATTGAATGAAACGGAGGGTCTTCAGCCTCTTTGAGACCCGAACTATTGATGAGAGTTCCACAGGTAGAAAACTACTTCTTCGCTTCTAAACTATGCATGATGATCAAATTATATAAGGATGAGGCTATTTTTAACTTAAATGGATAGCATTGAACTAGTTAATGTAATAAAAGTTTACAGTTAGAGCTTATTTTTATTGTTGAACGCTTTCTATAGTATACGAGTTCTCTTACTTATTCTGTTCTCATACTGCGTTTAAAGCCAAAATTTATAAGCGGTTTTTATTTTTATTTATATACAATTTTCTCAGTTTCTGAGCTGAAAGAATAGTAGCATGATTTTTGTTATATTCTGGAATGTTGGTGACACCTCTCTGTCTCAGTGTCTAACCAGTAGGACGATATATCCATTCTAGTGGCATGTAAATGGGAAGTACCACTTTTTTATTCAGTAATGTAAAGAAACGTTTGGATAGAACTCATGACACTGTTCTGATCTTATGCCGGTTATGAGTATGCGCAACAGATGTTAGCCCTATTTTGATTTTCAATATGGTATTTGTCAAGAAACTTCGCATATTTCTTTTTACTACCTTTAGTCATAACGTTGGTACAGTTTAGTTGCAGAAAATTGCAACTTCGAATTTTATTTTCGAAGTTCTTGGAAAAATGCGTCCTGGAAAATTTGTTCAATGTGACATGTATCACTTTCGCTGACACCGGTTCAAATACTTCTTCGGTATTTTGTTAGAAATGTCCAACAGAAAAAGAAAAATATATTTAACTATTCTATACCATTTTTTTTTTCAAAAGTGATCCGATCCGACTCAATATTTAAGACGTCAGGCTCAGAGTGTAAATATTATCAGATATGGATTAGATCAGTACAACTTTGTCAAAGAGGCAATGTCGTGGAGTGATTCCTGAAAACTTCACACGAAGCACATGGTTTTACGTTGGATTGATTTGAAACACGGTTTTCGTCTTCGAGTTTTCAAAATAACTTTGTTAACAATAAATATTTAGTCGCTTAACCAAGGTGGTTTCACATGAATTACTTTTTCAACAAACTTAAGATTCCTTTCTCGTGGTACTCACGGAGATGCAGAGCATTCCTCTTATAATCTCATAATAATGAGTATCAAACTAATTTTCCTCTCGTAATCCTAAATTGACTGTAATGGCGTGAGCGGCTCATACTGTCCATAGCAGCTGTTTCTTGCACTCAATTGGAGTCGATTGAGAATGAAAATTTGACAACAATCTTTGCATGCATCATATGCACAAACACATATACAAGGACAAACAGGCAATAGCTTGGTTCGTCGAGTTAATTGTATATAAGACTATGGGTCTCCGAACCTTCTATAAAAAGGTTGAATTTGGAAGGAAATTATATCCTTTTGTTATAAATTTTTGTATGAGAAAATTATTTCTTTATGCCTGGCAAACTAAAAAAAAATAAAAAAAACTGCGATTTCTGAAACACAATCTGAAAGACATATCTTTGTGCATTTTAGATGTGTGCTAATATCAATTCTCTATCTGCGTATACTATATTCGGGTATTCTGGTTTTGATTTAGCTCAATACCATAAAACCACGCTGATGAATGAATATAAAGCATGCTTCAGCATAATCACATAAGTCTTAAATGAAATTTTTTTTTTCAATGGGAATACAAAAAAATCGCACAATTCCTATATTTTTATATAAATACATACATACTTACTGATATAAAGCTGAACTGATATAAAATTGATCAGATTCGGGAGCACCCACTTCACGATGAATTCCTTTTAAAGCGAGACAACAAATTCTGGGGTATTACCTTTTTCGCCAATGGTAAACGGGAACACGGCGGTTTATCACAGACTGCCTCATCTGTTACTATAATTTTATTGGTCGCAAAGCCGTTATTTGACTTAAAGAAAATGAAATCAAAATACATGAGTGGGGTACTCAGACAGAAAGTATTTATATTTTGCACCAATCGCCAATGAGGAATTGTGCAAAAACATCATGAGAGCAATTTACAAAACTCTTTGAGTATGAAACTAATATTTCATTACTGTTTTTTGGTCCCGTTCACTTCTAGTGGACGGGAATTATTATCACTAACACGATATCGCGCAAAATAGAATTGCCAATTCACTTTAAATCTATGTGTTTGTTGGAATTGCAATTCACTTCAAATTAATTACAATTTTTAGTGAATTGAGAACGGTGAGTACCATGACTAACAAATCATTTATCTTCTACAATCGAAACTAGATGGAAAATATCCGCATATGTTTTCATGTAAGTCTTAAGTGAAAATCATTTTGAGTGTACATAATATAAAATCAATTCAATAAAAATTCCGCGGAAAAAAAATTAAAATTTCGTTTCGTTTCGAAAAATTTCGAATTAAATGGACGTTGATTTCGTATCGTTTCGAAGTCTCGAAAGTTTATCTATTTTTCATTTCGTTTCGTTTCGTTTCGAATCAACATAGACGTTTCAAATTTCGTTTCGTTTCGTTTCGTCAGGAAAAAGTGTCTTATCGCATACCCTTACTGCATCAAAGCAAGCGTAGAATGAGAAGATGACAGTTGCTCGTAGCCACGGTATACAGAATCAAGGTAGACTCGTAAAGAAAATGACAGTTCAAATGTGACGTGATTGCTATCGCAGTATGAACGAGTGCAAAAGAAGGCCAAACTAAATCGTTGAGCGTTGGCTTGCTTCGTCCCGAGCAGCGATAGCAGTTTATAGTGAAAATTAATGTTTACATACGTGTCGATAGTGCCCTGGTTTTGTATGCCGTGCTCGTAGCTTCAGCATTAAAAGTTGATACGCTTGGAAACACGAGGTGGAACAACATTGGATTCTAAAAAGTTCGTCCTTTTACACTCTGAAATTTGACATTCACGAAAACCATTTAGATTCACATCGATTCCATCATCAAGGGTACTTATCTGTAATCAATATGTACCATGGACGCAAAAAACTTACTCGTACAGCATTCCTTTAAGGACACTCCTCACGGAATCCAAGTTTCAAAGTACCACGCAGCATGCGTGGAATAATAAAAATGACAGTTGTGCGTTGCTTCCGTATCGAGTGGTGTGCCCCCGAAAACACGAGCACTTTGAAACTTGGATTCCGTGAGGAGTGACCTTAAATTTATTCACTTGTAAAATGTAAACTTCCGATACAGTTGTTGTGGGAATTTAGTACAAAATTGTATATGCCAAACAGATTTCAAATGGAATAACTTCACACGTATTTCCAAGAACTATTTCATCCGTGATATCTTCACTTAGAATTTCTTCCAGGAGTACATTTACGAAATCATTCAACGATTTTTTTTTTGTTTTTTTTTTTGGCATTTTTAACTCTCTCGAACTCCATCAGAAGTAGTTAAAAATCTATTATAAGTTCGTTCAAAAATGCTTCAGAAACTTTTTCCAAAACATACGAAACTCATTCAAAGCTACAGTTTTCGATCTCTTTTGAAAAAAAAAACAAAAAAAAGTTTAAAAAAAATTTTCTTTATAGGTTTCCACCCGATCAAATAGAATCATGAAGTTTTAAATTTATTTTTAATTTTTTTTAGTTTTTAAAAACTGCTTTCAACAAAAGCCGTCAAACATTATTCAAGTAATTTCTCCCATAGTTTATTTCTTGAAAAATCTTACCTAGTTGAAAGTTGGTTTAAGGGTTCAAAAGGGCAATATATGATAAAGGGCAATATATGATATTTGGCAAAAATCTGAATTCAATGAAAGATAAACAGATGTCATAGAAAAATTCGCAATTATTTTTTAATAATAGCTTAATAAATATTTAAATTTTCCGAAATTGAACCAATCAAACTTCGCATTTCGAATAAAATCTCATTCAAATCCGGTATGACAGTTCCCGGAATTCGCAATTTTTTCAAATGCATATAAAAATGCTATAAGGAATTCAATATTAAATTAACGGTCCAGTCACGGATACAATATTCTGCTTTTTTTTTATTGCATTAAGTCAAACTAAACAAATGTCAACAAAAGTTCGCATCTCTGGGCGTGGTAATAAAATTTGTGAAACTTCAGTAATAAATTTACAATATTAATTTTAATGGTTATCGTTCTAATGGAAATACAAGTTTGGTTGCATCACGGCCATAAAATAAGACCATATAGGCTCAAGAACGGAACAGAAATCTGAAGTCCCTCTGCGATGATTATGCGTACAACGGCGGATTCCCAAATTTATAGTTACATATGTATATTGGGCAAGTGGACCAGCTGATTTGATATTCAAGAGAATCTTCCGCGGTAAAATTTATTCGATTTTTTATTATCTTCACCACTTTATCAGCTTCCACATTTTAATAAAGTTGTATTGAAGAAAAGCTTTATCGAAGCGGCTGATAATAGGCCTGCTCATACAATCGTTAAATCACCTCAGTTGAAAGCAATGTTAACGTATGTAAATAGAAATATTCGGATTATGACCCGGAGATGAGGAGATCGACTTTCGGTCAATTCTAGGATCATTTCGGGATGTTAAGATTCTCATCCAACTGTGCTGTGGACCCAAAAGATACAAATTCATGCATATAAAGGTTCAAATTAGTAACCATGAAAATTCTAATTAGTACGCTAAATTATAAAGCTGATAAAATATCAGTATGCACGAAGAAACACAAATGAAGAAATAGAGCGTGGTTACATCAGCATTAAATGGCAAAGACTCATCAGATCAAGTTTTAAACTTGAAATGTTATTTAAAGCGCCACGTGTGAATTTTGGTTTGATCCGATTAGTTGATCAGTCTTTCTAAATTGAATAACGATGATTACATTCCCGTCCAAAGCTTCGCTACCTTAGGGATTGTAGCTGTTATTAATATATGTTAAAATATTCAAATTACTTAAATATCTAGTTTTCTGCTTTTTATTTATGCAAACGGGTATCTAATTGACCCGAAAACGTTGTAGCCAAGAACACCATTTGTTAACAAAATGGTCTAAGTGATGCAATACTGGGTAAAAGCAATTTCTGAGGATTTGAAAAATAAATATGAAGCAAATGATTTTTAACTCAATTGAATTCCTAGCGATGATACATTAGATTGAAAGAACTAGCAAATTATCATTAAGCTTAAATTAAACCAAAGCACACATGTTCAAAAGATTTATCAAAATTAATAAAATATTTCATATTAACGAAGTATTCACAGCTATTTTACACAATATTGGTGACCATATAGAAGCGCTTATGTTTACTCAATAAAAGTTTTGTCTAACCAATCTTTAGAAATCTTCAACAGCGCCGTTGTGAGGTACCTGCTTAAGAAGCCAAAGCTCACGTAACGCCACACAGCGTACCAAACAAAAGAAAACCAACTCATAAACAGCAAACGTTTATCTTATTGTTCCGTACCACGCATCATGAACTTGATCGCGTTGTTTCGTAACCCCAACCATTCACCAGATAAGTAGCCACGACTTAATCTACCGGCTGTGGCGGTCACCACCGTTGTAGACGGATTAAATAAATAAAAAGGAAACTTACATTTCTTTTAATCGCTCCGCAGCACGATGTTCATTGGGGGCTCAATCAATCACGTGTGGCGGGTTTCGCTTTCCTTCGATCTCTACGTCTCGTCTGCCTTGTACATTAAAATCTTCCCTCAGAATCACCACAACCTTCCTTTCACCGTTGCGTCGTCTTCACTCAGATTGCTTCCAACCTTCTCCGTTATTCCATCAGCATCATCATCACAATCATCCGGGGTCTTCTCAATCACTTTCGGTTTTTAATGCCTTCTTTGCTCAAACAACACTCACACACTATGGGGCACACGAACTTTTTTTTCCAATTGATAATCACTTCAACACGGATTCTCTATCTCGCTTCTCGTGCTAAAGGTCCCTAACCCAATCGATCGGACAATCCTTGCGTTTTCACTTAATACAGTTATTATTCCTCTTCAACTCTCACTCTCTGTGCATGCCTAATTTCCCTTACCTATTTGTGTTTTCTTTCACGCCGAGTTTGTGGCTGTAGAGGCAATTCAAAAATTTTATTTATCTAATTTTCCACTAATTAAATGCTTCTCATTTCGCGTGCGCGCTCGCCTGTGCCCACTATCTTCCCTCTCTGACGTTTCGGCGTCAATTTCTTTGTTACTGTCTTGGGTCCTCTTCTTTGCGGGCGTCTTGGCTATTCACTGTCTCGGACGCTTCTGCACTCGGCGAATGCACGGCACACAAATTCACGAATTACATAAAAGCCGAAACAAGGCGATCGCACCCGCGCGCCAAATAGAATGCAAGATGCACGATCTTCAGTGGACCACCAACTGACACGATACCAAACGGAACGGTGGCGGATGCAGCCTCATAAGGCCTCCCGAATGGGATGAAACTTAGTTCGGGTTTTAATTGATTCACTTCACTGATTTTTTTTCCGTTGGTCACAACTTCACCTGAGTGGAGATTCCCCTGCCCAAGTCGTGTAATTCGGTTGAATAACGATCAAATGAGTCCGCGATGCCGAAGATGAAATCTTCTTCACAACTATCTTTTCATATTGAGTTTATCTACGAATAGAGGGTGAAATTTCTGCAATTCGGGCAGTTTCTAGAGTGTTTGTTGATGTTGGTTAGTTTATCTAGAGGCAAGTGTAGATTACTAAAGCCACCATGCGGGCAATGAGTAACTTGTTTCACAAAACGGCGGCCTTAGCTGGTTTTACTGGAACCTGCCCGTTTTGTCGGTCCAATCGTTCGTCCGTCCGTTGTATGGTCTGTCTGTGGTCGTTGAGCGCACTGCAAAAAAAAAATAGCACGACTTCACGTCCGCCCGTACGGCTCAGCTGTCTGTTATTATTGTTATTACTATTTCATTTTGCCTTCACTGACCGCGAAGAAAAAGTGCTCAACTTCACTTTTAATTGTAAACCGTATTGCAAGCGTACGTTGCTGGCCGGAGGCCCACGCTCGAGAGGCAAAAGGTGCCACTCGTAGCGATCCGCGTTGATGAGTTTTAGAGCCTATCCTCGACTTCAAGCAAAAGGTAAAAGATACACACTCACTTAGTTTTATTTATCGAGAAGCTCCGTCGAGAGGAAAATCGATTCACTTTCTCCCACCGGGGTTACCGCACGCTATTGCCTCACTATCCACAGTCCCCAGAACTCGACGGACCTCGATCGCGTTCGAAGTCACGCTTCACTCAACTCGCAGAAGCAAAACAAACCAACTGCTCGCCCAACTGTTCCAAACTCCGATCAACTCTAATCGAACAACTGCACGAACATGCACACCGAACACCAATCACATCAATCAAAAGAACTTCTACTTCGCTGCAGACTGTTGCAACAGTACTGCTGCCACGCTGCCACTTCAAGAACCAGAACCTCGGAGCTTGTTATCGGTGTGACGGTTAAACGCTAACTAATCCGAAAAAATCTGAACCCGAGCGGAGACACCTTTGCTTCTTGGCCGCGCGCAAAAAAAAAGGTCCTACAGCTTTTTTTTACTTTCGTCGGCAGAGGCAAGTTGCGCGAGATCGATTCGCGAACGCTCGCAACAGTCTACTAAGTGATCGGTCGGTACGGTTTGGGCGCCTTGGACTCTCCTCGCCTTGTCGTCGTCGTCGTCGCGATCGATCGCCGTCGTCACACGTACGTGGGCACAACTACTATTCCGCGGGAGCGTAGTATATCAAATTATCCAACACTTAACACGCGCTTCTTAGATATGCCGTTGGCGGTCAGGTTGCTGCTCGTGAGAGGAAGAGAGCGCGATTTGATCCCGCGGAGTTTTGTTCTACGGTGATGTCGCGCGACTCAATCGCGATCACGACGCTTCAGACTGCGAGCGTTCAGAGGTCACAAAGCAACTGCGGTCGGATGACGGGCGCGCAACACTGTTCGATGGAACCGCTTCAATGGAACGAAAGGAAAAGCTTGCGATTGCATCCCTCCCCAAGCGCCACGTGCTCTCGCAATCACTGTGCAACGCAAAGCCCCCAAAAGAGAGAGAATGAGACTGTGGTGAACTTCAAGCTCGGTATGACAACTACGGATCGGTTTCGTTGCAGCTTGAATATGGCTTTTGATTTGCAATTGAGTAGGCCTACCCCACGATCGTTCGCTGGAGCTGAAGAAGAAATGCGATCTGCTGCGGTGGTATTGGGTTGTGTGAGGTAATGCTCACTTATTCGTGTGATTGTTATGAGCTGAAATCGGAGAAATTTGATAATGAGTAAATGAGGTAACAGAATGAAGAAATTTGATAATCATTTAATGACTGAGGGTAATAAACAGTACTCAGGGTATCTTTGAAGGCTTTTTTAAAAAGCACGTCAAACAAAGGAATAGATAGAAAAATCTACGTTTAGTTTATAAATTATTTGCGGCTAGTAATTGAAATCACGAATACACATTCTTAGCTTAAAATAGAATAACTGTGTCTAGAAGTTGTGAATCCGTACTCTCAAAATAATACCAAATGTTGTTGGGTTAGAATTTAGATCATGTCTAGAAAGTCAGTTTATGGATCAAGTCTATATTTTTCCAGTTCTTCATATAATAATCTTTTCTAATTCTTAAACTTCATACAGGCTGAAACCGGAATTAGTGAGATATGCACTTAACAGCGCCTCTCTTTCTCTTCAGCTTCGAAGCCTAAACCGAAAAGCAAACACTAGCAAATACATTGATTTTCCAAATCCGTTACTCATTGCATAGTATTTACTAAACTGCACCTCCCAAAGAATCCGTCCAACACTCACAACGACGCGTGCAACATCAACTCCTGAAAGCTCACGGCCTCAAATCACTCCCAAAGCTCCGACCAGCCATGCTGCTGTTAGCGAAACAAGTCTTGCCAATTACCTACCAACCAGCCTATTGCATCACCCGCCCCATCTCGGCCGCTCTTCGGCACGATGGCGGCGCTATTCTGCAGTGCAGCCGACTGCATGATCATGATCACCCACCTCACCACGCACGCGCCACAGCAGCAAGAGACCACATTCCACGCGAGAGCGAAAGTGATTGGGCTAGCTGCCCAGCTTCAGAGCCTGCTCGCGATGCATGAAGCTTCGTAGACGATATGCGAGGAAACCTGCACCGAACGGGCAACAAGTACCTAATCCAAGTCCAACCGAAAGTAAAAACACCTCCATTGAAAGGGTACAACATAAAATAGCTGAGAGAGTGAAGATACGTAGAACATTAAAGTACGAGGAGAGTACGATGTGGAGAGCAGCATAGAAAAGCTGCAGCATGCACGCTAAATTTATTCGATACAGGCAGCAACTATCTTACTTAGACATATGCTTGAGAGACTCGATCAAACATTGCTCATCTATGAAATATTACTTTTGACCATCTCACCGGAAAATTTACACAATTTTTAGATCACACATTTTTTGCTATTTCCATTTAATTTCCAATTTTGAAGTATATTTGAAGTAAATGGAATAAATGGTTATAATTTCTCATGTAATTGAGATTTTGAATACTTAAGCCACAAAAAATAACATCACTATTTGAAATCTACATTTCTAAAAATTCATATCTCGAATCCGGTAAAAATAGTAGCCCTGTAGAATAGAAGCCATTAAAACTTCTCTAGATCGTGAAAGATTATTTATTTTTTAAGAATTCAATCGTACGTAAAACACAAGTAGATGTACTAATTGAACAAATTAATCGTGATGACAGAAATGGAATAAAGTGAATTTCTTCGACCACTAGTTTACTCACTATCTTACAGGTTTTATATTTGTGTGTAGAAAAGCGACTCGCACCTGACCCACCACCGTTATACTCGCTCAGTCGTGCTGAATATATTCACCAAACATGAGAAAAGCAAGAGAGGGATTAGAGCATAGCCTCAGTCGAGGGGCTGATCAATAGGATTTCCAATAATGTGTAAAAAGGATTACTTTTATTTAACCTTTTAAAACCCTGATAAATCCACCTAGCGATGTAAGTGCGATATAGTTAATAAATTTCATATAATTAAAGTCTTAAAAGTCTTTAGGGTATTTTCAAAGGGGCGAATTCCGTGACACGTTTTCCTAACTGTCTTCTTCTTCTTCTTATTGGCATTACATCCCCACACTAGGACAGAGCCACCTCGCAGCTTAGTGTTCATTAAGCACTTCCACAGTTATTAACTGCGAGGTTTCTTAGCCAGGATACCATTTTTGCATTCGTATATCATGAGGCTACCACGATGATACTTTTATGCCCAGGGAAGTCGAGACAATTTCCAATCCGAAAATTGTCTAGACCGGCACCGGGAATCGAACCCAGCCACCCTCAGCATGGTCTTGCTTTGTAGCCGCGCGTCTTACCGCACGGCTAAGGAGGGATCCTAACTGTAAACCAGCCTTTACACTCATTTCATGAATCTACGTAAAACGCAACTTATAAGAAAATTGGATTAGTATAAAGGGCAAAATTATTTATTTTTACTATTCGCATAGTCCGACCAGTTCAATTTACAATTGGCGCGTTGATGTTGCATGAAGAAAAAAAAGCAGGTAAAGATTTTTTTTTCAAAATACTCTTAAAAATTCTGGAAGAAACTCAATTAACGCTCCACAACCCAAATGTTTGATTTCGCACAAAATAAATATTTTGCTTTCTAAAATCGATCTAACGGTTTGGGCATTAAAAACTACTATGTCTGAAACTCGATTATGCATATGTACAACATGTGATAGATTTAGTTCGGAAAAGGTATTGGAAGCAGAGCCTAAAATATTCATTTCATGAAGCAACTTCGGCCCGAATGTTGACAAACATCGCATGAATATTCAAACATAGAATGACATAGTCAGACGACTACTCCACTATTTATTCGACTATCACTGAGTGTGCTTACTATGTGCAGAAAAAAACATAATTAGCATTGTTTATGTTGATGTTTACCGTTTAAAGTGCCTCGCGGATGAAAATCAGATTCAGTTCTATGTGATAAATTACTTTACTCATTTGAAATGTGTTCAGATTTCAGATAATTTATCAATTTGAAAAATGTGGATAAATATTCAATGACTAAATTGACAATTGACAAACCAGAGCCGACTATGAATGTGTCTGGAAGTGAGCTGACAAGTGAAGAAAGGTGGCCTCCACCAAAAACTTCACCAGAGAGTTCGGCTGGTGCCCGGTGCTTAGAATTTGGTTTCATCAGTACCCGCTAAGCTCCGGAGGTCCTTCGTAGTTTAGTAGGGAAAGCACCTGTCTAGCGTACTAGGGTCGTGGTGGTCGCCCACCGAAGGGGCGGTTACCCTCCAATATCTTTTCCGAACTAAATCTATCACATGTTGTACATATGCATAATCGAGTTTCAGACATAGTAATTAATTTCCACTCCGGCATATAGGCTTAACTTTGAATGTACATTAAACAAAATTAATTCGCGATTTCATAAATTTCGCACTTTGATTTTTTAGAAGTTTTGTTCTTCAAGTTTTTCACCCAATCTATTTTTTTGAAATTTATTAATCTTACACAATTTTTCGTCATATTTGGAGTTTGAAAATTCCTTTCAATGCTGACTTATTGCAATTTTCAAATGTTCATAGTTATTTTTTTATTTTCCGTGTAACGAACTCGATAAATATTTTAGAGTGTAACATACATCACTATAACTTTCTATTGAATAAGGTTAGTTGTACAAAAATACTAAACTACAAAAATGTTTCACTCTTCAAAGGTATACGATCGAAAACACGGAGGAACAAGATAATAATCAATTTTGTAAATTAACTAAACCACATTTAAACATGCATTGAAGTTTATATTATTGATCAACATCAAAAACTTTTCGAAATCTGATCAATTGAAAATTTTAAAAAATATCAAAATAGGGTAAATCCCTACTTGGGCCTATGGACCCGATTCCCGGCTCATTGCACAGAAAACTTAGGATTTATACTGTTTGGAGGCCGTATGTTTATGATTGATAATTTCAAAAAAGTTATCTCGCACAATCTTCTTTATAATAGAAATGAGTTGAGATTTCCTTCCTGACGATTTAACTCGCGAACGGCTAGATCGATTTGCAAGATTTTTTCCCTAATCGATTCGTTTTGAGATCCGCAAGGTTTGTATATACAAAATATTGGTGAATTTAACGGGGAAATGTAAAAAATCATTAGAATACTATTTTGGGTCTGCTGTTGAGGAAATCAAAACAATCGGACAGAAATTGATCTAGAGTGCGGTGCTGCAAATAGTACATTGTGACATTTGCAACACCCGGGCAAAGCTGGGCTTCTTTCGCTAGTACTCAATATTTTTCAACCATTTATTTTACTCCTACATAATTGATCCAATTATAAAAAATAAAAATTGTCGATTTCAAACTTTCGCTCTTTATTGCAACAAATATATGAACTGCCTTGCATAACTGGTAAAATACCAAAGAATAATACCAAAAATTAATATGCAGAATACTTTGGGCATAACATGCTTATGTCATTCCACGTTGTGCAGCCGTGCGAGACGGTTTTAAGTCCGCGTACGCTCGGCTTCTCGTTCGGTTTTTTCCTGAAGTACAGGTAGATGTTTTTTTCCGAAAGTGTTTTGAAGCATAGTACTTGAGTGGAAGTGGCGCTTAGCTGAAACAGTTATGTAGCCATTTCGTTTTTTTTTTTGCAAGGCTACGAAAATTTTTGCAGTTTCTTCGTCGTCCATCGCAGGCGCTGGCATCATCGCCCCACGCCAACAGTCCCACCGCTATCATCATCTACCGTGCGTCTCCACCGACTCAGACGCTGCCGTCCTGTCACCACAGACAAACAGACGTTACACTGAGGAAATTCCCATCGACCATGAGCTCAACGGTCGTTTTAAATTCAACTGCTTGCGAGTTTCACATCCAGGGCGCGCGCATCGTATACCTTTGTATTTGACATCTCACACTAGCGCCACAGACAAACAGACGTAACACTATAGAAAATACCATCGACCATGACTTTAACGAGCAATTTGAATTTGATTGATTGAGCGTTTCACAACTAGAGGCGCTAGCGTCGGAATCCTTCGAGTTTGACATTTCACTCTAGCGCCTTCTGGTGACAATGTCATACGAAACATTGTTTCGTGTAACATGCTCGCAAGATGGTGGTAGAGGAGTTGAGCGATGGATTTTTCAGAAAAATGTTCAAGCTGTTACGTCTGTTTGTCTGTGCTAGCGCCTTCTGTTGACATTGTCGTACTAAACTTTGTTTCGTACAACATGCACGTTAGGTGGTGGTAAAATAGCTGGGCGATGGATTTTAAAACAAATTGTTCTATCTGTTACGTCTGTTTGTCTGTGCTGTCACCATCCATCCACTCAGTTGCAGTGTTGTCTGCGGCGAGAACACCAACAACAGCGTGGTTAGCTTCGACCGCACAACCGGCGAGTGTCCATCCAGCCAGTGTGTGCTGCCAGAACCGTTATCCGGCGACACAGAAGTGAGAACGTAAGCATTCACTTGAGCTCCCTCTCATTGTTCCCCTCTCTTCACCATCTCATTAGAATTGTTTTTTTTTACTTTTTTACTCGTCTTCCCCTCTGTTCCAAATCATTATTTTATGTGTGTGTGTTTTTCTTCTGTCCTTGTGATAATTGTTTAGTTTTAAAATAGCTGCAATGTCCGCAATGTGAAGATTTATTAAGGAGACTTATCTCAATGTGAAGATGACGGGGCACTTCGTATTCCATGTCAGATGTTTCGTTGCATTCGGGTGTTCCACACCAAACCGAAATGGACACCAGCAACGCTAAAATTTCCCCTACGGGCCCCCTACCCAAGGTCTACCGTCATGACTCTAGTGGGCATGTTTTTTTTTTCTTTCGATCCAAATGCAAACGCTTGAATATCAGCCAGATCAGCAATGGTCTGGAAAAGCAATTCTCGCCTGTCACGACCATTGACATGGTTGGGTTCAGTAAACTTCGTCTACCTGTGCGGCTGTATGTACCAAAGGTGATAAATTGCGTTAATTGCCAGCCACACTGCTCAATACCGTTGCAATGCACTAAATCTCGCTTTCCTGACGTACATACAGCGGCGAATTCGCCAAAAAACGGTCTCTCCAGCAGCGGTCTCGACTAGGGGTTCCATTCCCGGAAACGATTTCCCGGGATTCCCGATTCCCGGGATGCACACTTTAGTTTCCCGAATTTCCCGGGATTTTTTTAAGTATTTACCAATTTTTGGAAACGACTGTTATCCATCCTAAATCCTTATCCTTATTTCCTTATTTTATCCTTCCTTATTTTGCAAATTTGATGATGGATTATCAATTATATTTTTGACTAACATCTTGTCATTGTTCCCATAATGAAATTTATATTTAATAGCATATTTGGCTTTCAAAGTAGAAAACTCCCCATATTATAAAAAAAAGTTTTTATCTGTAGATGCTACAGTATTGTACGGTTCAACCCTAATGCGTATTAAAGAGAGGCGCAGCAAAGCATGAATTTCCATCAGTCGGTTCTTTATTTAGAAGGGCCAATCACCGGGCATTCTTCTTCTTCTTCTTATTTGCATTACATCCCCACACTGGGACAGAGTCGCCTCGCAGCTTAGTGTTCATTAAGCACTTCCACAGTTATTAACTGCGAGGTTTCTAAGCCAGGTTACCATTTTTGCATTCGTATATCATGAGGCTACCACGATGATACTTTTATGCCCAGGGAAGTCGAGACAATTTCCAATCCGAAAATTGCCTAGACCGGCACCGGGAATTGAACCCAGCCACCCTCAGCATGGTCTTGCTTTGTAGCCGCGCGTCTTACCGCACGTCTAAGGAGGGCCCCCACCGGGCATTAAGAAGTCGAAATAAGTCGGTTTTGGTAGGTTTATTGTCAGAGGTTTATTTTTAAGACTTTCAATACTTTTTGATTCAAACCCCCATACGTGTTCCAAACAGACTCATGTTCTGAACACTCGTTTTTGTTTTGATATATGTCTTCTTTTTCTAAATTATAATGAACTATTGAGATTTTACTGTCTGGATATGTCAGAGTACAAAAGTTAGCATATATTAGGTCTTTACTATGAGTTCATTGCAACAGTTTAATAACAAAAACTCGCGAACAAACAAATGCAATATTATGCATTTCTGGTGCTGCTCGGAATTTCAAACAAAGTTGGACAGAAATAATCATTTAATATTGATAGTTAGGATTTTCAAGGTACAACCATAAAACGCTCGTCTGAAAGTATTTTATCGCTTTAAAAAAAATAATGCCTTAGTACTTATAATGCTTAGGTTTTAACCAGAATATTGTTTGCATTAAGAAAATATACGAACGAGTACCAGAATGGTTGATGTTATTAACCTTCCGACAATAACAGAACAAATCCTGTCAAAGCCGTCTTCTCCTCCATATCAAGGAAGAATCAAGGAATCATCTGGACACAGCAGATCTTACTGTCTAACGAGAGCAGATGCTGAAACTTCGCCATCTGATGCTCATGATATAGCGAACGTTTTGCAGATAAAGGAGCAAATCTTTTCAACAACTTTTTCATCATTTTCGCACAATGTAGCAAGTATCAATCCCTTGAGAGCGATAGTATATTTTTTTCCTACGTTATTATTTCACGTTACGATTTTGAGTTTCGCATAATTATTTTATTTCCCGGGATCCCGGGAAAAATGAAACCCCTAGTCTCGACGAAGCCACGTCGAGATGCTGAGGAAGGCCGCTACATCGGTTGTATCTGACACCATCTATTCGTCGCTTTCTCTGAACGATCAAGGTAGGTCTGACTCTGAAGTTGGAGATGGGGTTCCCTTCGTTTTCAAAGGGTCAACGTGGAAAAGAGTGTAAAAGAGCCAGCGACCCTAGAAAAAAGCCTAGAAAACTGGCTCATAGTTAAGCTCAATCCAACATGGTCAAATCAAAAGTGAGTCGAAATGCTCAAAAGCGTTCAACTTTAGTGGTTTCACATCAGGATAAGCGAGAGTTTCATCCGCTTCCAGGTACATCTAAAATCTCAGATGTCCCAAGTTTTGCAAATTTCCAGCCAGAAAGAGATCTATATGCGAGCAGAAGAACCCCCGAGCGCTCCAATGTTCACACATCCTGGCATCGTGGAGCTCATCCTCAACTTCTTTAATGCTTCCGAACCCTTTGAAAACATGGTGAAAACAACCGTTTAAGACGAGTTTAGTACTTTCCACTTAGTTTTGTTATCTTTGCAGATACGTATTTCGACCTTAACTGTGAGGTCGTCTTCAGTGTCTTGTACTTGACTCGACTTACAGCTTACATTTTTTTTTATACTACGTTAGGTACCTGAATCTACTCTTATTTGCCTACTTTATTTACCTATGCAACTTATTGCCTTATTTCTTAGGTAGAAACTTGAAGAGCCAAGAGCTTGTTTGTACCTGTCGGTACCCTAATAAAAAATCCCAATAGAGTTACAATAGAAACTATTTCATTTCGTGAATAATAATGGAGTTGAATTTGATTTCACATTTAGGAAATGCAATGCCTCTGGCTTCAACAATAAAATTTGTCAATGATACGAGAGCATTATCAATATCACTTTTGGTATCGAGAGGAATATCAACATCAAAATTCCTATCGATATATATTTTATATAAAACCCAATCAGCTCTATGATAAATAAAAGTATAGCTGAATGGATTATTAATGGCTTCTTGTGAAGGTTATCAGAGTCAAGGCAGCATGAGTTACCAATTGGCCCCAAAGCTGACTTGAATCCGTTGAAAAAAAAAATCAATTGTAGAAGGATTTCGACTGAAAGAAAAACAGGTTGGCCTATTGGGATATTGAATAGTATAATATCCCGCAGAACAATCTTCCAATAAAATTTTACTATTGGAATTGCTTTGAGCATTATTCCATGAACGGTGTATGGCATTGAAGTCACCAATTATGGAAAACTTGGATTTGTTGCGAGCAACTACAAAAATATGTGTCGGCTCCATATGTACCAAGCCTGAGCGAAAAGAAAATTATTCGACGCAATAATATGGTAGCCTAATAGCCTCCAGACCACAAAATATAATCAAACACACGATTTTCAGTAAGCTGAAGGATGTAATACCACCGAGCAAACAGAAAAACGTAGTGTACTCTATACCGTGAGGAACAGATGATGGGAAAGTCTACATCGGCCAAACGAAACGAAAGCTAGAGGTACGGATTGCAGAACATAAGAATGAAAGGAATGGAAGGCCTCTCACTTCTAACTTCACACTTCTCACTTTTCACAGTGAGAAGTGAATAGTAAGGAATGAGAAGTAAGAGGTTAGAACTTCTCACTCCTAAATCGGATAAAGTGTGAAATCAGAAGTGAGAGATGATGAGTAAGAAGTGAAATATGAGATCTATCACTTGTTACTACTTATTTCTCACTTCTCACTGTGAAAAGTCAAAAGCGCAGTAAGTAGGGAGATGCCTCTCTTCTCAACTATTATTTCTTACTTCTAATTTCTCATTTTTTGCAATGAGAAGTGAGAAATTATGATTGAGAAGTCAAAAGTGACACCTCAATCTACCTGTTCGGCCAAATGACCTATTCGGCCAAATGATCTCGTTCGGCCAAACGACGTATTCGGCCAAATGACATATTTGACCAAATGAACTTTTCGGCCAAAAATATTTGACCAAATGATATATTCGGCCGCAAGAACTATCCAGTCATACAACCAATTCGACTAAATTACCTTCTCCGCCCTAGCTAAGCAAAGACTGCTCTAACGATTTAGACGTGTATTTCTGCCTCATGCAACAGATAAACAATATAGCTAGCTGATCCAATTTTTAAAATGTAAAAAATTTCCACCATATTGATAATTGCGTGGACCCCCCGTAATATGACCGTTTCTAGTCTAAACACCCTTTAATTTGATCACCGTCTCATTTTAACATCGTCTAAACTGAAAATGGATCAATCGTCATTAAGCACGTGGAATCGAGAAAGGAAAAATGGATCATCGTGAAACGGAGTGCATAATCAAAACAAACAAGCAAAGACAGCAGCCAGAAATAAGTTTTTCTTATGCGAATAGAGTAACCAGAAGTTCAAATTAAAAATAAACCCCGATAATTTGAATAAGGTACCGTTCAAATAATTGGGGATCCACGGTATTAACATTTCCAAAAGGTGATGATATTGCCGGAGGACTCATGAAGCAAAACATCTTTTAACAGCAGCTCCCAGCTCCTAAGGAACAACGTACCACACGTCTGCGAATCAGTATTCTGGTATGAAAAGTGTGTGGAGACGCGTTGTACATTGTACCCTACCTGGTTGGCTACAGCATCGATACACCTATGCCTGGCGTGTTGTAGAGCTCCATAATCGTCGGTCTTGTGCAATGCTCCTCCAGTTTCCCTCCTCCAGGTAGAATCATAGTTCTTTTTGTCTGCATGTTGCGAGATCTAAGCTGGTTACGTAATCCGTAAAAGACCCTATTCGCAGCAGCAATACGTCTGATCTCATCACGGGAACGACATTGTCACATGTCACAAGCGTTCCAAGGTGAACAAATTCTTCAACAACTTCAAATACATTACCATAAAGCACTGCCTCAGCAACAACACCACTAGGTCTTCCTCTATCTCTACCTACCACCAGTTACTTTGCCTTGGTAGAGTTTAATGGTTAAGCCCATCCTCGCCGACTCCCTCTTCAGTGGGACAAAAGCCTCCACTACTGCTCTGCGATCGATTCCAATGAGGTCGATGTCGTCCGCAAAGCCCAGGAGCATATGCGACCGTGTGATGATAGTGCCGTTCCTCTGCACGCCAGATCTCCTAATAGCGCCTTCGAGTGCAATGTTGAACAATAATTTCGAAAGTGCATCACCCTGCTCTTATTCGTCTAAGGTCACAAACGAGGTTGACACTTCGTCTGCAATCCAAATACTTTATTTGAGCCATCCAGCGTTGCACGTATCAGTCTAATCAGTTTCGCCGGAAAACCGTGTTCGGACATTATCTGCCACATCTAATTTCTTTTCACTGAATCGTTCGCTGCTTTGAAATCAATAAACAGATGGTGAGTCTGCAAGTTGTACTCTCGGAATTGATCAAGGATCATCCACAGGCTAAACATCTGATCCGCCGTTGATCGGCCCTCACGAAAACCTGCCTGGTGTTCGCCGACGAAGGACTCCTCAAACGGTCTCAGTCTGTTAAACAGAATACGCGACAGGATTTTGTACGCCGAGTTCAGAAGGGTGATCCCTCTGTAATTTGCACTCTATAGTCTGTGCCCTTTCTACATATGAAGCCATTCAACCAGCCAACAGGCAGTTCTTCATCCTCTCATATTTTCTGGATAATGTGGTGGATTGATTGATGCAGCAGCTCCCTTCCGTGTTTGAGAAGCTCGACCGGGATCTCGTCCTTCCCAGCAGCTTTACTGTTTTTCAGCTCATTTAGAGCCTTCTTAACGTCGTCGCTAATACACATTCGTTTTCATAGTTCAACAAATCTTCGAAGTGTAGTTCGAGCACTTCCAGCATTTTTTGTACATTGTAGGTTAGTCAAAATATGAAAAAAATCGGTTTCCCCTACTTTTCTATCGAAGGCGTTTTGCATCAAGGGGGGGGGGGTCGTTTTATGAAGATGAGAAAATGTAGGCTTTGCGATGCTTAGCTATTATAAAACACAGTATGATCTGGATTGCAGAAAGATTTTTATTATTATTTAAAAGAGTAAATTCATTTAATTTGGTCCTTTAGTTAGGAATTCGGTTAAATGGCTTGTCGAAACAAAGAAAATATTTTTTTAATAGCAGAAGACCCCGTATGATTCGATTTTGAAACAATTTGATCCTATTTGTTAAGTTTATCACATTGAGCAGTTCGTAAAGAATGAGTGTGCTCCCGATTCAGTTGAGAGATTTGCACTTTGCAGTTCCACAAACCGAGCTTCTAATCGCTAGTTCCTTTTCGTCGTTGGCCTCTTCGCCTCTTGTTCTGATCCGTATTCTCTTGCTGATTGTCCGCTGCTCGTTTTTTTAAAGGTTGGCTTGCAGGGCCTGACATCAAACCCCCTAAATTTCCGGAGGATCGTTCTCCCTTAATTTCCGGTGGACCATGGTGCACAATTTTGTTTAGAGTCCCTCGCTGGCACTCGGACGATGATCAGCCACCTCTAACTAGGATAACAAACGCTCGATCAGATTTTCATTCCTTTCCCTGTTAGTATGCGACGATAGTTCCCAGGGATGGGTTGCTCGATCTTCCCAAAGGGTGCTCGTACCCCGACAGACACCACGGAGAGGTAAGGATAGGAGTTACTGGTAAGAGGCCGCAAAATAGGGTCTATTATAATGGTACCCAGCATTTGCCATGCCGTCATAATACCAATGAACAGGTTTTCATCTTTCAGTCACAAGAATGTATAAATTGTTTCGATCGTTTCGATCGAGGGTTTGCTCTGAATTGTTCTGCTCTTATTCAGATTCATCGTTTATTAGATTTCATAATTGTTAAGTGCCCAGCCATATTATTTATGATAAAAAAAATTGCAATGCATTGCCTTCATGAATCTAAATTAGGTGTCGTCCCGTTTTGTACAGTCACGCACCCACACGCTGTGCGCATATGATTTCCATTTGCAGAACTCATCGCTCCCTTTTGCGAATGTGAATCTTGTTTGTTTTCATTAGCATTGCATTGTAGCAGACATGTTCCAGTCAGATCGTAATTTTTCCCCAACCATTAGGCTGCCCTTTCGGCAGCGAGTAGCAACCGACGCGACGACGAGGGGCAAATTGTGCGTGTCTTCATCTCTTATGGTCGTTAGTGGTACCTGCCTACATACCGGTGCTACACATCGCCCACTTTTTGTTGCAATTTGCAAGCATCGCTATTTCGCATCACTTTTCCCACCTTCACTTTGCTCCAACACTGCCACGAAACGCCGTGCACACTTCTGCTGACGCTGTCTGGCGTCGCGATGGTCGACAGAACGAACAGTTCGAGCCTTCTTTTGCGCCGCCGATTGCTCATCGCTACATGCTTCATTGGTGTGGCGGTGAATTAGATTTCTGGTTTGAGAATTGGTCCATACCGTTGTGAAAGAAAGAAAAAAAGCTATAAAATAGTCAATTTACTGTAATAGGTTGAGAAAAGATGGGAACATGAGAAATTGGAAACTGAAGTACAGAACGCAATTTGGCTGCAAAGTTAGCAGCCTCCCAGAGCGAAACTTGGCGTACAAGAGACCTCAAGCATCGATGGAGTTCTTTTATTGGCAGAGGTCGATTGAAGAGCTGCCGCATGTATTGACATGTAGGAGGCTCATCAAAGCAAATTTTAATCCCAGTGAAAAATTGTCTTTTCTTATGAAACATTTAAAATCGATTTCTCACACATAATAGAAGGTATAGGAAATCTATCCACCTTTCAATGTGGTTCTAGTCCTGACTACCATTCCTGTAAAGTTTGGCCCACCGGCGATATCAATACTTTTTCTTCAAAAATGGCAAAAGAGGTACTGGATTTATAGGTACTGCTTGCTCATAAATTGCACTTTTCTTTCTACATTTTTTTTCAGTCAGCTTCCCATACCAAGCAAGACCAAGGGTGTTTGGATTGCAGTGCAACGAGTGAGCTTTAAGAGCTTGTTTTGGTTTGTTCGAGCTAATTTTTCGAATGCGCCCCGCCACTGCTGGCTGGGCGACTTTGGCGCCATTGTCGGCTTGGAGTCGGATGACTGGTTGGTGTGAGTTTAAATGAGATTATGCAATCACGTTTTACTTTCAGCCATCTCACATCAGGGGGCGGATGAGGGTTATTAGAGTAAACTGATCGCATTCTCGTGCACTCCCACGCGAAGGCTTGTTCCGCAATGCTGCATGCATCGCTTTTTCCTGCAAGATGGGGGAGCGATATCAGGCGGTTGATAATGGCATGCCGTTTCGATAATGAGAAAACATATTTGGAAATGGAGCTAATGAGGTTGAAATTTGAATATTTTACTCAGCGAAGCGCGTTTCATACTTGAAAGGCTTCCGCGCTGGGGGACAAGAACTTCTTGATGTGGCATTGCAAATACAAGACTACAAATAGCAACTTCGTATGACTCTATTCGATCAAAGTGCCCTGGCGCGATGTCCTGGGTCACGTGACCCACGAAATCGAGTATTTTATATAGAATTTCTTAGAGTTATTTTATAACCGATACACCATCGTAAGTTTACAATGAAATTAATGTTTAATTAATTTTATTCTGAAAATAAAATATTAAAGCACAGTAGCCTTCCAGGATTATCTGCCAGATCACTATTTCATATATGCTCTACGAATGCTTAAACTTCTCAGCAGTATTACTTACTGACTGTAAGTATATGAGACGGGGTAGGGAGGGTGCATCAGGACTTCAAAGAAGTTACTACTGGAAAATTAAGTGGTAGCCAATTATGTAAGGAAAGTGTTAGTCGTTCGCGTCTATCACTTTTATCTCCAACAGTTTTTAACCAGTTGACGCGCCCTCTTTCAAACAAACCCCTCCGTGGAAAGCTTGACAATTATTTCGAATTTCATTATTATATTTGCTGGATCATTCTGCTGGAAGGACATTCTTATTTTCCTGTGGGTTGCGTGTAAATGTCTCTGCTTACAGGTCCACCTCCCCCATTTTTGCCCTTAATATATGGATTTATATATGGATTATATATATGGATTTAAAAATTATATTGAAATTTGATCTTACTGTTAAGTGGAACCGCATACAGAGCAAGACTCCAGCTAGGATGGTGGCGCATACACATTCTTTCAAAAATTCTTTCCACTCCAGGAGTCCCCTCCAGAAATGATTATAAATATTACGTCAATTATCCCTTTTGACATTCCTCCAGCTCCAGGGATTCCATCGGAAAATTCTCTGAAAAGGCATTTGTGAATTCATCCGGGAATTTCTTTTACCTTAAAATTAAAATTATACAAAATTCTCTGAAAATTTGGTTGGAAGATATTTTTTGGAATTTTTTTAAAGATTGAAAACAAGAGACAAGCATTTTCCAAGACAAGTAGGGACATTGGCCATCCTGGGGTCAGTTCCGAGGCCTTTAGGAGAGCTTCCGGAAGCATTAAAATCGGCCAAATATGACAAACTTTGCCAATATGAACTTTCTAGGAGAGATCATGCCATTTCTTTTTTTCTGCTATTCTGACACTACGCAGTTCGATACAAACAGAAAAAAAGTGGCGCCAAAAAGTACTGCACGATAGTTCTTGGTGTCCGGATAAATTCAAATTCCACAGCCCCTACCGAAAAATAGAGGGGGCGATGTAGTATACAGGCACAATATATGTAACCAAAACGTCGGAAAAAAACGTAAAACGCGTTTTCGAGCATAAGGAGGCTGAAAGTCATAACCTCAAATATTTTACCAATATGGGTATCAAACTTCAGCATTTATCAAGACAAGTGGAGTGTTGACGTCCGGCTATGTTTAAGGGGATATTGGACATCCTGAAATCAGTACCGAGGTCTTTCGAGGAGAGCACCAAAATCGGCCATTTCCAATAGATCATGCTGGGGTCAGTTCGATACCTATATTTTACTGTCTTAGTATATTCAATATCTCCAGAATCATATCCGGATGGCATTGTCTTGCAAAATGCTGAAGTTTGATACCCATATTTCCATAGTTTGTAGCACACTCAACCCTCATTTTACGGCAGTTTTTTGGGGGACGTAAAAAGAATATGACGTGAAAAGAATTGTTGCTTAAATTATTAGTTTTTCACTTAATTCATTGATCTTTGGACAATTTTAAATACTATACATCTGCGGTTCTCCGGGGGTACCTTATAACCGTACGATCCGGCCGCGCCTTCCGAAAGGATTACCGGATGATTTAAGCGCCACTCCAAATGGAGACCATCCACCTGTTTTAGGGTTACCTGGCCTAACACCTTTTTGGAGAAAGGGTTTTTGTTTTCCAATAATGGAAGGAGAGCTCGAAGATCGACAGGCTATAGGGATTCCAAAGAAAATTACTTCCCATTCAAAACACGATCGATTGTTAATAAGAACAAAGACAACCTATCGGAGGCGAGCCAGCCTGGGGCTGCAAGTCTCCTTAATAAAGCTAATAAAAAAAAAAAAAAAAAAAAAGACAACCTGGTCGAAAGCAGAATAACCGCTTACAGTTGTTTTCATCATCGGTTGGCTATAAACTGCTCACCCCATGTAGGGCGTCAGATATAACCGTACGATCCGTCCGCGCCTATTACTTTCCTCATTCTGGTCCATTGATGAAGGAGAATGTCCAGGAAGCTGCAAACTGAGCGATGGAGAACTTCTCGACACTTGTCCTCCATTTGCTTGTTCTCCATCCCCTTAAATAATGGTATTTATTTTTGACACTAATGTCGATCGCGGCCCCTTCCGGCGAAGTGGTCCGCCGGGAAATTTTGAAGCTGCAAGGTGGGGTCAGGAGTAGTCGATGGCTAATCCCAGTGAGGTCTGACGGGTCTCCGGCACACTTGCCACAACTCTGGGAAAGAAACGTGTTTACCACGCTATTACTATCACACTAAGAAGCACATTATACAGCACACTACCTACTGCTAGCACGATAGTTCAATCGACTTACTTTTTAGCTATGAGAGAGAAGTTTTAACTTGGATTAGTAAGTTCAAGGGGCCTCCATGTCACTATTGTTCTACCTTACAAATCACCTTACGACGCGAAACTAAATCGGACAACTCCTGCCTCTTCCACAATCCAGATCAAAGTGAACGAGTCACAGTCAAGAATCCTCAGATTAAATGTAAGATTGTCCTAATTCTTAGCCTTCGGTTTTGACCTCACGAAGTCCCTAGATCGCATTTCCCCCTCCTAACGATCGAAGTGCAGGAAGCAATTAATCCATTCGGATTACAGCCTACTTTGCTTGCCGATCTTTCCCGAAAATTATTAAAGAGGCTTTGTTGGGATTTTCCCCAGGCGGATGGTCACTAACCGACTCCGTGACGTAATCACATGCGCTCGCCTTTGCCAATACATAGTTTGCACGTTCATCTGTTGATCTAGAACGTTCTTTGCTTCACGAGCGCGAGAGAATTTGGAAGCTAGAAGAGCTTTTTGATTTTCTGGAAACGCGGTACAACGGAATGCTAGGTGTTGCGATATAATTTCGCTAAGTTTAATTTAATAATAGGAACGCTCTAAGAGGTTACGATACGTACGTTACGTGAGAAAATATGAATAGGAGTAGTTCAATAATGAGGGCAGAAAAGAACCTAGTAGTGATAGCCAACAGATAAGCTGTGCCATCGGAATAGTGGAAATTGACCTTGTTAAATAAACAGATTTTGTGAAACAGTAGATCCGGCGCTAGCCGATGCCAAGCAAGTTTGTCGAGTAGGAGTTGGAGTAAGAGTATCTATGGATGCACTGAAAAATTGTAAGAATAATAACCAAAATTGTCATGAATTTATTGCTAATACATTATCTTTAGCTTTAACTGATAAGACAAATTAATGCCTTTTTATCTGCTGAAAGAAGTTCAGTTCTCAACCACAAGCTCCAAAATCTCTCGTCAACACTAGGAAATTTCAAATTTGGTACTATTTACAAAAGCTATTAATTGAACTACTTTCTATATTTAAATGAAGTTCATATTCAATTATACTAAATATTTACAAAACTGTAACGGACCGAATGGCCGTTACAACCTTCTCTGGCCGTAGGAGGAGCCGGTAAAAATTGGGTAATGGCAGGTATATATAAATTTCAATATAAACTTGTTGATATAGTTCTTCTTCTTCTTATTGGCATTACATCCCCACAATAGGACAGAGCCACCTCGCAGCTTAGTGTTCATTAAGCACTTCCACAGTTATTAACTGCGAGGTTTCTTAGCCAGGTTACCATTTTTGCATTCGTATAAAATGAAGCTTTTACGATATGATACTTTTATGCCCAGGGAAGTCGAGACAATTTCCAATCCGAAAATTGCCTAGACCGGCACCGGGAATCGAACCCAGCCACCCTCAGCATGGTCTTGCTTTGTAGCCACGCGTCTTACCGCACGGCTAAAGAGGGCCCCATCATCGTTGATATAGTTCTAATAATTTTTTATTTCAAAACTTTGCATTGTACATACAATGCATGGCGATCAGTAAATTGAAGACTTTTGAACCCTGCTTACCCAAACCAACATAGTGTGTAAATGGCTGTGGGACAAAAGATCGAAAGGACAACCCGAAAGACAAATTAAAAAAAAATCTTCATTGTAATCTACCTGATCAAGACAAAATGTTGAATAATATACTAAGAATATGTTTCTGAACTATAATATAGAACTTAACGGTTTGAAAGACTCCATTCGAGAGACGTGAAGACTTATTTCTGAACAGCTCAATAGTTTCGTTGCAAGACGCTAGAGAGGCTCCAAAGCCTCCTTTCAAAAAACTCGGAAGCCTCATCTCAAGAGGCTTAGAAGCCTCCTTCTAAGAGGTATGAAAGCCTCCCTTTATTTCATGATTCTTTTATCAAGTGGTTTGAAAGCCTTCTTTCAAGATGCCTAGTAGCCTCTTTTTAATATACTCGGAAATCTTTTTTAAAAACGGCTTGGAAACCTCTTTTCAATATGCTCGGAGACCTCCTTTCTAAAGGCTCGGTAACCTTTTTTCAAGAGGCTCGGAATTATTCTTTCAAGAGGCTAGGAAGCCTCATTTCAAGATGCTCAGAAGCCCCCTTTTAAAAGGATTGAGAGTTAGGCTTTCTGCCTTTCTCGTACACCAAGGTGTAACGAAAAGGCTATATATTCACTTCCAAGACGATTTTGTGATAGAAGGTCCGGAGACCCATAGTGCTATATACCAATCAACTCAGCTCGACGAATTGAGATGATGCCTGTCTGTGTGTATGTGTGTGCGTGTGTATGTGCGCAAAATAAAACTCGCACAACTTTTAGGTACTTATCTTTATCCGATTTGTTTGCAATAAGTTGCATTCGACGGGAAATTTTATCCCACTGTTTCCTTAAAAATTGTCCAGATCGGACTATGGGATCAAAAGTTATGGCCAAAATACGATTTATATCCAAAAAACACGCTAAGAAATTCTCACTTAATTTTTTTAGTATATCTAATTTACGAGAAAGGCACAAACAACGCTAGGTGGATCAATCAGGATTTTTTTATTTAAAGCAAAAAAAAATGAGGTATCTCAATAAATGCAAAATTTCGAAGGGGCACCTTTCAAGAAAAAAGGCCAGATTGAGTCACACTCACAATCAAGCTTTTGTAACCATTTTTTCTGATCTGTGCTTCTCGGGTAATGAAATTTCTTAAAGATTACTGTAATAGGGGGAATGACGGCTTTGGCAGGTTTTGTCCTATTATTGTCAGGGGGTTTTTTTATGACTGATTATGCTCAAATTTGGCCTAACATTCTTTACATATCAAAGAATATTGTGGCCAAATTTCATAAAAATCGGTCGACAAAAACCCCCTGACAATAATAGAACAAAACCTGCTAAAGCCGTCTTTTCCCCTAATTTTTTTACGAAATTCCTGAAACAATTGCAGAAGCAATTAAAAAAAAAGTTTGAAGGAAATCCTAATCCAATTTTTGTAGAAATTCCTAAAGAAATTTCCGAAAGAATAAAAGGGAATTTCGGAAGGTTTTCTTTGAGCGATTTCCGTAGTTTTTTATTCGGAAAAAATCCCGTAGGAATTCTGTCCAAATTTCTAAACGAATTTCCACTGGAATTTCTATAAGAATTCGTTGAGAATTTTTCGAAGAAATTCTGGAAGGAAGGTTTTTCAAGGTTTTCCTTAAGGAATTTTTGAAGGAATTTTTTTTTTTAATCTTTTGTTTATTTGAAAGGCTCATTTGCCGTAAAGCGCTACGGAGCCAAAATCATGTTTCTAGTACAATTTTAATCTTGATTCTTATAAATAATGTTAGTTTTGGGGAACCGAAAAACTCGCGGTTTAGTCGAGGTTAGGGAATACAATAATACACAGGGAAAGGAAAGGGATTTAAGGTATTTACTAATTACGATTCTAATAATTACATGGTTTAGATGCTTAACGATGTTTCATCTGTAACGGAACAAACAAATATTTTCTTGGGAGACAACAAGAGGAAGAAATACGAGAGGGAATAACGACAGACATTGATGAGCAACAAGAAGAAGACATTCGTGATGGGGTACGACAAGGGGACAATGGTTACAGCCTAACATCTGCTACTTTCAAGAATTGGTGGACAAGGGACATGTATTCGAGGTCAAGACCCACCAACACTTCCCTAATAGGTTTTCGTTGTTTTCCTCGGACCCGGAGATGTTCATTTAGCGTAGATCTGGGGCCACGATGCTCATCGCACGCCCACACGACATGGTCAATGTCCTGATAATCTGCGCCGCAAACACAAAGATTGCCTTCTGAGAGCCCCACTCTGAAAAGATGTGCGTTTAAAGTGTAGTGATTGGACATTAGACGACACATGGTTCGAATGAAGTCTCGTCCCATATTCAAATTTTGAACCATGGACGCTTCTGACACCTGCGGGCGAATTGAATACAGCCATCTACCCAACTCCCCATTTGTCCATTTCTGTTGCCAGCTGTTCAAGGTTTCCTGACGAACTAATGTGAAAAATTCATCGAAGGTGATTTGTCGATCGTAAATATCACCTTCCATAGCGCCCACCTTAGCCAATGAGTCCGCTTTCTCATTTCCCGGAATCGAGCAATGAGAAGGGACCCAAGCCATGGTGATTGTGTAAGACCGTTTTGATAAAGCACTCAAAGCTTTCCGTATCCCGTTCAAAAGATACGCTGAGTGCTTAACCGGTTTCATTGACCGAACAGCCTCCAGTGAACTTAGACTGTCGGAGAAGATGAAAAAGTGGTCAGGAGGTAGGGACGCGATTTGCTCAAGTGAATAGTGTATAGCTGCTAGTTCAGCAGTATACACAGAGCAAGGCTCTTTGAGCTTAAAGTAGGCGCTATGAAAAACGTTAAAAACACCGAAACCAGTGGAGTCATCCGTTTTTGACCCATCTGTGTAAAAGCTTCTCTCCTGGCTGGCGTGCCCGTATTTGCTTACAAATAATTGAGGTAATACCTCCGCACGAAGAGAGTCTGGTATTCCATGAACCTCCTGCTTCATGGACAGATCAAATGATACAGAGGAACTGTAGGAGTCTAAGGAGTTAGCACGATTGGTGTCAACCGAAGATGGGCATACCTCCAGCGTCATATACCAATGGTAAATACTCATGAAACGAGATTGAGGGTTTTGTTCAAGCAGCTTCTCGAAGTTGTTAATGACCAATGGATTGAGAACCTCACAACGGAGGAGGAACCGGAGCGATAATTCCGCGAAACGATCTGTCAGAGGAAGAACTCCCGCAAGTACTTCCAGACTCATCGTATGAGTCGAATTCATACAACCCAACGCGATACGGAGACAGCGGTACTGAATCCGTTGGAGCTTCAGCATGTGTGTTTTCGCCGCGGACTGGAAGCAGAAGCTACCGTATTCGAGAACCGACAGAATTGTTGTTCGATACAACGTGATGAGATCTTCGGGGTGCGCTCCCCACCATGTTCCGGTTATTGTTCGCATGAAGTTGATTCTTTTCTGGCATTTTTGTGTCAGATACACAATGTGCTTCCCGAAGGTGCTTTTCGAGTCGAACCACTCCCCGAGGTATTTTGAAGACATGCTATGAGTGATTGTCTTACCCATCAATTGAAGCGAGAACTTAGCCGGCTTATGTTTTTTTGAAAAGACAACCATCTCAGTTTTCTCCGGGGAGAAATCGATACCCAGCTTTAAAGCCCAAGTAGACAAATTGTCCAAAGTATCTTGCAATGGTCCTTGCAGATCAACCGCTGTTGGCCCCGAAACGGATACAACACAATCATCTGCAAGCTGTCTCAGCGAGCAATTTGGCATGAGACATTCATCAATGTCTCTGACGTAAAAATTGTAAAGAAGGGGGCTCAAACATGAGCCCTGGGGGATACCCATGTAGCTAATTCGTGAAGTTGCCAAGTCACCATGAGAAAAACTCATACGCTTCTCTGACAACAAATTGTACACATAGTTGTTTAAAATTGGAGAAAGTCCACAGGCGTGAAGCTTGTCGGATAAGACATCGACGCAAACTGAATCAAAAGCCCCCTTAATGTCCAAAAATACTGAGCCCATTTGCTCTTTTTTAGCGAAAGTTAACTGAATTTCTGAAGAAAGCAACGCAAGACAGTCGTTCGTCCCCTTTCCCCTACGAAAACCAAATTGTGTATCTGACAACAAACCATTAGATTCAACCCATTTGTCCAGCCGGAAGAGGATCATCTTCTCCAACACCTTCCGAAGGCATGATAGCATCGCGATTGGGCGATACGAATTATAATCCGACGCGGGTTTTCCGGGCTTCTGGATGGCTATCACCTCACTTCTCCAATCATCCGGAACAGTGTTGCACTCTAGTAACTGATTGAACAAATTCAATAGGCGCTTCTTCGCGGCGTCTGGGAGGTTTTGAGCAAATTGAACCTGATTCCATCCATCCCCGGAGCAGAATTGTTGCATGAAAGGAGAGCGAGCGAGAATTCGATCATCAAAAATGGGTGATCCATATCATCCCTGTCAGCAAAAGTATCACGTGATACTTGCTCCACTGGTACCGAATCCGGACAAACTTTCTTTGCAAAGTCGAGTATCCACCGCGACGAGCTTTCACGATCTTCGTTAACGGACGACGCGTTTCGCATTCTCCTTCCGACGGTCCAAAGAGATTTCATTGAAGTCTCGCGCGACAACCCTTCAACGAAAGTGCGCCAATACTCGCGTTTCTTCACCTTGACCAGCTTCTTGAACTGGACTTCGAGCGCGATGTACCGTTTGTGAAGAACGATCGATCCGTGTTTCCGAAATTCCTTAAACGCGTTGGATTTCTCACGATAGAACTGTGTGCACGCGGTGTCCCACCACGGACTATGTGGTTTCCTACGAACCGAAGCTCCTGGCACCGGCCGGCGTTGTGCATGGAGAGCGCTGTCAATAACCAACTGAGATAGAAACTGGTATTCTTCCCGCGGTGGAAGTGTTTCTATCGACTGTATGCCATTGATGATGGCCTCCCCATATTTCACCCAATCGATGTGCCTCGTGAGGTCATATGAGAGGTCGATAGAAGCGGATTGATTACGCCCATTGGAAATTAAAACTTCGATCGGCAAATGATCACTACCATGGGGATCTTGGACCACCTTCCAAGCACAGTCCAACGATAATGAGCTCGAACAAATGGAAAGATCTAGACGGCTATCTCTTGCTGGAGGAGCCACTCGTGTAACTTCTCCTGTATTCAAAATTGACATGTTGAAGTCGTCGCAGAGGTCGTATATCATTGATGAACGGTTGTCGTCGTACAGTTCCCCCCAGCCTGTTCCGTGGGAGTTAAAATCTCCCAAGAGCAACCGTGGCTCGGGCATAACCGAGCAGATGTGCGAGAGATCTCTACGAGATATCGCGGTGTTTGGAGGAAGATATATCGAGGCGATACTGAGGTCTTTTCCTCGAATAGTCACCTGACATGCGACAGCTTCGGTGCCTGACATCGGAGCAAAATCGACCCTATAGAAGGAGTGCTGTTTTTTGATCCCTAAAAGCACCCCTCCATATGCATTTGCCCGATCGCGGCGAATGATGTTAAAATCTGGAAAATGAAGGTTTACATCTGATGTTAGCCATGTTTCACATAAAGCAAAAACATCGCATTGTAATTTGTTAACTAAAATTTGAAAATATCTAATTTTGGAAGAATACTTCGACAGTTCCACTGTAGAATCGAAATCATATGAGCCTTTATCGACGAAATTAGTCATCGAAGGATACGAATGACTCGAGGAGGGGCATTTTTGAAGCCAGCTGCTTCAGGAGAGGAGTCAGAATAGGAAGAACAGTTTTGACCATGTTCTTCACGGGGTCGGAAGCATCGAAGAAGTTGAGGATGAGCTCCACGATGCCAGAAAGTGTGAACATTGAAGCGCTCAGAGGTTCTTCTGCTCGCTCTCTATGCTCTCTTTCTGGCTGAGAAATTGCAAAAAATGGGGCATCTGGGGTTTTAGATGTCCCCGGAAGCGGTGGAAACTCTCGTTCATCCTGATGTGAAACCACAAAAGTTGAACGTTTTTGAGCATTTCCACCTACTTTGGATTTGACCATGTTGGATAGGGGCTCACTTTCAGGCTGCTTCCTAGGCTTTTTCGAGGGTCGCTGGCTCTGTTTTACTCGTTTCCTCGTTGAGCCTTTGAAAACAAAGGGAACTCCATTTCCAACTTCGGAGTCAGAACTACCTTGATCGTCCAAAGGAAGAGTAGAGTAGATGGTGTCTGAAACTACCGGTGAAACGGCCTTCCTCAACATATCGGCGTAGCTTCGTCGAGAACGCTGTTGAAGAGACCGTTTCTGGTGAATTCGCCACTGTATGTACTTCGGACAAACTTCGAGAGCATGTGGAGGGCTTTCGTTGCAATAGACACATTTGGTGCCGTCTTGCACGCGCCATCCACATGCTTCTCTCCGCACGATGCACAGCGAGGTTTATTGCAGCAGTACTGGGCGGTGTGGCCCAGCTGCTTGCAATTAACACAATTCATCACCTTCGGTACATACAGCCGCACAGGTAGACGAAGTTTTCCAATCACTACGTAGTCAGGCAGCGCGGACCCGGAGAAGGTGACGCAGAAAGACTCAGACGGAGAATAAACTCGCTTCTCTCCCTCCTGCGACACGGAATGCATTTGCTTGCACTCCAGTATTGCAACAGGAGGCAAAGAAACGTTCTTGAAACGACCCAAACCTTGTTTCAGATCGTCGCATGTCATACTCCCTCCGTCACCACCCCCGCGATCTCGCATGCTGCTGACGGCAAATAAACCTTATATTCGATAGTGAAAAGCTCACAAGCGGCAATCTCGTTGGCCTGTTTGCGGTCACTGACCGTGACGCGCAGCTTACTAGACCCAACCATGTCGATGGTCGTGACAGACGAGAATCGCTTTTCCAGATCTTTGCTGATCTGACTTATATTCAACCGTTTGCCTTTGGGTCGGAAGAAAACAACATACGGCCCACTAGAGTCGGGAGGGTAGGCCTTGGGGCGGGGGGTCGTATGAGAGGCAATGTTGCTAGTGTCCATTCTCTGTTGCATCGGTACACCAGAATGCAACAAAACTTCATGAGACATGGAGTTCGATGTACCCCCGCCATCCTCGCCTTCGCGCATTGCGGACACGAAGTGGTCCGCAGCAGCGAAACGCGCACAATTTGAAGTTTAGCACTTACTACAGGGACAAAAAACACAAACACAAAATAATGATATAATGATGGAAAATGGAGAAAAAAAAAACGAACTATTCTAACTAATCAACCAGACTGAAAAAAGGGGGGAAACGATAAGCAGAGACGTGAGTATGTACCTAGCTTTCACACTTCTACGTTGCGGCTGCTACCGGTTGCCGCACACACGGGACGGGCGACCACTCACCCGTGGTATGATCGAAGCCAATCACGCTGAACGACCTCTCACTGCAGCTGGATGGTACGAGTCACGAGGGGCGGTCGTATGTGTTGGATGAACCCGATCGTTGGCGATGGTATTTGACGATCGGGTCTCGTTGTAATGCCGGCGTGGGGCGATGAAGCTTGTTGGGTGACGATGCCACCAAAATAACGCCGATATTCTGGATGCGTCACTTTCCTTGAGCTCCGAGAAAAAAACCTTGCTGAAGGCCACTTAAAGGAAGTCCAAAGCACCTCTTCAATATAATTTTCGGTAAAAACCACTTTGGGAAAACCCGAAAAGAATGAGCGCACGCGGACTTATCAACCGTCTCGCACGGTTGCTTGACGTGGAATGATTTTTTTTTTTTTTTTTTTTTTTGGAGGAATATTTTAATGCATTTTCAAAAGAATTTCTGGATGTACCTCCAAAGTAATTTACTTAGAATCTGCCGAAAGAATCTCTGTAGAAAATTCCGAAGAAACTCTCGGAGGAATGCACAGAGAAATTCAAAAATATCGGAAATTCCTTCATAAGTTCTTTCGGAAATTTCTTTAGGAATTCGTTCAGAAATTCCTGAACGAAATTCCGTCTGAATTACGGGAGCCAAGGGTAGAAATTCTTTGAGGAGAGAGAAGAAATTTACGATGGAATTCCTGTATATATAAATATATAATATTTGAACCATCCAGTAACGCGTGTAGACCTTATGCGCCTTCGTATTTCACGACTAACATTGTTATCAGCCATTAGCAAGGATCCGAGGTAAACAAATTCCCCGACCACCTCGAAGGTATCCCCGTCTATCGTAACACTGCTTCCCAGGCGGTCCCTGTCGCGCTCGGTTCTGCCCACAAGCATGAACTTTGTCTTTGACGCATTCAACACCAGTCCGACTTTTGTTGCTTCACGTTTCAGGCGGGTGTACAGTTCTGCCACCTTTGCAAATGTCCGGCCGACAATGTCCATGTTATCCATGAAACAAATAAATTGACTAAATTAATGATTTCGTGTGTGTTACTTCTACGTGAAGTTAAACGATTTACAATTATATGGAAATGCTAATATCATCTTCCAAACTTGGACGTACATGTTCAGGATAGCATTAGAGGCGAAAGTATAGAATTGAGAATAGTCAAACCACCTTCCTTTTGCCAGTGGAGATATATCAGATTCCACACTGATATTCTTCCCTCCCCCTTCATACGGGAGCTTGGCAGAAGGAAGGTCGTGCGATATGTGCCATCACAAATATTGCCCTCCGCTCGCTTTCAAATCGACTTCTATAAAAACATTCTTCATGCCTGCCGTATCCTAACGGAACTATCAATTCTATACTTTCGCCTCTAATGCTATCATGAACATGTACGTCCAAGTTTGGAAGATGATATTAGCATTTCCATATCAAAATAAATTGACGCAATTCGAACAAACTGGAGTGTTCGCCCGAAATTTTCACACAGTTTTGCACACCATCCACCGTTGCTTTGGTCAGTCTGGTAAGCTTCCCAGGGAAGCTGTTTTCGTCCATAATTTTCCATAGCTCTACGTGGCCTATACTGTCGTATGCCGCCTTGAAATCAACGAGCAGATGGTGCGTTGGGACCTGGTATTCACGGCATTTTTGAAGGATTTGCCGAACAGTAAAGATCTGGTCCGTTGTCGAGCGGCCGTCAACGATTCCGGCTTGATAACTTCCCATGAACTCATTCACTAATGGTGACAGACGTCGAAGATGATCTGGGATATCACTTTGTAGGCGGCATTAAGGATGGTGATCGCTCGAAAGTTCTCACACTCCAGCTTGTCGCCTTACTTGTAGATGGGGCATATAACCCCTTCCTTTCACTCCTCCAGTAGCCGTTCAGTTTCCCAGATTCTGACTATCAGTTTGTGAAGGCAAGAGGCTAGCTTTTCCGGGTCCATGTTGATGAGCTCAGTTCCGATACCGTCCTTACCAGCTGCTTTATTGGCCTTTAGCTGTTGGATGGCATCCTTAACTTCCCTCAAGGTGGGGGCTGGTAGGTTTCCATCGTCCGCTGAATTGACGTAGTCATCTCCTTCGCTACCTTGACTTTCAGTGCCTGTACTCCCAGCGCCATTCAAATGTTCCTCGTTGTGCTGCTTCCACCTGCTTCACCTACCCCAGGTTCGTCCGTCAAGCGTTGAGCTTCTGATAGAACTTGCTTGTTTCTTGAGGAGTAACCCCCCCCCCCCTTGTCAGCATACGACCATAGTTCCCACCGGTTGGTTACCCGATCTTCCTTATGGTTGCTCGTATCTCGGCCAGCACCACGAGTAGGTAGGGATAGGATTTGCTGGGGAAGAGACTAAGGACCGCGAGATTTTATTCCTTCAGGTACGCGAAGTACCAACGCAACGGTACGCTTTACCCAGCATTTGCCGTGTTATTGAAGACATATGTTTAGTTTTATGGATCTTATAGGGCATGAACCAGTTTTTAAAAGAGATATCAGCCCTTTGGTTATGTGGTACTCCAGGGAATTCTTGGATGACCAGGAATGAAATACTTGTAGAGACAAATATTGAAGATGCTAAACAGCTACTTAGTTCTTTGGTTTCCTAAGAGTGCCTTCTAATAGGTTTACTTTTGGATGATAATATTGATAAGAAAAATTATTTTGACCTTTTTGGTGGAATGTCTTCACTTGTCATAAGACGAGCTTGTACCATCCCATTTAATTCCACCACTTGTCAAGTGGTGGAATTAAATGACGATTTCAAATTGATTCATTTGATAAAATAAGAGTGGTAAGATGTCGCATCCCCCAGTTCGAGACAGCAACACGTACGAACGTGTTTTTTGCTCGCGCATTTTTTCGAAGTGATTTTTTTCTCGTTCGTTCGCTGTTTACGTTTTCGCTTCGTCGCGTTGGCGTTATTTTCTCCCGGACCCGTCATGGGAGACTCGGTGGCCGATTCGGTCGCTGGAAAAGTGCCTAAGCGCACTGCTCTTGGAGGCGCGGGTAACCCCTCCAAGCAGCTTTTGCAGAGCAACGTGTTCTCGCCGTTGCCGCTTGATGACGCCGGCAATCCACCGAAAAAGAGGAAGAAGCAGCAATCGCAGCTGCCGCAGGTGCAACCGGAGCGGAAGGAGAAGTGTCCGCCCGTGTTTGTGAAGGGCGATCCGCCGGATTTACGCCCAAAAATTCGCCAGCTGATCGCTAAGGGGCTGAAATGTACTTTTCGGCTCTGCAGCGAGGGCGTGAAAGTGATGCCGGCCAACAGGGACCATCATCAATCCGTCGTGGAGTTCCTCGAGGTCCACAAGTATGAGTACTACACTCATGACCACCCCGGCACGAAGCCGCTCAAGGGTTTGCTGCGAGGACTTCACGACATGAAGGAGGAAGAGCTCCAAGCAGAGCTTGAAAGTTGCGGACTGAAGCCAGTAGCCGTCCACAAGATCGCTCGTCACGACAAGGCGAGGAAATATCGCGACCAGCTTTACCTGATCCATCTGGAGCACGGCTCCACTACCTGGAAGGACCTGAAGCTGGTTGGCGTTATAAATTACACCGTCGTTGACTGGGAGCGATATCGGCCAGTGCACCGCGATGTCACGCAATGCACCAACTGCTTCAATTTCGGGCACGGCACCAGGAACTGCCGCATGAAGCCGCGCTGCAACAAATCCGAAAAAAAATCCGGAAGAAGGCTTCCACCAGGACTATTCCGAAGAAGAACCGTGTTCCCGTAATCAACGAGGTGAACTTTCCAGCCATCCCGGCTCCCCGTCGTGTGATTCCGTTACTCCCACCGCTACAGCCGCACAAGCGACTGGCAGCGGCAGCGGTATCGGTCCAAGCTCCAACATCGTCGGCACCATCCACCAGCGAATGGCCCCCGCTCCCTCCTCCTGGGTTCCGTCGGCAGTCGGAGAACGAAGCCGTCCCATCGGAAGAATCTGCTCCGCTGTACACTCCGGAACAACTGATGCCGATCTTCGCGCAGCTCGCCACTCGACTGCGCGGCTGCAAAACCCGCTTCGACCAGGTCTTCACTCTTGGCATGTTCATCATTTTCGATGGCTGCTAGGGTGGGCCTGGTCAACTGGAACGCTTGCTCGCTCAAGAGCAAAATAATTGAGCTGAAGGATTTCCTTGAGGAGAAGGAAATAGACGTGGCGTTCATCACCGAAACGCACCTAAAACTGGAGGTGAACATCAACATCCCGGACTTCCGCATCGTGCGACTCGACCGGCCGACCAGGGGAGGTGGTGTGGCCATCGCTCTTCGCTACAACATCAACTGTCGTCTGCTTCCAAGCTTCCAGCTCAGTGTCATCGAGGCCATCGGTGTCGAAATCACCACTTCGGTCGGCACAATCGCGCTCATCGCGGCGTACTGTCCAACGCAAGCCAAAGCCGGCGATGGATCATCGGCTGCCCTTCGGAGGGACATCGTCAAGCTGACGCGGAGGCAAGGCCAGTATATCATTGCCGGCGACTTGAATGCCAAACATCAAGCCTGGGGCAACAGTCGCGGCAATCGAAACGGCACCATCTGGAGCAACGACATGGAGGAAGGCCACTACACGATCCTGAGCCCGGATTCCCCCACTCGACTGAGTCGGTCCGGTGCCCACGCAACGATCGACCTCTACATAACAAACCTGAGTGACCACGTCTCGCAGCCGGTTGTATACCAGGAGCTCAGTTCGGATCACTATCCGGTGGTGGAGAAACTGGGCTCCTCGGTCAATCGGCACCAGCAGTTACGGCGGAACTACCACCGAGTGAACTGGCAGCGGTTCCAGCAGTGCGTCGATAACACCGTCGACTACGAGTTGCGTCCGGAGACGCCGGAAAGTATCGATCGCCAGCTGTGCGCTATCGAGGAGCCGATCACGGCGGCCCGAGAGCAACACGTACCGACGGCTCGACAGGTAAGCAACTCCTTAAACATCGATACACTCACCAAAGATTTGATTCGATTGCGGAATGTCACTCGCAGGCAGTTTCAGCGTACTGGACTGCCTGAGCTTAAGGCACGCTGCAACCCAATCACACATCTTATCAAGGCCAGAATGGTGCCCCCCACAAATAACGACTTCTCGAATAAGATCCGCACTCTCCCAGATTATGCTAAGCCGTTCTGGAAAATGACCAAAATTCTAAAATCCAAGCCTCGGCCCATTCCACCTTTGATCCCACTAGACAATAATGGCTCTAAGGATCGCTTGATAACTCCTGCAGAGAAGGTCGCTGAAATAGGCCGTCACTTCGTCAGCTCACACAATCTTGGGCAGAACATCGTCAGTCCACACGAAGCAGCCGTCAACGAGCATGCTAACAACATCCATTTGATTCCCAACGACTTCTCGGAGGAGTTGGAGATCTCAGCTGGCGAATTGACGGCCTATATCAAATCATCGAAGAATATGAAGGCCCCAGGCTTCGACAGCATCCTGAATCTCGAGCTCAAACACATGAGTGCGCCGTTCTTTGAGCACCTCTCGCTGATCTTCAATCAGTGTCTCCTTGGCTTGACCCTCGACAGCAAGCTTATTTTCAGGCAACAGGTTGACAAAACGGTGACAAAGTGTAACGTTTTGTTGAAACTTCTGTACCCTTTGATCTGTTAAAATACGCGAAAATCCCGGCGGATAAAACGAAATAAACTTTTCGCGAGGTGATCGCGATCGTCGCGGAATATGCGATCACAACAAACAATTTGGATAACAGACTGAATGACGTCTTGTCAAATAAACGTCAGAATATTATCCCCACCCTGGACTTGCATGCAACATCACTAGCAATATTGGATTGCACTACAAATGTTTATGAGTAATCAAAACAAACCAGAATTGGTAGAAGTGTTGCCAGAGTCACTGGAATATACTAGTTGAATAATGAATTATGTTTATATATCAATAATGTAGAATAACTTGTTAATGTAATATGACGATGGAAACTAATGAACAATATACTCTGAGAATCAACAGAAAATCGTGTTTGATATTCTAATATGATCAACCGCCGGTCGTCATTGTCCCTGAAAAATAAGCTTGCTGTCTACAAGCAAATCATCCTCCCTGTGATCGAATATGGCATGCCGATCTGGGAGAGCTGCGCTAACACCCACCACCTCAAACTTCAACGGGTCCAAAACAAATTCCTGAGGATGATCCTCAACACCCCTCCCAGGACAAGAACATCCGAGGTCCACCGTCTGGCCGGAATAAAAACCTTACATGAACGCTTTGGTGAGTGTAAAGAAAAGTTTAGGGTCCGTTGCTTGCATTCGGATCAGGCACCAATTAGGGAGCTAGTTCCAATCTAGGTTATAAAATTTTAATTGTAAATATTAGTGTAAATAGTTAGTTAGGTTATCAAATTTTAAAATTAACTAATGCATCCTCAAGGCTAACATGTAAAAATTTAACACAAAACAATTACCCTTACAAAACAAACAAGAAAAAACAAATGAAGATGAAGGGCCAGGTGGCCAAACACTTAAACTGATACACTATTGTATGAACACAAAAAGAAAATGAAAATAAATTGAATTTAAGTGAACAAAAAAAGTGGTAAGATGTCCGGGAGTATTTTAAATGGAGGGGCTATGGTCACCCTAAACATCGGGACGCCAGTTAAGCCAATGTTGAACAAGAATTTCTAAACGAATTTCTGAAGGAATTAATAAATTTTGGTTTTTTACTCGATTGTATTATTGAACTTATTTTGGTAGAGTTTTGGCTCGCAGTCTTGAAGGAAATTGAAAGCTATGTTTTTGATCTTTTCCCGACTTTTCAATCCATTTAGGGCTTTTTCAAGGGGTCGATTTGTTAAAGTAACAATATCAATCGAGCTATATGGTTCAAATTTGAATCGAACGAATTTAGTATCGGACAATTTGAATAAAATTCTGCTATCCGGAATTCGATGTCTGGACTAATTTCCATCGTTGCAATGTTAAAGGAATCCATGGAATTTTTATAAAAAATTCTATATTTCTACAGGGAGTTCCTTCGAAAATTACTTCAGAAACATCTGAAGGCCTTTGTTAGAAAATTCTGCCAGGAGTTACTCCGGAAATTCCTTCGAAAATCCGGACAGTAATGAAACAAAATCTGATTTTGAATCTGGAACTAAGACTTGCAAAAAACCCTCCGCAAACGATCCTTGAAATACTTTCAAAATTCAAAATTTGTATAAGAATTCTCTTAGAAACTTCTCCAGAATTTCCTTCAGGAATTTCATTGGCTATACTATCAGAAATTCTTCCATGTATTCCTTAAAAAATTCCGTACCCTCGGCTCCCTTAATTCAGCCGGTATTTCATTCAGGAATTTCCGAACGAATTCCTAAAGAAATTTCCGAAAGAACTAATGAAGGAATTTTCGATATTTTTAAATTTCTCTGTGCATTTCCCCGTCAGGGAAGGCCGCTAAATTAAAAATGAATCAATATACGCCAAAAATCCCGGTGCCATACCGTCACCGGAGCTCTGGCGCTACCAGTTTCAAAGTGCTTTGAAGAGACCACAGTAAGCACGATTTTCTGCCATGACGCTCTTCCGACTTCCATTGCGGATAAATAGAGCTATCGTCGGAAAGAAGTTTCTAACTTACTTAAATTATTATTCATAAACTCGTTAATATGTTTTCTCTATTGTTTGGTGAAAACCTGAAAAACAATTCCAAAATGGCTCAGTAATTCAATGCTTGTGAACTGAAGTGTAAACACTGGAGCCTATCTACAGTACTCGCGCACGAGAAAGGCACTAACACTGCTAGGTGGATTAATCAGGGTTTTTACAATAATTTTTCGCATTATTCATTCACCTTCTTCAATTATTTAATAATGACCTTTTGTCCTTTTGCATTTTCGGGCTGCAAATTCGCCTTTTGATTTATTGCCACGAATATCCGCCGCAAAAATGTATCGTATATTAAAGCTCTTAACAATGTACAGTGCATCCAATCCACTATAATTTGGCTAATGCAAATCTGGCGTTCGATACACGTTCATTCATTTACGGTTATTCCAAATGACAAGCACTCGGATGAAGAGATTGGTCCATCTTTTCAGTTGTCGTTTCCCCGCGTAAGCACGCATCTTGTCTAAGACCATTTTTGTGATGAATTAACTGCGGATGAGTAGGGGGAAACAACCGCCGAGTGCATGGGGAGCTGAGGTGTGCATCACGACCATCGAGCATTTCTCATTAGCGTGTATGGACGAAAATATTGCAAGCTTTTAATTGGCAAACGCTCGCACCAAATTACTGCTGTCTTCGCAGTGCCACCTAAGCATACGAAAAACAACGACGACACAACACGATACGGGGAAAGATGACGCTGACGATCCTATGCGATGGTTGGTAAGAGATTGATTCGCAGCTTTGGGGGTAATGATGATGGTCAGGGCAATTTCTAATGGCATGAGAAAAGTACGATTTGCAGCGGCAACACATATATAGATGAACCGGGCACGAAACAATCGCTACTCATGTCACTCGTTGACACAGTGACCTTTTGCGCTGCGTGAGGAAAGTGATGAGCTTTTGTATTCGTTTTTTAAGGGTGTCATTTAATTTTGAGATAAATGTCGGTGAAGTGTTATGAAATGACTTTCATTACGTATCAAACTGATCATTTTATATATTATCACTCTCTTTTCATTCATCGTCACTCCCGGAGGCGATATTCTAAGTAACATTCAGGTAACATGTTTAAAGTTTCGGCAAATGATGATGCTGAGACTTGGTTTCATATGTTGTTTCAAATGAAAACTAAAGTTAGATAGGGTGGGTGTGCCAATTGTCGTCATACATAAGAACAACTATTTTTTTTTAAATAAGTAAAAGGCATGTGGGTTGATTTTATATATCAAGCGAAAGGTTTTACTTCCTGCTCCTTAGAACAACTGTGAATTCATAATAAAAATTGTTATAATCCTCAAAATTAATTAATCCATAATAGGAACGCATGCACCAGTTATGGCACTATTCTTAATTTTGGTTCCTTATTTGGTAAATCCCATTGTTTAACTTATGGGATTGGCCAAATTGGGACCACTAGTGCGACAACTGGTGCAAAGGACGTCAAAAATTAAGGAAAATCATTTTTTACAATTATGCTTTGCTTGTTTTGGAGGAAATCAAAGGTGTTATCGTATCATATGAATACGCTTTATCGATATGAACTTGGTTTGTGGTAATTTGATTGGCCATTTGGCATATGAAGCACTAGTGCGACAACTGGTGCTATAGCCACAACTGGTACATCTAGCTTATTCAAGGAAAAAAAACTTCTGGAAAAGGAAAAAAATATTATGTTCGAACCCCTTTTTTCTTTATTTATGGAAGTTTTATCAATGATTCTGTTCGGTATTGTATTAGAAGTTTTCTTCAGAAAATGCTTCAAACCCGTCCTGAGTGTTAGAAAATGAAACAAACCGCTACAATCCCGTTAATTTTGCTTGGTCGGAGTACTTCAGAAATCGTACATACGCGGTTATTCCGGTAGATGTAATATTTTTTTTATTCCTTTATTTATTAGGCACTTCGTACAGAATCTATATTTAGATTTCCATTATCATTATTGTTGTCCTTGCCAGCCCATCTCATTTTGAGTCTATATAGTCTAGTTTTCACGATTTCTCATGCGGAATTTAGAAAACTGTCGGAATGTTTCTCTAAAACTTTTTAAGGAAATTTGCATGAAATATACCTAATATATTGTCTTTATCGTCGACCAGCTCGTAGCTGTCGCCCAGAACGCGTTTTACGTATGCTTCTACATATTTTGGTCCTAGTTTTGCACAATAGTCTTTGGATTTATCGGATAGTACGGTATTCTTTTTTAAAACTTTCTCACCTACTTGATATGTGGGAGCCCTACTATTAGATTGTTGGGATCGAACCCAATGGCGCGGTTCATTAGACGATTCATCGTAAATGGTGCGTTTTTCAAACCGAATGGTACAACTTTAAACCTGTATAATCCTTTTGGGGTACGGAACGGTGTGAAGTTCCGGGACCTGTCGTTGAGGGGAATTTGAAAATAAGCGTCCTTAAGGTCTATGACGCTAAAATATTTCGCTTTTTGTAGACGGTGAAAAATTTCCGACATATTTCTCATCCGATATGCGTCTTTTTCGTGATCAAATTGATACGGCAAGAATCGAGGCATACTCTGATCTTGCCACTCGCTTTTCTCACAGGAACCAATGGATTTGCGTATTCGGCTACGCATTCCTCTTTGACATCTAGTTCTTTCCATCTTTCTAGTTCGGTTTCTATTTCTAGACCAACATTTGAAAAGGGCGTAACAGCCAAAATTTATTCCTTCTATTTCTTCGTTAACATACATAACCATATATGTAGATGAAGAATCAGAAGGAATAATTTTTGGCTGTTACGCTCTTTTCAAATGTTGGTCTAGATTTGATCCCATATCTTTGGAGCGTATCTGTACATAGGCAGATCTTTTAAGTTTGCTCCTTCCACCAGTTCAATGTGGTGTTCCAAAAGAGATGTCCTACCAAGTTGTTTATCGCTGGTGTAAGCGAACTGCTTTAAAACTTCTACAAGACGTTTCCTTTCCGAAACAGAAAGAACATGTTCTGTTTCGATGCTATCGATCAGTTTTTCTGGATCAATGAGTAGATCTAGTGTTGGGACGTCCAGCGAGTCGTCTTCTTCTGGCCGTGATTGAATGAGAATTTCACCATTTCCCTCAGATTCAGCGGGAAAGTGAACTGATAATGAAATGGGGTCTTTCCCTACAGGAATTATATCCTTTTCAACTTTCAAGTGATTATTTACAGTTTCACCGGTCAAATTTGATGACCACGTTAGATCTAGTTCTTTGAGGGTAATGCTACTTATCATAGGTTTCATTTGGAAAGCTTTCCAAAAGTTCATGGCTAAGATCAAAGGCTTTTTAAACTCAGGGACTACCAGTGTCGCAATGACTCTAGTTTCGTCTCCGAGAGTAAACGGTATATTTACATACCCAAGGCAAGTATGCACAGTGTCATCCGCTGTACTAACTTTTACATTGTACTTAAGGATCTTAAAGCCATGGGACTCTATCAAATTTAGCTCACTTATAACACTGACTCCAGCTCCGGAATCCAGTAGAGCTACAATGTCTGTTCCTAAAATATTAATTTTAATATGACCCTCACTTGGAGTATTGTGGGGGTGGCTCCTGCAGTAAAAATTACAGGTTTGGGAATCATTTTGCACGGCGAGATGCTTGGATTCCCTGAGAAACACCTCGCATCTAGTTTGTCGAGTTTGTTGAAGGCTGCGAATTAAATTGTGGGTGGTTGTTTTCACAATTTCTTGTGGTGTGACCCATATTTCCACATGCGTAACAAAACACACGCTTTGGCTCTCTACAATATCTCCAAATATGTCCCTGCTTTAAACAATTCCAACATAAGATCATTGGTGTCTGAGATTGGGATTGTTGTGAATTACCACGGTCTTTCTGTGGTGGATTACTCCGACTTTGTTGGGGCAGTGAAAACTTTTGAGCTTTTCCAGACGGATTTTGGGCTTTATTCCCAGATTTAGGTTGCGTATTTTGAACATTGGATATTGGTGTACTGCTGTACTCCTCTTGGCAATAATCAAAAGATATTTTAGTTACTAGATAAAGATTGTCGCTACTGTTCCCTTTGTTCTGCTGTCCGAAACATGTGTGGTACATACCTGTCAAATCGTATGGATTTTCCTTCTTTAACATTTAGCTCCCCTATCCTCGCCAGCAAAAGATGTTCCGGACAGCGACGACAGCGACAATCTTTATCTAGTAACTAAAATATCTTTTCAATAATCCTCATCAGATTCACTATCTGCTTGCAGGTAGGGATGAATCGATACTAGTAAATACGAGTAAATACTTGATACTTTTGATTCGATACCAAGTACTTTTGGAATCGATACTTTGATACCCGATACCAAGTAAGTACCGAATTAAAGTACTTGAATCAATCGAGTACCCGATTTAAAGTCTTTTAAATTTAATAAACCTTAATTGAAACATTCGTATTTTCTTCGTAATAATCTTCTAAGTATTTAATTCCAATAATAAGTACCAATTACAGTGTCGCCCCGATTTTGTCACTCCCCGATTTTGTCCACCCCCGATTTTGTATACTCCCGATTTTGTCACGTTTTCAACTCGATTTTGTCACCCCAAATTTTTTTGAAAATTTTAGTCGTTCTTTTTATTTTTGTAAATAATACCGCAAACAACAATGATTTTCATGAAATGTGGTTCATCGCCTGTGGCTTATTATAAATCATTTCTGAGTACCTATTAACCCTTGTGTGGCCGGCTGGGTACCCGGGTACCTTTTTGGAATTCAATTCGCAATATCTAAATAAATTTTCATAGTAGGATGTTGAAACTCTGTCATATCCACAATAATGACGGCCAAAATCGATTGTACGGGTTAACTTAAATTTTGATTAAGGAGGGGTGGATTTAAATGGCCGGCAGGGTACCCGGGTACCCACGAAACGAAAATGCTTATATCTTTGGCAATTTTTAACCGATTTCAACCGTTTTGGGCTCATTCGATTTAGAATTTTGTCCTTTATGATGCTGTTTTAGGATTGGATTAGTCGGGTCCCTTGGATCACCGGGAAATCCGGATTTCTAGGAACATGTCCTGCATAGATGATACTGACCGTGGATTTCGATAGGTAGTCAGCAATATGAGTATCAAACTTCTTGATATTTCATCAGCAGGTTGATTTTTATTGATTTGGGTCCATCAAACGTGCAGATCTTCAATTGGCCATCTTCAATTCCAGAACAGGTTCCTCGAGGGGTCATATATGGCCATGAACAATTTTCAAGGGAACATCAACAATATGGGTATCAAACTTCTATTTCCAGCGTGTGTTCTTGACAAGTTGACTCCGGAGTGGCCATTTTGGAACAAGTTCTCCTGGTGGGGAAAGGAGGGGGTTGTTTGGTCAAGGTAGGCCAAAAACATTTCTCATTGCATCCCCAACAATATGGATGTCAAAATTCTCGAAATTTCCACAGCAGACTGTTGTGTATTATCTTGGTATACCAACAGATGTGTGAAAATTTGAGTGGCCCTTTCGGAACAGATTCCCAGTGGGGCCAAGAATGGTCATAAACAATTTTCAAATGAACCTCAACAAAATGGGCATCAAACTTCATGAAATTGCCCCAGCAGTTTGTTTCTGATTGTTTTAGAGCCACCAGACGTGCTGACTTTATAGTTTCCATTCCAGGATAGGTTCCCCGTAGGGTCTTAAGTGGTCATGAATACTTGTCAATATAAATAAATATAAATAAAAAAAATAGAAGCTGCAGTTTTTTGCAATCCGTGTGTTGAGAGTAAAATCATTGCAAGGACCACCCTTCGACACCAGAAGGCAACTAAGTGGACCACCGAAAGCTCCAAAACATCCGGAGAAGTTGCCGATTCTGAAATTTATCCTAGAAAATTGAGACATTTTAGAATTTTAGTGTTGTAGCAATGAGGGAGCAAAATCAATACAAGGGCTACTCATTCATCTCGGATGGCTACTAAGTGGTTTTTAGAAAGTGCTGGAACAAAAGATATTTTAGCTGTCGTCGCTGTCCGGATCATCTTTTGCTGGCGAGAATAGGGGATCTAAACGTCAATGAAGGAAAAATACATACGATTTGACAGTTAGGTACCACACATCCCAAGTAACATTTTAAGTTTTATAACGCTGTTGTAGACTATACTTTACTCTACAAGAGTGTTATAAAACTATAGCATAAAACCAAAATGTTACTAGGGATATTTCTGACAGCAGAACAAAGAGAACCCAAGCGACAATCTTTATCTGTTAACTAAAATATCTTTTGCTGGAACATCAGGAGAAATGAAATGAGAAATGATGAATTTTTTTTTTATTGTTGGCGTAATGAAAATTCTGGAAATCCGTCCTAGAAACTATTACTTGTTGTAGCATTGTGAGAGTAAAATCATTGCATGAACAACGCATTGACCACCATTGGTCATCTAGCACTGAAGGTCTGGAACACCCATAGTAAAGACAAATTCTTGAAAATCATCCTAGAATACAGTGGTTTGTTATGAATGTGAGAGCAAAACTCCGCTAAATGGTCCTCCAAGACTCCGGAACATTCTGAGAAAAGGGCCAATTTTTAAATTCATCCTCGTAAACCGTACTGTTTCACAAAACGTTTTATGCATCAAAATGAGACCAATATCATTTCAAGAACCGAACGTTGACCCCGGAAGGCCATTAAGTGGTGCTCCAGAAGCTCCGGAATAGCCGAAAAGGTAATCAATTCTAGAAACTCGCTCTATAAAGCTGCGACTTTTTTTTGTAGCTGTGTGCGATCAAAATCAATTCGAGAATCGTTCATTGACACCGTGTGGCCGTTAGGTGAGCATCTGGAAGCTTCGAAACTTTCGAAGATGTGCCAAATTTTAAGTAGTCGTTTAAGAAAGTTGTGAGGTTTTAGAAATCGCTTGTTGAGAAATGTGAGAGCATAATTGATGCAATCTAAACGGATAGCCACAATACATCCAATAATGCTGCGACTTTCAATAAATCGTTCGTTCACTTCAAATGATGGAATAAAATGGGATTGTACGAAATCGTCTTATGACAAGTGAAGACACTCCACTAGAAGCTCTAAACAACCTTTGACTGACGTATTGTAGAGCTTCACAATTGTCAATCTTGGGTGATGTTCCTCCAGTTTTCATAAACGTTTAGGGTTCCCAGGTCCGATTCCACCGCGTGCAGCAGCTAGCGTGTTCGTGGCCTTCTACGAAGTCACTGGCCTCTATCCGGATCTGTGGTGAATATTGTTTTTGCTATTCTTTCTCCCGACATTCGCACTAAGTGACCGGCCCACTGAAGTTTGCCGTATTTTATACGATTTACAATATTTCTTCTTTATACACTTGATACAGCTCGTGATCCATGCGTCTGCGCCACACATCTTTTTCTAGTTTCCCATCGAGAATTGTACGTAGCACTTTTCGCTCGAAAATGTCAAAAGCTTTCCTGTCCGCCTCTTTTCACATTCTTACGAATCAGAGCAAATTTCGTTTCCAATATTCGAGGAAGCCCCTGTTTGCAGCAGCAATACGTCTTTTCACTTCACAGGAAACCTCATTGTTACATGTCATGTGTTCAAAGATAAACAAATTCTACAACAACTTTCCCATCAAGCACTACCTAAGCACTAACACCAATAGGTCGACTTTTATCTTTACCAGCAACCTTGGACTCCGTCTTGGTAGAGTCGATGATTTAGCCTATCTTCGTCGGCTCCCTCTTCATTAGGGCAATAGCCTCCACTACTGCCCTGTGATCGAGGGTAGTCAATGTCGTCCACAAAGATCAGGAGCATATGCGACCATGTGATGATAGTGTCATTCTTCTGCACACCAGATCTCCTAATCACCCCCTCGAGTGCAATATTTACAATAAATTTGAAAGCGCATCACTCTGCTTCAATCTCTCCACGGTTGATACGTCGTCTGCAACCCGAATACTTTATTTCGAGTCATCTAGCGCTGCACGTATCATCGTAATCAACTTCGCCGGAGAACCATGTTTAGACATTATCTGCCACAGATAATTTCTTTTCGAGTTGTACTCCCGACATTCATAAAGGATCATCTTCAGGCTAAACATCTCATCCGTCGTCGATCGGCCTTCACGGCCGGACAGGTAGATTTTGAAACTGGAACGACGAAACTGATAGGATTTGCCAGTTTCTTCATCTACTGAGTTACAGATTTTTTTTTCACTCAGATTATCAGTGGATTCAGAATGCACGTCAATGTAGGAAAAGGGGATGAAATGAATGCAATCACTCGCCCACTGCAAGACGAATATACTTCTGCACTTGCCACGAGTTCGTACGGAATTTATTGGAATTTTTGGGTTAACGTTCAAGAGGCAGAGGTCCGTATTGGTAAACTAACTGCCAATGCTATAGATAGAAAGCAACTGATGGAATTTCTAATTGGATGTAGGAGGTTCATTTCCAATTCTAGCAGATACTGCTAGAATAGTCAAGTTGAAGGTATAGGAATAGAAATGGAAATGGTATGGAAGTCCATTTCCAGTTCTAGCGATTGCTAGAGATAAATATAAAGAAAGATACAAAGTAGGAGAATGGAACGGACCTTGGATTGAACCCACGACCTTCCGCGTATTTATGAGGCAGAAGCAGTAGCCTTATGACTACCAAGCCCGCTCTCTTCTCTTTCTCTTTTTACTTTGTTACAAAAAACGATCAATGGGTAATGTTTTCAACATAACCGCGAGTAGACGTAGAACTTGTATGAACGTAACGTATTTACATTTAACTTCTAACTTTTGGATCTATGGAGTTTGATTACGGTATTGATATTGGAAACAACAACTTCCATGCTGTGTAAGATTATTAGCAATTTGCTTATTCAAAACATCTGGAAATAAAACTAATAATTAATTTTTTGTGGACATTTTTAAATTTACATGTAATACAGCGAAATTTTCTAATCTAAAATTAATATTAACACTATATTGCTGATTGTGCATCTTTAATTGCTATTGCCTTCTGCAAATAAATGAAAGTAATTATTTTAATCAATTTTTTATTTTCATCAGTGTAGTTGATTTTTTATGCTGGCGAATCAGAACTTATAGTATAACCATGTTTTAATGTACGTGTCGTTTAGTACCAAGCACAACTTAATATATGGTCAGTCATATGACATGACTCGTACCCATCCGTGGATTATGAAACCAATCACCTGGATGAGCAGACCAAGTCTCTCTAATTTTATTCTTCATCCACCACCGCTGCCTAGAGATGTCGTAAAATCTCGATTAATCGATTAGTAACTAATCGATTACTCTCGATTCTTATCGATTATTGAATCGATTAATCGTTGGGTAGTAATCGATTAAAAATTAATCGATTATCACAACGATGAATCGATTAATCGAAGTAATCGCTTAATTTGCGACATCCTTATGATGTCGTAAAATCCCGATTAATCGATTAGTAACTAATCGATTACTGTTGATTCTTCTCGATTATTGAATCGATTAGTCGTTGGGTAATAATCGATTCAAAATTAATCGATTAATTTGCGACATCTCTACCGCTGCCCTCGCTACCTCAGCCATCATCGGCCTCTAGCCGTGAACTCCGAGCGATGTGATGGGCGATTGCATCCATCGCAACCAACACCACTGCATCCGACCATCATCAAGCACAGAATGACATAAAAAATGCGCCCACTTCTTTCATGCATATTCGCAGACCCACCGGCAGTTCTACCGCTGGTGACTGCATGCTGTCGCTGTGTAGGTAAAAAGCGAACGAACGAACGAAACAAAACGTGCGCGAGCAAAAAGCACGTCAGTACACGCTGCTGCCACAAATTGTAATGACTCGCACACGGCAGGCACTGCTTTTTTTATACACGAAGAAAATCTTCCGATAGACCCGAAGGCCCGTGACATACCGCATTCTGATGTCCGTGTTAGGAATGTACGGGATTGGTTACATATGAAATTTTTACTGGCTTTGACAAGAATTGAAATTTTCAATAGCTTATCGTTAATAATCTTAAGTTTTAATGAAATAGGCAGAATGGTGGAGAGTGTCCGAGTCGATTGATATATAAATCTTAAAAATCCATCGAAAGATAAAGGCGCTAGTAACGTTCAAAATCTTCCCTTCCAGCGTAACGCTCTCGGTTTCCAAAAATCTAAATGACACCCAGTATAGTAAAGAAAGACGTAAGTTCTACGTAAAAAAAATGTTCACGATTACGCAACTGTTGAAAACAAAAAGTAAGCAATGACGATTGCTTCCGGAATTCCGGTATTTCAGGAGGACTTCATGGTGACTATTCGGGATCAATGAATGATATTCGCAATCTCACGCTTAGAATCATAAGGGCGTAACTGTTTTGATCAATTTTTTTCTTCGACGAGTTCATGGTTGTAATGAAGGATGATTGCATCTTCTACCTGAAGTAAATATAAAATCGATTAAGAGAAATCGATCAATACAGTTACGCCCCTATGATTCTAAGCACGAGCAAAGACTCTTCTTATATACTGCTATTACAAACGATTTTTGAAAGTTTCTAGAACGAACTCCAATAATTGACCACTGCTCTGGATGTCCCTGCACTTTTGGAGCACCATTTCGGGACCACCAGGTAGCCCTTGCATTAGTTTTGCTCTTACAACAAATGACGAATTTCAAGAATCAACCACTGCTCCGGATGATTCGGAGCTTCCCAAGGATAACTTAGTGTCCACCTGGAATCAATTGCTGGTCCTGGACATTACTTTACAACGGATTGTTTATAAAAAAGCCGCAAATTTGTAGAACAAACTTTCGTAGTATCAGATAGAGGCCACCTAGGATCGAAAAGTAGTGCATGCATTGATTTTGATGTGACGATGTTAAAACAAACGGTTTATGAAAAGTCACATCTATCTAGAAGAATTTCTGGAATCGATCATAACTCCGAGTGTCCGGAATCTAATGGTGGGTCTCCTGCTGGTCACCCGGCGCAAATGAGTGGTCCTTGCAATGATTTTGCATTCACATAGCTAGATAAATTGATATAAAACAAAATGCGGCTCTGAAAATGTTTATGAACACTCTTGACTCCTCTTGACAACCTATTCCGGAATGGGAAATCCGGGGTGAACTTGTTTGATGAACCCAAATAGATCAGAAATAAACGATTGAAACAATTTCAAGAAGTTTGACACCTATATTGTTGGGGGTCCAATGAGAAATGTTTTTGGCCAACCCCGGCTCCCGGGGAACATGTTCCAGAATAGCCACTCCGGAGTCAACTTGTCTGGTAAGCCTATCATGAAGGATATACGCAACAGTTAATTTCATGAAGTTTGATACCCATATTGTTGATGTTCCATTGAACAATGTTCATGGCCACCTATGACCCCTCAAGGAACCTGTTCTGGAATGGCCAATCGAAAGTTTGCACTCCTGATGGACCCAAATCGATATAAATCAATCTAGTGATGAAATTTCAAGAAGTTTGATACCCATATAGCTGATTAGCTACTGAAATCCACGATCAGTATCATTTATGCAAGACATGTTCCTGGAAATCCGGATTTTCCAGGAATCGAATTGACCGGATCGGTTCATCCTAATAACATCTTTATAGAATAGAAAATTCTGAATCGAATAAGCCTAAAATTGTTGAAATCGGTTGTAAATTTCCAGAGATATAAGCATTTTAGTTTCGTGGGTACCCGGGTACCCTGCCGGCCTGTTAAGGGTGTTTTATTTGCCGGCCACACAACGGTTAAGGGTTTTTAAGCCTTTTCGACACGAAATAACGGGTGCTAATTGTAACAGTTATTATCTAGCCTACTACACTAATCACACATTTTACCTTTCCAAGGTATAAACTGATTCATATTTGTGGAACGAATTAAAAAAAATTAAAATATTTTTTTTTCTGATTTTGTCACATTTCCTATTTTATCACCCCAAAATTCACCAGGGGAAGGGGGTTATAAAATCGGGATATTACTCTATTCATTTTCTGGCGCTCAACACTTATTTATGCTATTTGCGGTATATTATTAGGGAAATTCACAAAAGTGAAGTAAGCTTTATTTCATAGATTTCTTATGATTAATTTATAACTAAGGATCGTAAATGTGGCCTATCCTCAATCTTAAAGTGACCAGACGTCTCGTATTATGCGAAACAATCACAGACAGTGAAATCGAAAGACTATGGAATCCGTTGAAAATCACAGAATCCTAATAGGATTTAAAACCTTAAGGGTCTGGAGAATGTGGGAAAAATTAAAATTAGTTTGATATACGGAATTAAGGATATGTCAAAATATTCTGAAAAGTTTAGGTCATGACTATTCCAGGATCTGAACATCAGTATATCAGAAAATGTGTAAAATATGAAGCATCCATAGATCTGTAAATCAACGCCTGATATGTAAAATCAATCAGGAAAATGCCTGAAGGTCTTGAGAATTGAAAAAAAAGCTTGGTCATCTTCATTCAATGGTTTACCAGACTGAACATATACGTAAGATGAAGGGCAACGGACAATACCTAATAACCAGTGAAAAATGTTTTTCTTATCTAAGAATCTGCACGACTGACGCGGGAATCGAACCCTCAGCTCATAATTCACAATATACATACACATGCTATACAATACGCTCAGACGACCGGCGCACTGAGGAGTATTTCAGCCCAAATCCTAGCCAAAAGTCAAAAACATTTTTTTTAGATTTTTCCATGTTCTTTTTCATTTTTGAATTCTCGAATAATGATACTAATTTGCCATGGGATTTTTGAAACAATATTGTTTACTTGTAAGCGATGCTGGGTGTCAAAACTTTACCATAATTTCAATTCTAGTTTTATCGCAATTGTGTATTGAAAAATGTTCACGTTTTATCATGGTTTTCTCGATTTTTTAAGATTTTTAAGATGAAAATCAATATAGTTATTAATAATAAGGGTATTTAAAACTTTTTCAAGCATGATTCGATCTGAAACCGTTTTCAGGTGATCCATAATCATGATATTGGTTGCTTGTTTTTTTTTCTACCTTTTTACAATAATCTGTTTTGCAAAATAAAACTTTTGATTAGGTTCCAAACCAGTCCAAGCAACACAATTGTCAGCGTTGGAAAGATTGGAGTTTCCTTAATAAGCTCCATAAAAACATTCCACGCATACTCACGCAATCGTGACTTATTTTTATTTAAATATAGGAAATTGTGCTTAAAAATGCTAGGAAAAAATCATGGTTTTGAGTGCCTCACATAAATTATGTTTTGTTTCCAAAGTAAAGCGCATTTTACACCTCCCGTGAACGTGAACGTGAACAAGCTGTTTTTTGATAATAACTTCTTGATACATACTCAAATCGTGAGGGAATCATGTTCAAATGAAAGGCAGATGCTGCATTTAGTAGTGAGATGCATAAAAACATGAAAAACATCAATAATATCAGATTTATGAGCATTCCACGGTCATGCCTGTGAAATCATCGTGAAATCGTATCTGCGGTGAACTCATCGCAAGTGTAAACGCGACGATGAACATGAACGTGGAGCTGTGGTGAATTCAAAAATACAAGGAGAATAGATTGATTTGATTGGGAGTTCACATCGACCGAGAGTGTTTACTATTCTCGTTGAATCGGTTTCGGTGGGTTCCTGCTTTGTGTGTCGCTGTCGCTCATTTTAACACTCGTATCGGTTCGGTTGGAAGGAAACTAATTCAGTAGTTTCTCATAAATGAATTGTGTTTCTTTTTTATTATTTGGTAATATTATTTTTTCTTTTTAAATATTTTTTATTTAAATACTTCAATCATTCGTATATTCAATCGAAAAATTTATATTTTCATAGATAGATTACTTCATTCATAAAAAAATTAATTCATTCTTTTTCTTCTTCTTCTTCCTCTTTAATGGCTCTATATTACCACTGAATCTTGGCCTGCTTCTTTACTCAATATTCCATTAACATTTCCACAGCTATTATTTGATGTTTCTATTCTGTACCCGTCCATTGCATAGATATGTGTCTTATGTTGCAAGTACAAAGATACGCTATGGCCAGTGAGTCGAGATTGCCGAAAACCCGAAAAAAAATCTTTTAGACCGCAACGAAAATCGAGAATACTCCGCCTTTGCTGACAAGGCTAACTAGAAACCATTGTATTTATTCATATTTTTTTTTCATGATTTATATTAGATGTAATAGTTAATTTATATACAAAAGAAATACGACTGGAAGATTTGTTTTTTTATTGGTGTTTTATTTTTATTAAATTATATTAATTTATACGGGTCTCCAGTTAGCCTTGCGAGCAAAGGCGTAGGATTCCCAACACAAATGGCGAGTTCGATTCTCGGTCCGGCCTAGAATGTTTGCGGGTTGGAAACATTATCGGCTCCCTTCCAGTGTATAGTGTATCCATTTTACTTGCCACACAAGATACATACTTATGCGATTGACAGCTTTCAAATTATTACTCTAGAAGGTAAGCCAAGTTTCAGTGGAATGTAGAGCCAATGCACAATGGGAAAATCCGATTTCGAAGGAGGAATTTTTTTTAACTTTCATTACGAGCGATTTACAGAAGAAATCAAGGGCTTATTCGAAAGAGAATTTTCCAAGAAAATTCAGTGAGTGCTGTTTCATTGGACGTGGAACACTTCTGTATGTAGATATTGAGCATGTTTTGCCCCAATGTTCCATATATCACGAGTTTTCATATTTTTTCTATATTTTATCTTTAGGAAATTTCTCTAAAATTGTGTTCATCTCTTCACTGTGTATCCATAGAGGTGCACTAAATATGGTAATTGTTAGAAATTTAGGGGATTTAGGGGTCAAATAAGCATCAAAGTGCATTTTATGTGAATTTTTCATGTATTCTGTAAAAATAAAAAATATTTACAGATAATTGTTGATATTATTGTCCAAAAATGTTATACAGACATTGATAAATGTTTGTGAAACAATAACTAATGAAGTAAATCATTTCGCAAATGTTTTGTTTTGTGATGTATTGGATAAAACACGATTTTTAAATACTTCTTGATAGAGCCGATGCCGAACATTTCCAAACCATACCCGATCGCACAACTAGACAAGAGTTATCATATTATTTGAGAGTCGATGTGACAATAGATAGGATGAGATCGGAAATATTCTTTTCTCATGTCTTTTCGCCAAAATTCCTCTATGCAATTATATAGCTCAATAATTGTGAGTTAATAGATGATGGAGAAATATTAATTTAATGATAGTTTGTCAATTATACTATGAAAATAACAAATACTCGTATATTGCATTAAAAAAATTGATTCGAGGGGTTTTCGAGGTCAACAAGCTCAGAAGATCGGATCGGACTAGTCATCAACACGTCGAAGACGAAGTACATGATAGGAAGAGGTTCAAGAGAAGACAATGTGAGCCACCCACCGCGAGTTTGCATCGGTGGTGACGAAATCGAGGTGGTAGAAGAATTTGTGTACTTGGGCTCACTGGTGACTGCCGAAAATGACACCAGCAGAGAAATTCGGAGACGCATAGTGGCTGGAAATCGTACGTACTTTGGACTCCGCAAGACGCTCCGATCGAATAGAGTTCGCCGCCGTACCAAACTGACAATCTACAAAACGCTAATTAGACCGGTAGTCCTCTACGGACACGAGACCTGGACGATGCTCGTGGAGGACCAACAAAGGAAAGTGCTGCGTACCATGTATGGTGGGGTGCAGATGGCGGACGGTACGTGGAGGAGGCGAATGAACCACGAATTGCATCAGCTGTTGGGAGAACCATCCATCGTTCACACCGCGAAAATCGGACGACTGCGATGGGCCGGGCACGTAGCCAGAATGTCGGACAGTAACCCGGTGAAAATGGTTCTCGACAACGATCCGACGGGCACAAGAAGGCGAGGTGCGCAGCGGGCAAGGTGGATCGATCAGGTGGAAGATGACTTGCGGACAATCCGTAGACTGCGTGGTTGGCGACGTGTAGCCATGGACCGAGCCGAATGGAGAAGACTCTTATATACCGCACAGGCCACTTCGGCCTTAGTCTGAATAAATAAATAAATAAGCTCAGAAGATGATTATTTTACCCCAAAAACACTTTAATTTTCAACTTTTGCCAACAAAATATGTATAGTGCTTTTTGAGGATCCACAATGAAAAGGAAAACACAATTTTAGTACAATATTTTAAAGATAAAAGAGCGAAAAATATGAAAAATTGATTCATGGGACATTGGAGTAAAACGAGCTCAATAACTACATACAGTAGTATCCCGCGTCTATAAAAAATCACTCACCGAATTTCTTTTAAAATTTTCTTTTGAATAAGCCCTCATTCTCCTCTGTGAGTCGTCCGTGAAAAAAGTTATCCTAAAAAATATATATTTAATGAGCTTTTAGACTTGTATGACCCCAAAGTCCCCCATAATTCAATACATTCAATGAAATATATGATTATTTGTTATTTTCATTATATTATTGGCAAATATCATTTAAATTAATAGTATTTTCAGTTTCGCTGGTAACAAATCGCGTCGATCACTTTTTATGCACCTTTAAAATCGTCGCCAATATCTTTAATTTAAATCTGTGTTAATGCAGAGCCAAATCATTGAAACATGCAAAAAAAAGTACTCAACTTCTGGAAATAATCTGGTTATTGAAATCAAACGATTTTGTTCGTAATTGATCTGACAGATCTTATGGCCATGTTTGCTAGCGACAATTTGCTTTGCGACGATTGACGCAGCCGGAAAATTCTAATAAAATGCATTTTGACGCCTCTTAAACACCAAAATCCCTGAAATTTTTAGCTTTTTCCAGCAAAATATATGTAGTGCCCTTCTGTCGATCCACAGTGAAGAGATAAACACAATTTTAGAGCAATGTCCTAAAGATAAAATGACAAAAAATACGTAAACTCGTGATGTATGGGATATTGGGGCAAACCAGCCTCATAACTACATACATAGGTGTTCCACGACATTGATTCTTAAATTATTTGGAAAATTCCTTTTTGAATAAGACCTTAATCTCTTTCGTAAGTTGTCCATAAAGAAAGTTATTATTTTTTCCTCTTTTGAAAGCGGATTACCTAGTGTGCAATGAAGGAAAAAATATAATAAATATATTTTTTACAACACCATCATTATTGTTCATTAATTATAATTTGTTCATTCGCTTATTTATTGAGTCACTGATTTACTAGGTTTCAGAATAAATTTATTGATTTATTATTTTTTGTTGTTAATGTATTAGATTTTTGAGTGATTAGTTCATTAATTTCTTTTTAATTTATTAATTTACTGTTCATAAAAGCATAAATTTTCCATATAGATAGCAAATCATGTAAATATTGGACAGTTATGCTTGTAGCGGCGGTTTAGTAATTTATTAATTATTAATTGATTAATTTATCAATTTTTTTTTATTCATCAATTTATTAATTTATTATTTCATTGATTAAATTCATAAATTTGTTTATTTATCAATTTGGTAATTTAATAATTTATTAACATACCTTTATAAACTTATTATGAAATATTTTTAATTATTTTACTATTTTATTTTTGAATATTTTATTATATTTATTTATTTATTTATTTTTTTATTCAATAATTTATAAATTCATTCATTTCTGAATTTATTAATCTAAAAAATTATCCATTTATTAGTTTTTCAAATCAATAATTTTGTAATTTAATCGATTGTTCATTTTTTAATTTATCAACCCATTCATTTGAAGTCATTTATTTATTTATTAATTCTTTTGGTTATTCAAAGTCTTAGCTATATTAGTTATAAATGCTTGGCATACTTTTTCTGCTTTGCTACTACTGAATCATTTGATATGCTTCCGATATGCTTGTGCATCGTCTCTGTCGTTCACGGTGAACAGATTTTCAGAATGCTTTTGCCATTCGAACGTGAACGAGCTCCGTGGAATTTTTTTACCTGATTTATCAGAGAAAGCTTCTCTCCTCTCAGATATATACACCATATACGCCATATATCCACCACAGCAATACAGGTAGAATGAAGAATCTAACAAGATGTGTAGATTGCCTCTCTGTCGTTTTCATCCTGCCTGTCTGTCTGCCCTTGTTTTTTTGGTACACACATGCTCGTATGCTCTTTGCGTTATGACCATCCACGAGGTACAGATATACTATATATAATAGCCCTGTTTGTCTGTCCGGTGACTAGCCAACCAGACGCAGCACGCGGGGAAATTCTCACAAAAAATAAAATATTTGACACTTAAATTCTTTTTTCTAGCAGATGCAGAAAACAAAACCAGTGACAATCTTAGACAACCAGACACAGCATTTGATGAAAAAAAAATCACAGACAACAGACGTTGAAAATTTTGCCACTTGCCACGGGCGCTACTGCGTCCACAAATAAACTAGTTAATAATAATTATCATTTAGAATGTTTGTGATTAGGTATACCTATATTATTCAATAAAGTTATTTATTTGAAACAGTTTATGTGAGTAATTTACATAATTTGGATAATGACTATCAAAAAAATCTTAGCACAGCAAAAATTATTGAATACATATTAAGACTTTCAAAAGTAAACACAACAATTAAATACGGTACGGATATACGATACGTGATCAATTGAATTTTATACATGAAAACTTGAGCAAAAATTGGGATTTTTTATTGGCGAACTGGTCAAATATTCAAACATTAATTAACACTATTCGAACAAATGAATAATAAATTTTAAAAAAAATGAGATGAAGAAAAGTATTAAACAAATGTAAGCCAAAAGAGAAAGTCATAAATTATGTCTAGCAAAAGTAAAAAAAAAATAACTCCTCATCAAATTGAACTTGTTACTACATGTCAAAATCAATCGTTCGAATGGGATAGAAGTCACTAGATAGAAAATTAGAAGAAATTACATCTCTTTCCGTAAATTCGTATTTTCTTAAATATAATTGTATAATTGAACATTATTGTAAATGTGTGAAACAGAATGAATCATGTGAATAACATGCTTCGTGGGTAGTTTTGCCAGAACTCCTTTGATGCGAACCAGTCGAAAGATAATATTTGGATTCAGGTCAATTGATCACCGGAACTTGTTAATTCAGCTTTGAACGGTGCAAAATGTATACATTTGGTAGCACAGTTGAAAATTTACCATTCATAAATCATTAAGTATATGTACCTACTGGCTTTTCATAACAAATTCCCGAACATTTAAACGAAAAGATGATTGAAATTAAACAACTTGATCAACATCGTTCCGTAGATTACCCACTCAAATAATTCATATATACATATATGCGACATCGTGCGATATGTGCCATATGTGCCATCACGAATATTGCCCTCCGCTCGCTTTCAAATCGACTTCTATAAAAACATTCTTCATGCCTGCCGTATCCTAACGGAACTATCAATTCTATATTTTCGCCTCTAATGCTATCATGAACATGTACGTCCAAGTTTGGAAGATAATATTAGCATTTCCATATCATCATACTTCACTGTTTCTATTGAATGCATTTACAGGCGACAAAATGATTGACATACTTTTGGCCACGCTTTTACACTGCGTACTCCTATGTGCGGCGCCGCAAACCGCACGGCCACAAGTTCAAGTTTGTAAAATATTTCTTTCAAAAATATTAAGAAAATCCTAAGTAATCGTTTTTAAGAAATCGGGTAGTTGGCACCATACTGGGTGTTGAAGGTTGATAGGACACAAACATTTTTTGAAACGATTTAATTTAAATGTTGATAAATTATTATTAATACTTAAATATTTACTCATAACATATAACTCAATAAATAAAGCTTTCATAATAAGTAATGTTGTTATTATTATTATTATCTATATTTGGGAGATTTTCAGCCTGGTTTAATAATAAGTAATGCATAAAGTGTCCCGGATTAATCCAAGAAAAAACTGGTCACTCTACTCAATCCCTTATCGGTTTAAAATTTCCTAAAACTCGATAGTAAATGGCTCATAGTGCTGCAAAAGACCCATCCCATTGGAGAAGCATCAGATAGAGATTCGCATCATTAGGTTGAGAATGCATGATCAAAAGATGCGATTGGTTTACATATTAAATGTTTCCCGTGAAATAAAGTTTAACAGATTTAAATCCGGTGTTGAACTTAATCTTGAATTAAAAAAACACCTAAATAAAGAATAAAAAAACAGATTTAAATACTCTCTCAAGATAAACGAATTAAAATATAGAAGAACTAATAGTAATCACTTGACAGTGACAACATAATCGTTTTTGAATTTTACTTCAAATATATGAGTACTCATATGATACGAGTAGGTATCGATACTTTTAATTCGATATTTTGTGGTATCGATACTTTTATACGATACTACTTTAAAGTAAAAGAATCGATACCTCAGTGGTATCGTTTCATCCCTACTTGCAGGTAATAAATTACAGGCTTGGAACTATGACCTGTTCTGTACAGATTAGGGTCATTAGCATCGATTTTATGATTTATTTCGATTAAATAGTCCAGATCCTCAATATGTATAACGGAAAGTTTCGAACGAGAATGGGGACGCATGTTTTCCCATATGAGTTCGAATAATGTTTGAGACGAGAATGGTCGCTGCAGGCACTGATTAAGTTTTTCAACTTCAATGACGTAAGCGATGAATGATTCTCCACGTTTTTGTTTTAGCTCCCTAATCTGTCCTCTAATTCCTCTATCCCTATTAGGATTTCCCTCCCTAAATTGATTTTCTCCTTCAGACTTTTGCTACATAGTGAACCTATCTTCTTTTGTAAACCACCAATCATATGCTTCCCCATTATGTGGTGGTGAGTATTCAACAGCAATTCTCTTTCCGACACACCTTCGTGCCGAGCTAATTTCTTCATTCGAGTTAGAAAATCTTCCACCTGTATAGATCTACTGTCACCAGAGAAGTTCAATTCCCAGTTTTGAACTCGAGACCGCCGATACCTACTTCTATCGGTGCTAGGGCTGGTCGAACCTCGTCTATGAAACCTTCTAGAACCACGATGTCTGTTCCTTTCAAATTCTGTGTGGGAACTGTCACTATCTGAGTAGTGATACTTCTTACTTCTGCTACTCACATTTCTTGACCTTCTTGAGTAATCTTCTGGACTACTAGATCTCCTACAATTTGTTCTTCTATTTGATCTCCTGCGACTTGAGCTTCTTTCCCTTCTTCTGATATATTCATCCTCCGAATAATCTTCGACCTTTTGGAATCTTTTACGTTCTTCTTCCTTTCGGTAGTGGCGATTTCTGTCTTCGGGACTACGATGTGATATTCTTTCAATTTGTCTTCTCTCTAGTCTATCGCTTGCATTTTCGAAAAGTTCTTTTCTATTACTGCCAGCGCCATAATCTTCGTAGCCCTTCCGAGCTCTTATTTCATCCTTAGTTTCGTACATCTTCTGTCTGATTTCATCTTTATACCGACCAACTTCTCTCGTTTCCTCATACCTTACTTTTTCTTGATCTCTTTGACATCTGAACCGTTCTTTCTCCAAGTCAACTTCTTCATTATTTCCAGGTTCGTAAACCTCGTGACTCTCAATTTTCTCTTCTTGAATTCTACCTATCTTTTTCTTTTCTTCAATTTTCTTCTCCGGCTCTTTCTTCTGACTCGCTTCCTTGTTTAACTCTTTTTTTCTGTTTCTTTTTCTAACTCTATCCTTTTCTTTGGTTTATCCTCCAGTTCTTTTTTCTTACTCACTTTTTCTGTTCGATTTTCCTGATCGCTATCAGGTTCACTATCAGTGTTTCTCAACTCTAATTTGTACCTTCTGAATATCTCTTGAATGCGATAACTAAGATCATCCTGAACATTTCATTCGACGTCGTCAACCGTTGCCGCGTTAATGGTTCGAGCCAATTAGTGTCAGAGTCTGGACACTGACGCGCGATCAACTTTCTTGCTCAATACTTTTTTATTTCTGCGATTGTTTTCTTGATTTTTAAGTTATCCTCCATAATATTTCGAATCGGAGGATACGACGGTTTATGCTTCCTATCTTCGTTCACTAATCTACGCAATAAACGTCTTTTGTCCTCCAAACTTTCTCTTTTATCTGGTCTCGTTTTGACGTAGAACTACGTCTGTCTTTTCTATATTGGGGTACACTTTACGATTGCAAAAAATCGAAAAACGTCACGAAAATATGATAGACTTTGATCGTTAATATCTCAGCCGTTTCTCGATGGATTTTCCATTTTCTTGGACCATCCGATCAAGGAAGAGTCAACGCTTCATTCCCGATGTACACTGAAGTCGTTTTTTACGCGTTTTATTTTTACACGAATCGCTTTTTATGCATCTTTTTTTCACTAGAATTTCGGGATTAACGCGATTTATTTAGACATATTTTGGAATTTATGCGGTTTTTTACGTTGTTTTAATTTACGCGGCCCGTATCCTCCGCGTAAAAGCTGACTCCAGTGTTTTACAATATTTATGTATGATTATTTACTACTGAACACTTGCTAACAGTTTAGCAATCGGTTTTGGTAAATCAGTCAAATTCGTAAATGCATCGCAAGCTTCTTCTTCCATAGCACTACATTCCAACTGGAACTTGGCCTGCTTTCAACTCACTCAATCTCAAACTCTTCCAACCCGCCAACAAATCCCGGCAGAAATTATGCAAAGCAAGTGACCAACGTAGTCAACGGAACGGAACGGAAAAGCGAACGGAGTGATCGCTCAGCGATTACTCTAACTAAAAAAACTACTCGATCTTCTTACTTAAAATTGATGGGGTTTATTTGTTTCGGGTTGAACACATTTGGAATTGGTACGAAAATGAAAATGTTTATCTAGATCAGCGGTTCTCAACCTGTTTCTTGAGGGGTACCCCTTCGAGCTTTTGCTTGATTTGAGGTACCCCCTCTCGAAAGTAGGCTTCCAATCCTCTTGAAAACATAATTCCAAGCCCTTTTGAAGGGAAGCTCCTTTAAGCTTTTGAGTCTCTTTAGAGTGGGCTTCCTCGCCTCTTTATTAGAGGCTTCTGAGCCTCTTGTAGAGAGGCTTCCGAGCCTCTTGAAGGCGGTTTTCGAGCCACTTAAAAGAAAGCTTCCGTTGCATCTTGAAAGAACGCTTCTGAGCTTCTTGATAGTATCCAAGCTTATTGAAAGAAGAATTCTGAGCCTCTTGAAGCGAGGCTTCCAAGCTCTTGAAAGGAAGCTGCCAAGCCTCTTGAAAGAAGGCTTCCGAACCATTTGAAAGTAGACTTCCGAGCTTCTTGAAAGCAGGCTTACGAGCATCTTGAAAGAAGGCAACCTAACCACTTGAAAGGAGGCTTCCGAACCTCTTGAAAAGAGGCTTCCGAGCCTCTCGAAAGGTGCCTTCTGATCCTCTTGGAAAAAGTCTTCAGAGCCTCTGGAAAGGAAGCTTTTGAGCCTATTGAAAAAAGGCTTCCGAGCCTCTTGAAAGAAGGCTTCCGAGCATCTTGAAATGAGGTTTTGAGTCTCTCGAAAAGGAGGCTTTTGAGCCTCTAGAAAAGAAAGCTTTTGAGCTACTTAAAAGGAGGCTTCCAAGCCTCTTGAAAGAAGGCTTCCGAGCATTTTGGAAGGAGGCTTCCGAGCCTATTGAAAGGATCCTTCCAAGCCTCTTGGAAGAAGGCTTTGGAGCCTCTTGAAAGGAGGGTTTTGAGCCTCTTGAAAAGAGGCTTTCGAGCCTCTAGAAAGGCTCTTGAAAGGCGGCTTCCGAGCTTCCGAGCTTCCAAGCCTCTTGAGAGGAGGCTTCCGAGCCTCTTGAAAGGAGGCTTCCGAGCCTCTTGAAATGAGGCTTCCGAGCCTCTTGAAAGGAGGCTTCCGAGCCTCTTGAAAGGAGGCTTCCGAGCCTCTTGAAAGGAGGCTCCGAAGCCTCTTGAAGGAGGCTTCCAGGCCTCTTGAAGGAGGCTTGAGCCTCCTGAAAGGAGGCTTCCCAGCCTCTTGAAAGGAGGCTTCCGAGCCTCTTGAAAGGAGGCTCTGAGCCTCTTGAAAGGAGGCTTTGAGGCCTCTTGAAAGGGAGGCTTCCGAGCCTCTTGGGAAGAGGCTTCCGAGCCTCTTGAAAGGAGGCTTCCAAGCCTCTTGAAAGGAGGCTTCCGAGCCTCTTGAAAGGAGGCTTCCGAGCCTCTTGAAAGGAGGCTTCCGAGCCTCTTGAAAGGAGGCTTCCGAGGCAGAAGGCAGCCTAACCACTTGAAAGGAGGCTTCCGAGCCTCTTAAAAGGAAGCCGTCAAGCTGCTTGGAAGAAGGCTTCCGAGAGGCGTAAAAGGATGCTTCTAATCCTCTTGCAACGAACCAACCGAGTTTCAGTGAAAAAAAAAAATCATTTTGTTCATTCGACGTTTTGCTCGTCATACATTGTGCTGGTTATATAAGGCAGGATTCAATTGGGATTTATTGATCGCATTACATATTATGTACAATATAAATTTTTGAATTAGAAAATACGCAATTATCAAAACTTTATCAATGAATTTTGATTGAAATTGTAAAATGTCCGCCATTACGCATTTTTGTCCGAGGTACCCCCTAGGGCCAGCGAAGGTACCCCCAGGGGTACATGTACCCCAGGTTGAGAACCGCTGATCTAGATCATGGCTATGTCTACACACTAGTCACATACCTGCGCAGGTTTTCTTCTTCGTCGACTTGCTGGGTTTCGCCGGCGCGAAGACGGCGAACTGGTTCGGAACGATGGCGTCGAACCTGTCCTTGACGATGGCGGCGAAGCTGTCCTTGACGATGGTGGCGACAGAAGAATCGCCTAGCTGCAGGATGGTGCGCAGCTGATGAGCCCGTGCAAGTATGGCCGAACTAAAGTTGCGAAGTGGGTGGCGGCTGGACGGAAGGCCTCCGATTTTCTCGTGAGAGCTGCGTCGACGGATGTCGCGCTTCCCGGGTTGATTTTCCCCTCCGGACAAGGGCCAACGTACCTCCGCATGGCTTCGCTTTTTACGGCTATGACCGCCAGTGATGAAATGAACCCTCGCATTCGGTTCCAATCCGGCACTGTGGTACGCAATTGCCGACGTATTCCACGCGCCGAGCTCTTCGAACGGTCCGTAAGGTTCGGAACGTTTTGGACCACCGTCGATTGATTGGCGATCGACGGTTCACTTTTCGCTTCTCTTTTTGGACGAAACTTCACCACACTCCGTTTCGCTACGCCGAAGGGCGGGCCTTGACGTGGGCATGGACTCCACAAAAAACTCCTCCAAACAATAAAACGGCGGAAATACCGTAAACCCTTTTCGTCGACTCCGGGTCGACTCCGAAATTCCAGCCCGTACCAAAAAAAGCGCCACGCGCTGGAAGTCCAACGCGAAACATAAATTAACATTTAAACAGACAACGAGTATTTCGACAAAAATTTACCTTTTTTGGTACACTACACTATTTAAAATTGAAATTTGCGAGAGTCGGCTACACCGACAAGAGAATAAAATCTAAAGAACGAACGAAAAGAACTTATTACAATCACGTACAAAATCACTCCAATCACTTTAATTACCTCGACAAACTGAACGTTACTCAAATTCTCTAAATAAAACTCTTAAACTAGAAAAACTTCTAACTGCCAGCCGTTATGGAAGCCAAATGACCGAGTTTGAGTTTGTTTTTGAACAAGAAACCTTCTACAACAATTAACTCATTATATAGCAATTGCGCCAAAATAAATTTCAAATTTCGACATAGAGTTCGCGCCTTTGGAAACATCGAGCTAACTCTACTACATAGAACATTACAAAGTATCGTTGCCATATTGAATATGGCTGTCGTCAAGTACTCAAACATCACAACATTTAGTCGAGACACAAACCATGTCGACGAATTGCTTTCTCGTTGACACGGATCGAATTTAATTTGAATTTGAACCTTATTTTACTTAAATAGAAAAAAAAAACGTCAAAAACTACAAATATTAGATTCAACTAAACCGTTTGTCCATTGCGTCCAATGATCGTTGCGCATTGTTCGGTTCCCATTTATCCGGGTAAAGTTGGAGGAATGCTTCCGAGAAGAACAAGTTGTCAGTCATTATCAGGCAGCAGTGACGGTAAAGCGTGTCCCCCAAAACGCCGCCATATGGGCTGCAGATCCGGCGACTGACGAGGGTTTGCTGGAGGGGCTGGGAATCGAACCCATGACCATTCGCTTGTAAGGCGAACGTGTAGCGAACTACGCCAGACCAGGTGGATGTGGAGAGCGCTTTTGGTTTCAATTCAACATTCATACCTACTTTGAAGGAGATGCAAGACGCTGTACTAACGTAACGACCAACGGAAACTAAGCCTACCAAATAAACGAATGATGGAAAAACCATAACGAGAATTCTTTCGCGTGACGTAAAACATAGATTTGGGATATTTAATTTTTCGAGTTAAAATATCCTTCTCCGAAAACTAAAAATGGACACCAATGCGAATATTCCCCACCAAAACTAACCTGGGAACCACATCAATAGATGCCTCGAAGGTCAAGTGGGTATTGATTGCTAATTAATAGCTTTTCAGACAAATAAAAATATTTGGCATTTCACTAAACGGTGGAATACCGGTATTCCGCGAGGCACCGAGGCCGTTCCCCGATCGGCGCTGTAACTTGATACCCCTCAGTTAGAAAACATTATTTACCATAAGTTGCATGCCATAGGCAGGCAGCCTCGACCGTTTTACGTATTTGAAGTGATGGACTTCTCTGTATCGACAACATAAAAAATGATTATGGAGACGATCATGCTGATGATGATGAGATGTTGGATATTAGCAGAATATTGTGTTTCGCTTATGAGACCGATCAATATGATGACACACAGTTTTACGGCTTAGCTTGAAATCGGGGCTCAGAATTACAAAGCAAAGAAAAGTCACGTAAAAGTCGTAAAGTATTTTTGATTTGTACGTGTTTTCTTTTGTAAGATTCTGTTGAATTATTCAAATCATTTCGTGTTGTAACCAACTTCCATTAAAAGGAAGTTTCAATTAGTTAGTCGTAAAACAATTTAGCGAAACAATGCTTTATCTTCCATAAAATGTCTTGCTTTTTTGCGATGAATATCATTATCCTGACTGGGTGGTCGCCGATTATAACCGCCGATGATTATCTGCTCTATGCAGAAGAACTCTTTTCTTCTTTTATTCCAGATGTTCAACGCTCCTCAATGCGCAAAGGCTTCCCTCGCTCGACCTTTTTCTTCATTCAAATGAATGTTCAACGCTGCAGATTATCGACAATTAATCGATTTCATAAACCACACTTTACGACCGGCCCCCCACAGCAGGACCCCTTTCTTTTACCGACAAAGATTTTTTTTTTCGAGTAGAACCCAATCCAGCTGGGACGGATCGGAAAAGATTATGTTCTCAAGGGGAGCAACGACGCTTCACGTAGCGCAGAACGTGCTCCCCATCCCAAGAACGTCCCCTAATGGGCTTGTTGAAAAACGGCGACGACATTTGTTACAAAAGATGTTAAGCCGATTCTTATTTTTTTTGACGACGGATAAAAATGGCACTTACACACCTGACGGGAATATGTGATGAAGTCCCTCGGTTCGGTGGAGTCTGCGGTTTACCCGTGAAGCAGAATTAGCAATTCCGTCCTTAGCCCATGTTCTCGGTCGTTCAGTCATATTTCAAGTACTTGTCTTATTCTCTTTAGATGGGAGCAATTTATTAGTGACAGATTTATTGTTTTAAAAGGGTGTGGACATGGCAGATTTGTAATCAAAGCTTGAGGAGATGCGGAAAAAAAATTATACAATAATTTTCTCATAATGACAGCAGACAGCACCATTTAATTTAGGAGATAATATTAAACTCTTCTTTTATCAATGGCTGTTCATAAACTCATTATGCAGAAATGTCGTCATATATTGAATTCGACGGAAGTATTTTATTACTGTTGAAAACACTTTAGCATATTCAACATCAATAATTTCAGTTATAAAGTTCAATCCCAGAAACTCTGAAATGTGAGGTTCGTCGTTTCCTTCACATTGAAATCTTTCGTCACTTATGACTCACTTTTCTACGAACGGTCAAACAACTTTGAACCCACTTGATGCAAAATTCTGCGAATAACTTAAACATCATGATTTACAGTTTCCTAAAACGGATGATAGCTCGTTGGCGGTTGCTAAAATGTTTCCAAGGGTTACAGGTGCTAAAATTCTATCACCATAAATCTCCAATCGAAGCAGTTATGAAAGAACAAAGGCTAATTATCACTTTCCGCTGCCTTGCAACTTTTGCACAAACAGCTTGCACTAACCGGCCCAAACATCTCGCCATGAATCAAAGAGCTATAGCTGCCATCATGTCTAATCAGTTCTCAATAATTCCAACCACCATACTGCCTCTTCCCTGACGCCTACCTTGCCATTCGAGCTTAGCGGAATACAAAGTTGGTTTCCATTCATGAAGAACTGAAGATAATAATCCGTCCATGCGCACATTACATATGCCTCGGATGGCAGTTGGCTGTCCAAACATTAGCACCACTCCAATCTCGATCCGTGCAACATGGCCCGCATCTTCGACGGAGCGATGACGACAACTGCGTGGACAAAACTGTACCGCACCAATAACACGGTGTTACAGGGGTTTATGAACTTTCAAAGGAAATTAAAATGTGTAATAAATTTATAATAGGTAGGGGAACTGTACCGGTTTTGACCATGTTCCTATTTTTGAGAAAAACTCCAAAAATAAACCAATTCGCATGGGTTTTATTAGTTCCAGCAAGAGATATATCCCTCACCCTTCAACGCTGTTTTCAACTGATCGATTATTTTTGAAAAATATGTATTTTTCAGGGTTGGTCAAATTAGGCACTAAGTTGGCCAAAACCGGTGCATTTCCCCTATCTGTTTAGTGTTTAGTGCATATCTTTCTACTTTATTGCTAATGAGAAAAAAAGAAGCAATTGGTTTTCGACGTTGAGCAACGTCTTACCCGAAGATACTGGGTGTCGGCTCTGGGACAGAAGGTCGAGAGGCAAAAGGTCTAAGGACGAAAGCCTATTAATTTAGAATGTAGTTTGATGCTTCGGAGATGGCTTTTCAGTCTTGACAAAATCAAAACACTGTTATTTAATCTCGTCCAAGATTAAATAACAGTGTTTTGATTTTGTCAAGACTGAAAAGCCATCTCCGAAGCATAAGGACGAAAGGTCGACGGACAAAAGGTCGACGAACGAAAGGTCGAAGAGACAAAAGATCCCAAAGGGAATTCTTCAAACATTTTCAGTAGAGTTTCTTTTAGATTTACAAAGGAAATTATTCGGAATATGCCAAATTATTTGGATTGGAGCTCTACAATACGGCAGGCATAGGTGTATAGACGCTGTAGCCAACCAGGTTTCCAGTTAGGTATGCCAAAATAATTCCGATGGAAATTTTGAGGAATCTCCAGTAGAAATTTGAAAAAAGTTCATCTAAAAAAACAATTTCCCGGGAAAATGTGCAACTTTCCCATGGAAATTGGTAAAAATTTCTAGAAAACATTCAGTAAAGATTTCAAGTAATGCTCAGCTGAAACTACAAGCAAATCGAAATGAATGAATTCCCACTTTTGGAAGAATTTTACTGTAGTGGGATCGACTGTAACGTCGCATGTAGAATAAATTATACTCTTCAAGAGCGTTATAAAACTTAAAATGTTACGGCTAAGCAGTCTCATGTAATTAAAACGAGTTTTATTATTCATCCGACGTTTCGCACGGGTTTAGTGTCTTCTTCAGGGAAGAAACTTGAAAATCCGTTTTAATTACATGAGACTGCGTAGCCGTTTTACTCATATTTATGTTTCGGAAGAAACAATTCCATGGAAATTCTAAAGCGTAAAAAGAGAGATAAAGAGCGTGATAAAGAGACAGAGAGAGAAAGCACGAAAAAGAGGGAGCGGGATGAAGAGAAAGGAAGTGAGCGCACGCTTAAAGTCAAGTACATATCGCATGAATAACTTTCAAAAATCGCGGTGACGCCTTGACCGGAACTCACACTGCGTGAAAGTTTTCTGTGAGACATACGCAGTAGTTGTGTATTGCTTCATATACACATGATATGTGCAAGTGACTTCATTTCGAACTGCCAAAGTCCCTTCGGATAGTCATGATGGCGAACGTTTGTAGCATGAGTCGCAACACAACATACTTTTTTCCACGCTTTTCGCAACACTTACAAGTAGCAATATGTTTTGCCTTTCTCGTATACAAAGTATACGTAAAGGCTATATGTTCGCTCCAAAAACAAACTTTTTATAGAAGGCTCGGAGACCCATAGTGTTGTATACCGATCGACTCAGCTCGACGAATCGAGGTGATGTCTGTGTGTGCGTGTGTATGTGTGTGTGTATGTGTGTGTATGTGCGCAAAAAATCTAACTTTGCTCGCAACAAGTTGCATTCGACGCAGAATCCTATCCCATTGTTTCCTATTGAAAATTGACCGGATCGGACTATGGGATCAGAAGTTATTGTCAAAATACTTTTTTTTAGACAACAACGAGTGGAAAAGTCTAGCCCATTTTTCAGGCACTTACCCTTAACCGATTTACTCGCAACAAGTGCATTCGAAGCAGAATCCTATCCCATTGTTTCCTATTGAAAATTGGCAGGATCGGACTATGGGCTTAGAAGTTATGGTCAAAATACTTTTTTTTAGACAACAACGAGTGGAAAAGTTTAGCCCATTTTTCAGGCACTTACCCTTAACCGATTTACTCGCAACAAGTTGCATTCGAAGCAGAATCCTGTCCCATTGTTTCCTGTTGAAAATTGGCAGGATCGGACTATGGGCTTAGAAATTATGGTCAAAATACTTTTTTTTAGACAACAACGAGTGGAAAAGTTTAGCCCATTTTTCAGGCACTTACCCTTAACCGATTTACCCGCAACAAGTTGCATTCGACGCAGAATCCTATCCCATTGTTTCCTATTGAAAATTGGCCGGGTCGGACTATGGGCTCAGAAGTTAAGGTCAAAATACTTTATCTTTTGACGAAGACGAGTGAAAAAATCTGGCTCACTTTTTTGGCACTTATCCTTTACCGATTATTTCGCAAAAGTAGCGTTCGACAGGGATCCTGTCCCATTGCTTTGTATTGGGAACTGGGCAGACGGTATAAGAAACTATGCTAAAAGTAGAGTTTTAAGGCGAAAAGGCGTGGAAAGTCAGCCCAACTTTTCAATCAGTTTTCATCAACCGATTTGCGCGCAACAAATTGTGTTCGACGGAATCCTGTCCGATTGTTTTCCAATTGGGACTCTGGGCTCGAAAGTTTTAGCCAATATATTTTTGCCTTTCTCGTATACAAAGTAAAAAAAAAACTTTTTTAAAAGAAGCCCAAGAACTAATTTTTTATTCGTAAAATGCATTTAAAAAATTCACTTAGTTTTGGGACACTTGGTCTTAATCACAACAAGTTGTATAGGACGGCGAATCCTGTTTCATGTTTTCATTAAGTTTCTGCCCATTGTTTTGTATTAAATTGACCATAAAAAATTTAGCCAGAATATTAGGTATTAAGATTTAACTTACTTTTCGAGCACGTTCAAAGAGAGATCTGAGTAGAAAAAGCCGCGTAGTCGATAGCAGTTCTATTCTGCTGTCAGGTTTGTTTTATATGAACATTAAAAAATGTATGTGACTTCGTAGCTATTGAATTGGCATCGACAAATACAGATTAAAAATTGTCTCAAGTCACGCTTTTTTTGGAACAGAAATATTCCATAAAGAGAGGGGGAGTAACTTCAATGTTCATAGAAATGAGCGTTTTTCAATTGCGTTTATTATCATTCGATTAATACTCATAACTCATGTTCTATTTGATTACCGTGAATATAATTAAGAACTTGAAATCCAAAAATCGCTAGCTCGGTTGATGGAATTTTGAAACCCTTTGTACGACTAATTACACATATATCGGAGTAAGCTGCTCAATTGGTTTGTGAGTTAGGAGATGGCGAATTCTGCTTTAATCAGGGAAATTCAAAGTATCAAGTCTTCCAGTTAGTTTCCGGCGTAACTCACTTCTATCTACCACAAGCATTTCATGCGCAACCGAGAATAGGATTTGAGTTAATTTTGTCCGTAGTTTGAATTATCGTTAAACAAATAAATTTCATTATTAATGAGCGTTTTTGGTTTTGAGGGAAAGTTATCAGGTAATCAATTTTTTACTCTTTTACTATTATCCGATAATGATAAGGTACGTCCTAATAATAATGTAAATATGATGTAGTTTGTCAAAAATCCTTGCTACATACGTTTGAACATTCTTGGTTTTCTAAAAGGTGACGCTTATAGTTTGGGTAGATTACGAGATGTTACACGACAACTTTGACATCAAGAGCCTCCTTATTATAGCTTTATCCTGATAAAGCTTGTTGTCAGAATAGGCTCTCAAAATGGTTTTGGCTACATTCTCAATATTTCGAAGATACGATTTTTTTTTCAGATCTTGGAACATGTGTAATTTGAATAGTTCCCTATTTTTGTTTTTAATTCTTTCAAAAATGGACGCATTCAGGCTTTTGATTGATTATTTGTTTACAATTTAACTTCATAAAAAATGTTTTGCAATTTCTGATCATAATACCTGGTTTACAGTTAGCATTTGAGTGATGAAACGGACTACTTTTCCATACCAATGACATGTATGGGTGCTTTAATGAACATTATGCAACTCAAATGGGTTGCATAAAATCCATTATTTTCCATTATAGCAAAGGCTGGTTTTCCAAATAGCACTCATTTGGGTGCTATAATGGAAAACTAGCATTAGAACAATAGTTACATGACCACATTTAGCTCAATTGGCTTGGGTGAGTGTTCAAACAGTGTATTCTCTGTGTCACGTAATAAATGAAATAATTTTGTTGAGCATGACATCAAATCCTCCAAAGGCAGGTTTATTTATCGCTTTATGGTCTGTCGAGCACCTAATGTGGCACGATAACATGGAATCTATTTGTTTTCTGCAGCAACACGAATTTTTGGCGAGATTGATCATGTGAAGTAAATAAAATTGTACCATTTTGGTACAGATTTATCATACTCGTGCTGAAAAAAATATCTTTTTGCAACTAGTTGCACAAACTACTATTTTCTTCTTTGCAATGAAACTGCCATAGCATCATCCCATGAATGAATATGTACAAGATACAGCAATGACTCGATTTTTAACATGTTAAAATTTTTCTGCCCCTGATTTCATCTACAACCGATTTTATGACGGTTTTGATATGGTTTCTCCACGAGTCAAAACCATTAATTGCTTTATATTTGTTCTATTTGACCTCTCTAAAGAATTTTTCTCGACACATTTTATAAAGAGCGAGAAAGGCATCATCACCGCTAGGCGGATTAATCTGGGTTTTTGTAAGTCGAACCGCAATGCTTGCATGAAAGCCGTTCAAATTGAAACCATCAAACATTTTATACCAAATGAAAATTAACATTATGTGTCATAAATAGTTAGTTTTATCTGTGTTTCTTAAAATCCAGTTGGTGAAAAAGCGAGAAAAATGAATAATTTTCTTATACCGAGAAAACGGGATTAGAATTTGGATGATTTGTGTAGTTGATAAGATTATGGTCACTGGAGGACGAAGCTGGATCGCGGCGCAAATGCGCTGGGCAGGCTGAAAACTGCAATCTGAACTGGCAAAGTAATGACTATATCAAATTTTGGAATTTAGGAAATTAAAATCGAATCGATAAACAAAAGTTATTATTTGAAAATCAACAGATTGAAAGCCGTTCGCTAGGGTACGAACAAGTATGAAGCGACAGAATGTGAATGGGAAGCATAGAAACCATTTATTGAATAGAACACAATCGAGGCGTAAATCTTCTTGCCTAACGTCCTGGTTGTGGGCGGCGACGAATTTAGGAACTAATGAACTTAGAGATTTAAGAATTTAGGAAATCAGGAATCTAGAAACTTGGAAATCCATCGATTTTAGAAATTTCTAAATTTGAGAATTCAGCCGTTCATGAAATTTGAGATTCAAGAATATATGAATTTAGGGATTCAGAAATTTGTGAATTCAGTAATTGGTTAGTTTGGGAATTCAGGAATCCTCGTTGAATATCTTCTTAAGTTCTTCCAGAAACCCATCGTGGAGATCCTCCAGGCAGGGATTGAACTTATCGTTCCATTATCATTTAGTATTCAGCCAATAACTTATTCCAGAGGCAGAATTCTGAAAAGTGTATGGCGGACTTCTAGCGCTATCTTCCCTCTACAACTTTGTCTAAGGGTACTTTGTTCTATGTGTAATATTTACAGCCTGAAACACTAGTATCACTTAATATACTAAATGATAATAACACTAATTACCCAGGAATTCATTCTGAACTTCCCAAGGAGTTCATCCTGACTTCTCTCCGGTATTCATCCTGACTTCCCCCAGGAACTCATTCAGAATTCCTCCAGGAACTCATTCGGAATACCCCCAGGAATTCATTCTTTATTACCCCAGAAATGAAATTCATTCTGAATTCCCCCAGGAATTCACTCTGAATTCCCCCAGGAATTCATGCTGACTTCTCCCCGGAATTCATCCTGACTTTCCCCAGAAACTCAGGAATTCACTCTGAAATCCCCCAAGAATTCATCCTGGATTCCCCCAGGAATTCTACCTGACTTCCCCCAGGAATTCATCCTGACTTCCCCCAGGAATTCATCCTGACGTCCCCCAGGAATTCATCCGGACTTCTCCAGGAATTCATTCTGACTTACCCCAGGAATTCATCCTGACTTCCCCCACTAATTCATTTTGACTTCCATCAGGAATTGATTCTGAACTCCCCCAGGAATTCACTCTGAATTCCCCAAGGAGTTCATTCTAAATTACCTCAGGAATTCATCCTGAATTTCTCTAGGAATTCATCCTGATTTCATCCAGAAAATCAATTCCTTCCAGAGTTCATCCTGAATTCCTCCAGAAATTCATTCAAGATTTTTCAAGGAATTCATTCTGCATTCTGCAAGGAATTCATCCTGAAATCTTCAATTAATTCATCCAGAATTTTTCAAGAAATTCATCTCGAGTTCCTCTAGGAATTCATTCTGAACTTCTCAATGAATTCATCCTGAATTCCTCCAGGAATTCATCCTGAATTTATCCAGGAGCTCATCTTGAATTCTCCCAAAAAATCTTTGTGAATTTCCCAGGAATTCATTCAGATTTCCCCCAGTAGCTCATTCTGAATTCCCCCAGGCATTAAATTTGCTTCCCGCCTGGAATTCATTCTGAATTTTCCAGGAATTCATTCTGATTTCTCCCATGAATTAATTTTGCTTTCCACCTGAAATTCATTCTAAATTTTCCCAGGAATTCATTCTGAATTCCCCCAGGAATTCATTCTGATTTCCCCCGGGATTCTTTCTGAAAATCCCCAGGAATTCATTCTGGATTATTTCAAGAAGTCATAAGGAATTCCCCCAGGAATTCATTTTGAATTTCCCCCGGAATTCATTCTGAATTCCCCCAAAAAAACATTCTGAAATTCTCCTGGAGTTGCTTTAAGAATGCCTTGTTGGAGTTCTTCCAGGAAAATGCACAGGAATTTCTGCAAAGTTCTTCTTGAAGCCTCACCAGAAATTAATACTGAAGTTTCTCCAGAATTCCCTCCTGAGATCACCAAGGAATTCCTTCTGGGGTTCATGAAGGAATTCTATATGGAGATCATCCAGGATATCTTTTTGGAATTCCTATAGGAATCCTTCCTGGAGTTTTGACGTAGGACTTACGTCTCTCTTTACTATACCGGGTGTCATTTCAAAATATTCAAATCGACCGCGTTACGCTGTGTTGAAAGACTTTAAACGTTAATAGCGTTCGTCTCAGTGGACGAATTTCTGCGGTAAGCCCCTCAATCGACAGATTTCAAGTATGCCTTCCATGTCCATGCTTGATAAGACCCGAAAAACTTGTTTCAATAGGCATGAAACTGTTTTCAATGAAAAACATTGAGATCAAGGGAACCTATAAATATGGGTACCGCATAATTCTTGCACCATTCCATTACCACGTTCTGATTGGTGCAGACACCAGCGAATGATCAGCCTGCCGAGGGTCTGCCGAGAAGCCATAAAATAGCGCAACGCGATTTTTTCCTTTCATTCTGACCGGGACAAGCGAAGCAACCGCATCATCGATTGAACAGCACTCACACCTTTTAGCAGGGAATGAAGTCTGCACCGACCGCTTTTTCGGCTCGACTCCATCGAAGCGACCATCATCAGTCGAAACCTAGCCAGTACATCAGCAGTCCACCCTACAGACCCGACAAAGCAGCAATGCTGAGCAGATACCGGCAGCAGCAGCAGAGTCGAGCCGAGACCGGCCGGCATCGGTGCTGAGCCGAGACAGGCTGAAGAAAAGCCACATGATGCAGCATGTGCAGCAAAAACAAACGGTTCTTCAGAGAGCCAATAATAGAGATCAATATCAATGCTTTCAATACCCTTCGGAATAGAAATTGTACTTGGGTGCCAAATCCAATATTCAGAGATAAAATTTTATGCGTGATTTTCATAAATAGCGTCAAAACTAACAGTGGATAATTTTTCTGATTAAACCGCGAAGTGGACGAAGGACTTCGCTTGACCATGCCTTTAAAGATTCATAAGATGTCCAAATCTCTCACATAATCTTATTTGGATATAAAAACACCGATAACAGCTCAAACATTAATAAACTATCAATCGATTTTTCATCAAATGTTGGATTTTTTGGCATTGATGAAAAAAATATGTAGATAAACATTGTTTGATACTGACCGCACACGAAGCGAACGTGACTGAATGATCGTCCCATGTTACCAATTCTAAATTTTATCACCCGAATTCCCATGTCCGGGTGTTTCTTTCCTTCTACTACTAACAATGTTGGCTCAGAAAAGAACACGTACTTCCCACTTGAACTGCAATTCTAAGCAATTCTAAGCTAGCGAAAAGTCCCGTTAAGAAATAGACGCCAGCAGCGAGCAACAAGCTTTAAAAAGAAGAAGCCCTTCTCGAACGCGTTGATGATGATGACGCTTTGGCTGACAAAGAAGCGGGATACAAGACACTAGCTGATTGGCCCACCAATTGGGAAGCAGAGAAGATTCAAAATTAGGTATAAAAGAAAAGTGCATTCGCTCGCATTCAGTCTTTTTTATATCATCACTAGAAATTCGCGGTTATTTGAAGAGATCGTTTTCTTACTTTTGCACTTAGCCGAAGCAAACAACCTTTTTCAAGGCTCTAAGAGTTAAAAATAATGTTCTCCTTCAGTCGCTATCGCACGGATTAGAAGGCTCTTCAGTTGAAGGGCTGAGATACAGTCTACATGGTACAGTTGTGGTTTATTTCAGGCAGTGGGAAGGTTGCCTTCAGTGGGAAGGTTGCCACTGTCGAGGCTTATATTTCGTGAGCGGACAGATACTTCCCGAATTTTTTTTTGATGATTCTTGTTCGAAGTAGATTTGATTTCTGTGTCGGTTTGATGAGAAGATTTTGCCAAGGAATGGTATGCAACGCCGATTATTTATCCAAAACAGTTGATGTGAAAAATTCGGACATATTATGTATCTTAAAGGCATGGTCAAGTCAAGTCCTACGTCCACTTAGCGGTTATGTCACAGACATTACCCACTGTTCGTTTCTTCAAAAACTCTTCTTTGAGCTCCTCCAGTAATTACTCCTGAAGTGTCTCCAGGATTTCTTCCTGGAGCTTTTCCAGAAATTACCTTTGGAGTTCCTCCGGGAATTGCTCCTGGAATTCCTGCAGAGATTCCAGCAGGAGATCCTTCAGATTTTTTTTCAAGGATTTCTCCAAGCGTCTCTTCGGAAATTCTTCTTCGTTTTCCAATGATTCCTCTAAGCATCTCTTCGGGAATTATTCTTGAAGCTCCTCCAGGAATTCTACCTGGCGTTTATCCAGGATATCTTTTTGGAGTTATTACGGGAATCCTTCCGAAAATTCTTCTACTTTACTTTACTAACTACTTTTGGAATTGCTCACATATTTTTCCTAGAATTCCTTCAGGTATTCATCAACGAATTCCTGCGGAAATTACTTCAACAATATCTCCCATGAATTCCTTTCAGAATTCTACTAGGTTTCAGGAGCATCACTGAAAAATCCTCCAGCATCTTCAATGGGAATCCTTTCAAAAATTCAACTGAAAACTCTTTAGGATCTTCACTGGAAGCCCTTCCTGTCTCAATAGAATGAATTCCCCATAATTTCAAAAGGAACACCTCCAGATCATCAGAACAAATAATTAATTCCCCAGAATTCTAAAAGGAACCAGAGTTACATGTAAGATGTTGATATTAGTGGAGAATTTTCTAAAATTACTTCAGGATTTCCGAGAATTCTTGTTGATGCTTTTTCAATTTAGTTTTTTTTTCCGAAATTTCCAGTGTTTTCAGTTTTTGGGGAGTTTTTGAGATAGGTACTCTCGAAGAAAAATTTAATGAAAATCCAGTAAGTTTTTGGTGGAATAAATTCCGAATTCGCGTGATGCTACTAAACGTAAGGTTACGATGACATGGTTCTGCTCATAAAATGATGCCTCCTGAAAGGAACTATTGGATACTATTGTGGCCCGAGATAAACAACTCTTGAGGGAAATGTGCGGTGATGTGGTCTATATGCAAGCTATTTATACTTTTAGTTTATATACTTTATTAGCAGATCGGACCTTGCGTTACCCGGGGTCGACACTTTTACTTTGTTAATGTTAAATATTGCAGCAACGCACTCTAGATCGATTTATGTAAAAATAATCTTAAATTTCTTCACAACTTATCAACTTTTAGCACATTATTAATGTTTGAACTATCCCTGTGAAAACCCGAGCAGGAGCGACGACCTCGATAAAATAAATTAGTATGAACTAGCCTTGAATAAGAGGTAAAATACCAAAAAATAATTCCAAAAATTTATATGCAAAAAAAAATAAGACATAACATACTTAGGTATTTCAATACCAAACGCATCACAAATTATTATTCGTTTGGTATTGAAATGAACAGAATGAGGTATTATTGAGGTAATCCCTCCTGCTCGGGAAATCTGTTTTTTTCTTCATAATCTACATTTCCACACAGCCCATTGAAGAACGAATCGAACGGTGCATAAATCATACTCAAATGTAAACTCATTTATATATATAGAAGGAGAAGGAAAAGAAGAAAAAAGAAAAGAAGAAGATTATACATTTTTGCATGTTGTACTCACTTTTCTAAAATTATCTTCAGAGGCTCTAAGAACGTGTTCGGATATGCCTAGGGAAGTAGAGAAAATTTCCAAGACCGGACCAGGAATCGAACTCAGCCACCCTCAACATGATCTTTGTAGCTGTACATCTCTCCGTACGGCTAAGGATCAAGACCTTGTACGAGATACTGAAGACGGCCTCACAGTTGAGGTTGAAATACGTATCTGTAAAGAAAACAAAACATAGTGGAATTAAATAAAAAAGTACTAAACTCGTCTGAGGCAGTTGAATTATTTTTCAATATTCATTAGATTTTTGATTCTGTAAGCAATGCAAAATTGAATAGCATGATAAACTAATTGTATACCAACTTTCCACAATGTTAATTATAATAAAAGATTTTATTTACTTATATGTCGGTTGTTTGCTATAATATTGTACTCATTCAAAATTTGTTCTGTTCTGCTAAATAAAGAAGGATCCATAACGTATATCACGCGGATATTGACAATATTCAAACCGCCGCCTCCCTTCGTCACGATCTTTGCATTGAACCTCTATAAACTACTTTTAGAAACGCGTTAGAATTTGTTTTGAAAGGGTCCTTGATTGAATTTTTCGGAGTTTTTGTTTCCGCATATTCTTTGAAATTACAAAATAATCCTTAGATTTTAATGGCTTAACTTTGATTCATCCAAACGATTCTCCTACTCCATATAATTTTGCATTCCAGCTGTGTGGTACGACATGTATGCAACATGCTGGATGGCCACAAACAGACTGCAAAAAGCGTTGAACGGAACTATCCGTCTGGTTCTCAGTGGCCGTTACATGAACATGTAGGGGAAGGGGGGCAATATGCCCTAGCTAAACAAACACTGCTTTATTGTCTTATTTGCAACGCTATTCATGGGTATTTTTACATTATGCATCAGTAAAACAAGAAAGCTAATTGATGTAATTCAAAAATTTTTAAAAAATCTCAATCATATTGATAATATTCACATTTCAAAAAAAGTGGTGATATTCTGTTGCCGGAAAACTCATGAGGCAAAACGCCTTTTAGCTGGCAGTTCCTAGGGAACAAAGCACCACGCGTCGGCGAATCAGCATTCTGGTATGGATAGTGCGTGGAGACGCAAGTAGGGGAAGAGGCCCCAAAACGCCCTCCCGAGGCAAAACGCCTTTTGTGGTTTCCCTCATATTTACCGTCATTAAGATGGCCGTAACAAAACTAGATCTAAAATTATGTAGGTAAGGCGAAAAAAGTTTCAAAATAGTGTATGGGAAGGTCGGAAAAACCGAAAATTTCCACATTTTGAAGAAACATCTAACATTTTGGCGAGGCAAAACGCCCTAGTGGCTCTAACCTACAATGTACTTGCGTCTCCACGCACTATCCATACCAGAATGCTGATTCGCCGACGCGTGGTACTTTGTTCCCTAGGAGCTGCCAGCTAAAAGGCGTTTTGCCTCATGAGTTTTCCGGCAACAGAATATCACCACTTTTTTGAAATGTGAGTATTATCAATATGATTAAGATTTTTGACAATTTTTGAATGGCATCAACTAGCTATCTTGTTTAACTGTTGCATAATGTAAAAATACCCATGAATAGCGTTACAAATAAGACAATAAAGCAGTGTTTGCTTAGCTAGGGCATATTGCCCCCCCTTCCCCTACATTGTAGGTTAGTGCCACTAGGGCGTTTTGCCTCGCCAAAATGTTAGATGTTTCTTCAAAATGTGGAAATTTTCGGGTTTTCCGACCTTCCCATACACTTTTTTGAAACTTTTTTCGCCTAACCTACATAATTTTAGATCTAGTTTTGATAGGGCCATCTTAATGACGGTGAATATGAGAGACACCACAAAAGGCGTTTTGCCTGGGGGGGGGCGGTCGTTTTGGGGCCTCTTCCCCTAATCTGTCTTCAGTAGTCGATTTTTTGACATCCCACAGATTGTTTTGTAAAAAAAAAGAGATTTGGTTGAAAAACGGCTGAGATCTGGTTGCTCAAAGTTGCCGTTCCACGTTTTTTGCGAGCTTGGTACTTTACGTTGCAAATCTTGGCTCGGTACTTGTAGTGTTAATCCATTTTTCTAGAAAGGGCGATAAGTTGTGGTAATTAAGGATTCATCGTATTTAGTCCCCGGATTAAGAATTAATGAATTAATGTTACCTTGCTAAACTGTTTGCAGCGGAAGCAACTTTTCAAGCAACTAGTTAAAAAATATCGGTACCCAGTCCTAGACTGAACTGACTGCTGGAAAAATCGAGCTAGGGGTTTTAGTACGTATGTACTAACTCTTCTTGAACCGTGTGAACAATGGTAGTGAGAGGAACACACGGAATTTCTTATTACTGAACAAATTCTCTAGCTTGAAATGGTCTTGTAGACAGAGTTAAATCCTTGGTTTTCAGCGTTTTACTGGTGACATTCTAGAAGCGAGACAAAGATGTGGCTAGGGCTCCGATGCATGGCCAAAACAGTATCACTGTTCTGTTTTCTCAAGAAAGAATTGATTTCCTATTGATAAGGGGCGCGCCTTCAATGGTATTGCTCTCTGTGAAGGGTCTAAATAGCGGGACCTTGCTATGATGCTCTTGAGAAAGCAAAACAACAACTGTATCGAAACCGATACTGCATTGCTTCTCAATAGTAATGGAATAAGTCGACATGTACTTAAACACTAAGGAAACGGGTAACGCTACAATAGATCTAATAACTGGTCACAGAGGCACACCCGAACAGGAAAAAAAGCTCTTCCTACGTTACTAAAAGAGGACAATCAAGATTGTTTGGCCTTCGTGTGGACGCAGAGGTGCAAGCGTAGATCGAAGCACATCAAGACTCGTGAACGTCTACGAACTGTGTCGGAGAAAGGAGATCGAACTGAAGTATTGTTCAACGGAGCTCATGGCAGCGAACGTGTTTACAAAACCCCTTGGTCCGCAAAAGCACGTGAGTTTCTGTCAAAAGCACGCACGATCTGACGAACAGCAGCTGAAGACCCGATTCATCGACGACGACGCATACGTGTCTTAACTGATCCAACGATGAAGTGTGAACTGACCTTATAATAATAATAATCGAATGAAAAATCGACGCGAGTATAAGTGTATTTTTACCCTTCTTCCTATTTTTCTTTTTCTCCGTAGCACAGTGTAATCCAACAATGAATTGCTCCAAGATGGGAAATGGGCGGCACACGAAGTTACTTTGATCCGAAAGACGCATTTACATGCTGATACCTATACTTGACGTCTGGTATGTCTATCACTCTCTGCTGGGGATGTGCGGCCGCCCGGTGGACAGGCAGTGGGACAGAACGCGATGGCGGAAGAACGCGGCGCAAGAAAAATGGAAATGTGTCGCGTCTCTGAATCAACATGGAAAACGAGTTTTGCTGTTCTTTTCGGAATCCGAAATTAGGTGGAGTTTTGCCAATCTGTTCAATCTTCTCTGCGGAGCTGGAGAGCTGATCTTGTTGTTGTTGATGAATATGAAGGCAGCCGTGCACATAAAGATGCCTCGAACACACTGCGATAACCAAAATGAAAAATATTTTCCATACCTTCACTCATTATTTGTAAAAAAAAAACAGATTTATCCACCTAGCGGTGTTGGTGCCTTTCTCGTACAAAAAAAAATACTAAAATATGTGAGTGAGTGTTTTTTAGCTTGTTTTGCGCATAGAAAATAATATTTTGGTAAAACTTCTAATCCCATAGTCCAACTTTGCCAATTTTCAAAAGCAAACAATGGGACAGGGTTCCCCGTCGAGTAATTTGGCCAATGCTAAGTTCCAAAAAGTACACACACCCATATACTTACATACACACATAACAGACATCACCTCAATTCGTCGAGCTGAGTCGATTGGTATACAGTGATATCCCGATTTTATCACCCCCTGGTGAATTTTGGGATGATAGAAAAGGAAATGTGTGTTTAAATTTAAGCGGCGATCGAACAAAATCAAGAAGCGAGAATCAAACGACGCTAAATCAAGTACAACAACACACACACATTGTCGTATTGTTCGTATTGTTTCAGTTTCGTAATTCCCTTTTACTCGGGTTCATTTTATGTGTTCCTACCACACCACAGGTCGACGGAAAAGCTAAGTTTCAGAATAAATATTTACCAAAATTGATGTGCAAATTGATGCCGGGTTATTATGAGTATGGTTTTTGAGTGCTGTTTTTAGCTCATTATGGCTCTTAAAGAGTAAAATTCAGTGCTAGACACTAAATTTAGTGATTGACTCTCTAGGAGCGTTGACCGGTTGACTCGATACGAATCGTTGATTTTTTGATTGTTTGATATTTGAGCATAGAGTTCGTTTGTAACCGAACCGTTAATTATAGACATCAGCATTCCATAGTTTACTGTGTGTAAAAGCATTCAGTCATGATAAGATAAGAGCAGTTTAATGAAGTATAAAATATCGACCACTCAAGTTTTGAGAAGAATATTGTTTCTAATGTTTTAGATATCGCGTTTAAAATTAAATAAGGAGGTGATTCAGTCGTCGAAGAAAAGAGTGAATTGAAATTTGCATTCAACGCTATTACGTTTCGCCTTTGAAACACCAAACCTTTCTGACCTGTCTTTTCCCTCCGAAGTAAAACGATTCATCTCGTTCGGTTGTCTTCCTGTTTCGCCAAAGGTGATAAATCATTCAAATTTAATGGCTGTAATCAGTTGTCCAACCCCTGATCGCCGACACTATATGGCCGAGAGGACTCTTTGTTTTACGCTTTCCCGTGCAATCAATATGCAAATCGATTGCATCTTCGCATCCCTCTCGTCTCACCACCCTGCCAACGCTGCCTGCGCGAGTTGATGCCAGTTGCTCTATCACGCGACACGCGAAGGTGAGTGAAATTCAAGTTCAAAAGTGTGCCCCTGACTACGGTCGGTCGGCAGTCGTCAATTGATGGCACTGTCGATTAACCTCAGGGTTTACAGGATTTCGATCCGGCCCGGTAATGGGTGATAATTCTACACTTCTGATGCCCGGGGATGAATTACTGCATCTGTCGCATCTCCGTGATGTGCGGTGACGAGGGAACTATTGTGTGAATTTGTCATTTAACAAATAACGCTACAATCGGGCATTAGTTTCAAGAGTGCATAGGGAACTTGTAGCTGGTAATAATACAAATAGATAACAATAAATATACTGAGCAATAACTCAGTGACAAGGACATAAGAACTGGCAGGTTCGTCAAAACATGCCTCCATGGTTCTTGCAACAACAGAATCTTTCGGCAATCTCTACCATTTGTTTTTAAATTTTTGTTTTACTACGAAAGAATCAAGTTTTATTCCAGATTTCAGATGTCTTGTTTTTTTTTGTGTATTCAACAACTGTTAGAGAACATACACAAAATCCTTCGCGATTCAAGGGGAAGAGAAGAGTTTCAAGAACGCCATTGAGTTTCTCTGGTTTCGAGAGAGTGCGATGCAAAACTATTGAAAATGAAAAAAAATTGAATAATCCACCAAACGTTGTAGGAATCTTTCTCGTTTATTAGAAAAGGTGAACAAGCTTGCGAGAAAGTTTAACAGATCACTGATAGGTGGAAGTGTCCTTATTATTCACAATCATTTAAACTCATTGCAAGAATTCCCGCCGACGTGTTGCAAGCAAATGCCTTTAAATGATTTTTTCTATATGTATTCGTTTCCAATTGGGCGTTTGTAAACCTGGGCCAGTGCCAACCCCAGAAGTTCACAATAAAGATCGGTTCTGCATACGATTCGTACAGAAAATCCCACAGAAATTACTCCAAATAGAATTTCAACCAGAATTCCTATTTCTCCCCGGATATTCCGATTTTCCTTCGGAAATTCCTCCTGAAATTCCTTAGAGAAATCATTCGGAAATTCTTGCAGTAATTAACCTAGAGTTGTTCGCTTCCTTACAAGATATCACCCATAAGTTTCTTTAGGAATTCCTGGAGGAACTTCCGGAGGAATTCCTGGAGGAACTTCCGGAGGAATTCCTGGAGGAACTTCCGGAGGAATTCCTGGTGGAACTTCCGGAGGAATTCCGGGAGGAACTTCCGGAGGAATTCCGGGAGGAACTTCCGGAGGAATTCCGGGAGGAACTTCCGGAGGAATTCCGGGAGGAACTTCCGGAGGAATTCAGGAGGAACTTCCGGAGGAATTCCGGAGGAACTTCCGGAGGAATTCCGGAGGAACTTCCGGAGGAATTCCGGGAGGAATTCCTGGAGGAACTTCCGGAGGAATTCCTGGAGGAACTTCCGGAGGAATTCCTGGAGGAACTTCCGGAGGAATTCCTGGAGGAACTTCCGGAGGAATTCCTGGAGGAACTTCCGGAGGAATTCCTGGAGGAACTTCCGGAGGAATTCCTGGAGGAACTTCCGGAGGAATTCCTGGTGGAACTTCCGGTGGAATTCCTGGTGGAACTTCCGGAGGATCTGGAGGAACTTCTGGAGGAACTTCCGGAGGAACTCTTGGAGGAACTTCCGGAGGAATTCCTGGGGGAACTTCCTGAGGAATTCCTGAAGGAACTTCCGGAGGAATTCCCGGAGAAAGTTCCGGAGGAACTTCCGAAGGAATTCCTGGAGGAACTTACGAAGTAATTCCAGGGGAACTTCCGAAGTAATTCCGGGGGAACTTCCGGAGGAATTCCTGGATGAACTTCCGGAGGAATTCCTGGAGGAACTTCCGGAGGAATTCCTGGAGGAACTTCCGGAGGAATTCCTGGAGGAACTTCCGGAGGAATTCCTGGAGGAACTTCCGGAGGAATTCCTGGAGGAACTTCCGGAGGAATTCCTGGAGGAACTTCCGGAGGAATTCCTGGAGGAACTTCCGGAGGAATTCCTGGAGGAACTTCCGGAGGAATTCCTGGAGGAACTTCCGGAGGAATTCGTGGAGGAACTCTCGGAGGAATTCCTGGAGGAACTTCCGGAGGAATTCCTGGAGGAACTTCCGGAGGAATTCCTGGAGGAACTTCCGGAGGAATTCCTGGAGGAACTTCCGGAGGAATTCCTGGAGGAACTTCCGGAGGAATTCCTGGAGGAACTTCCGGAGGAATTCCTGGAGGAACTTCCGGAAGAATTCCTGGAGGAGCTTCCGGAGGAATTCCTGGAGGAACTTCCGAAAGATTTTTTGAATATTTGGATTTCGTTATGGAAAATTCTTATTATTATTTTATAATTACAATTTTTGCTTTTAAATGTGTTAATTCATTTTTGTTTAGTTATTTTTATTATTTATTGAAAATTTATATTTATTAATTGCTTGTAACCTAATTTCTTTATTGCCAAATACCTATTTTTTATGGGAAATTTTTAATTCTTGAAGGTTTTTTATTTTTTAGTAGTTACTGCGCAGGATACGGTCTATCTGGGATGAGGAGGAAATTATGATGCAGTCAGTTGCCACGAGTTCATGCGGTATTGTATTGTAATTTGGAGATTAAAGGTTCTGTGGCAGATGTCTTGTTTAGCTTTTCCGTTCATTTCCAATTATAGCAGAATGCTAGAATAGTTCAAGATTAAGAAAGATACAAAGTAGAAAAAAGGAACGGGCTTGGGATTGAACCCACGACCTCCTGCGTATGAAGCAAAAAAGGGAACCATATGAACATCAAGCTTGTTATGAATTTGAAGCCTAAATATTGACAAGAAAAATTCATTTTTGAAAACTATATTTTTCACTTGTAACGCTTGTAACGGTCATTTGAATTCGATACCGAACCGTTCAGCAGTTCAAATACCCAGTAAAATTCTGTCGGCCCATAATCTGAGTTAACTGTATCAACAAGAGGCTAGCCACTCAATGGGGTCTGATCTCTGATGTTCACAAAGCAATCATGGGACGCATTGCTCAGCATTAACCGTGTCAGGATGTGATGTAGACATCTTTTTTGTACTGCAGAGGCACCATCAGCCATTGGTGAATAATAATAATAATAATAATGGAATGTATATTCAGTCACACGCAAATATTGTTTTATTTACATTACTGATTTCAGCGTAGCGAAAAATGTGAAACAAAAAAAATTGTGTTCAAATTGCTTGATTACAAATATAAATATTATGAGCTTAAACTCTGAAGTAGTAGCCCTAGCTGAAATATTATTTCCGAACGTTGATTTATGGTTTTTCGGAAATGATACGAACAGCCACAACGGCATTGAAATCGAATTATTTTTGAAGGGCCGACAGTAATCCTAGAAGTGTACAGGGACCTGTTCTAACATATAATGTTTTAGGAAACGTCAAAATGCTCAACACCGAACCCATAATTTACACCTATTTCGAATAAATAGCAAAACGAACCATCTTCTAAGAACGTGAATCAATTCGCAGTTTCCATTCATAAATCTGCTAAATATACGACTCATGTAATATATTCATCCGGCCGGTAACCTGCGTCTCTGAAGCGAAGCAAACAAACTGGGGTTTTATTGGCAGTTGCTGGTGACGTGACGCAGTCATTTGGCACCAAATAAACCAATAAAATCCTCCTGAGTATAATTCCAGGAATCGTGATCGCGACTTAATTGTATGCAATGGGCTTCAAATGTCGGCACACTTTCTTTGACTTGAATGGAAAAAATACATCACTATATTTGCATTGATTTCGAAATGCATCCGAATGGTATGCCGCACTCCGCTTATTTCGATATCACAATTTATTGCAATTGACCCTCCCATTTGTTGCCGAGACAAGTGCATTATTCTGGTGCACCTTCTTCGTCCACCTTAGATATTTACTCAAGCATTCAGAGAATGGACCACCAAAAAATCCACACACCAGCGAACCCCAACAACTTGTCGCGTGTGTTATCGTCGTTATGCTCCGAGCCCGGTCTGGGATCGAAGAACTTGGCCCAGCGTGGACCGGAAAAACCTGATCTACTGGACCGAACCGGCGTGGCGATGAGACGAAACCATCTGGATCACACAACAACATTTTCGTCATCTCGTTAAACGCAAAAAAAAAAATCCCGAAAAATATGCTAATTTATGCCGAAATAATCATCGTGTGCTACACAGGTTTTATCAGCCCGCGGTGGAGCTTCGACGGAATGTTGCGTTGGCTATAGCAGCGCTGGCATTAGAAGTAAGATCAAATGAGTGTTTCAACTGCAGGTGCCTAACTTCTCTATAAGCGAGAAATTACAATTTGGAATTCGTCATATGATGTTTGATTTAAATTGTCAAATCCGCGAGTTTTACTTAGTGTTTATTTCATCTCAAAGATCATTTCGATCACGAATTCGACTCTCGCGACACCAGCGACTCCTGCTCATGCACTGAATCAGGAATCGTCATCCCACCATTTAGTCTTCATCTAGGATTTTATTAGCAATAGCTAAGCCAATCAGCTCACTGCCGACTCACAACTAAATGCTCACCCGCAGCTGTTAGTTGAGAACTGTCAATACCTATTGGTTGTAAGAACTTGATTGGTATGGCATGCACAATTTACCAAAGCAAATACGTAATCCGAGATACTTCCTCGACCGAAACAGGAATCGAACCCTCCACTTTTAGCTTGGCAATACTTTACGTTGATCAACTAAGTCTCAAATCTAGCAGAACACCAGAAGGATGGCACCCTCGATCATCTTTATGACTATTATTATGAACAGGCAATAATAGCCCCTCGAGACGACATTCTTAACTTATTATATTGCAGCTCATAAGATTGTGGAACAGAAGAAGTAGGCATGCGAAATGCGCGCTGCTGCCTTAAATCGGCAATAAAGATGTCGTTTAGTGCAAACCTTGCGGCGCTCATCGATCAGCTCGTGTCTTCTTTCTGCGTGCCGCAGTCAATTATTCACAAGAACCGAACCGGCGATCGTGTCGTGACGTGAGGATTGAGAAGCACAAAGGTGAAGTATGCATTGATGGCAACGAGCGAGCGATGGGTGTGAAACATTGTCAGATCGATTACGCGGGTCGCATTTCCTGCCATGTTTCCAGTTGCTTGCAGTACGGCGCTAACTGACTTGCTGGATCCTTGCTAAGGCGAGAGATGGAAAGATCAAAAACATTTCAATGAAAGTCGTGAATGTGCTGACAAGTTTCCTTGATCCTTTGGCCAGCAGCTAAAGTCAAAATGAATATCATGAAGCATCGGAGCTCATGCTTAATTGATGGGTAGTAGTACAGGTCCAGGTCTGGTAGTAGGTCATTTTTTAATGACTTGATAACATTCTAAATTTTAGTTTGTACAACTACAGAAAGATCAGAAAAATATATAAAGCTCTTTTAGTGGAATGTATTCAACCGTCTAAGACGAATTAAGTACTGTCCATTTAATTCCACCAGTTAATTTTCGTTATCTTTGCAGATACGTATTTCGACCACACAGTTGTGGTCGAAATACGTATCTGCAAAGATAACGAAAATTAACTGGTGGAATTAAATGGACAGTACTTAATTCGTTACAGAAAGATGATTTTTTCAGCACGAGTTGTACGTATCCAACGAGGCTTGCCGAGTTGGATAAATACTATGAGTGCTAAAAAATCGAGTTTTGCAACGAGTTGCACACGCCTTTTTTTGCAATGACGAAAAATGGACTTCAATTTGATAAGTCTGTACCAAAATTGTACAGTCTAATTTACTCCAAATGATCATTCTTGCAAATAAATTATGTTGCTGTGGAGAACAAACAGATTCCATGCTAAGGTGCCACATTGCATAGTTCGATAAGCCGTGAAGTGATAGATGTACTTGCCTTTGGAAATTGTGATGACATGTCCACCAAACTATTTAATATATTACGGGGAACATAGAATACACTATTTGCGCACTTACCGAAGCTAATTTAGCAAAATGTAGTCATGTAACTACTGTTCTGATGATGTTGTGGGGGGAAAGTCTTGCAAACTTTTTTGAGCAAACCGTTTATTGGGTAATAGTGAGCTAAAAACTGTAAATTAGCTATTAGTATCATTTGTACTACATTCGTTCCTTGTTACTTACAATTTTTGGTGACTTCTAAGCATGGACGAATAAATTACAATCACTATAGCTTGTAGCGTTCGTGTTTAAGGATACTGCAAATTCAAGTCACTTTAGTTTCATTAGGTTGTAGAAAACTAGCATACTTACATCTAATTCATTTAGAATAATTTGAGTAAAGATTTCGGTCTGGCCAAAGCAGTGCCTTTACTGTACCCTAGATTTATAGTAATTTCAGTTAGGGTTATGTATTTTAGTTTTAGGACATATTTTCCTCACCTCCGTACTATAGTTTGTAAGTAAATACTGCATGAAACTGTACTAGGCGAAACTGTATAATTTATAGTGCACTAGATTTACCTAACTACTAACTATCTGCGTGAAATAGCAAAGGGAATTAAATTTCAATCGCGAATTTGGAGCATGACTTGCGAGACACACAATCACCTAGGCTTTTTTTGTAATTTAGTTCAATTTGTTTTGATTATAATTCGTTATCATCATTCCCTATACCTATCTGTTATCGGTAAGTCGATCGCTGTGTTGGTCGAAGCCCATTGTGATGAACACGATGACCACAGCCTAAATTCGCCACAGTGGACTATTGGCAGGGGGGTGACGTGACATCCCCCTCCCGTGAACCTTAGTTGTGCTCACGTCGCTCTTCGACGTCTCCACTTGATTCACTGCTATCCAGAACGTCAAGTACTGCCAACTTCACTGCTGGCCGTCTGAGCACTCCAGATGCTGTTCTGACCACTGCCTGCCGTACTCTTCCGTCCCGTCCAGGGACCTGTAGCATAATCAAAATTTTACTAATAATATTAGTAGAGTCGCTTGTAACTTGTATTTTTCTGTTGCATAATGAATCTACAAGTATGAATTTACAAGACTAATATTACAAGTAAACCGCACTAATAATATTAGTGGAATTTACAAGTAACTGTTGCATAAAGAAAATACAAGTAGATATTATTAGCGTTGGCTTGTAATTTCTTTTACAAGTATGAATGGTGCTGTAATTTAATTTACAAGTAGCTTTTATTTTATTATTTTCGCTGTGCAAAGTAATTATGCATAGTTTAATTGTTTTTAACGACTTAACAAAGAAAGAAATTATTATTCTAGTTGCTTCAAATTACCATATAATGAAATACTGTGCACTAAAAATAAATTTCTCGTTCCCATATAACACTGAGAATTATGAAAATTGTTAAATGACTTTGGATATAGTAGAAGTAATTTAAGTAAGAAGTAATTGGAGCGCTAAAGATCATTAGCAATTATGCAGTACACAGACACCCAAAACTACTAAAAAGTGGGTTGTTTTAGCTCAAATCCGTACTTGTGACCAATAACCCAATTTTGAGTAAAATGAGTTTCCTAACACTTAATAGTTTAACTTAATCCACTTAAAACATATCAACCAAAGCTGAGTTTAGTTTACCCAAAGTTGACTTTATTCATCTCAAAATTGAGAATATATTAATTTACTTAAATTTGTATTATTTTAGTATTATTGTATTATTATACTAAACAATATCGTGTAAGACCATGCATATTGCTTTATGTTTGACAACAATCATGGGAAAGAAAGGAAAAACGGAAAAACTACCTAAATTCTGAGTAGAATTTATTACGATATTTTCATCAGTTAGTATGAAGAACTAAAAAAGAAATCGTCCAAATTTCATAATCGAATTAGAAGCAAAATCTAAACCCGCATAAGTCTTACAATACACGTAAATTAAAACCTCTTCAAAAACCCACAACAAACAAGTCTAGCGGGATTCGATTTATCATGGAGGATACGTTCGCGTAACTTACAAATCGCCTTAATTAAAACTTAAGTCAATCCCAAAGACCACTTAAAAACGACTCCAGTGTGCATTACATTGGCTTGGTTAAAAATGCCAATACCACGAAGCCGGCTTAAACCGCGGAATCAATAAATTTACAGAGAGTGTTCCGTGCATACCTATCGCAGTCAAAATATATATTCTATCCACAAATTTGCAAACAAACGTAAACAAATCGTTTACCTCCGTATTGACAGTGAACTGTCGGATGAATTTTGACAGGTAAATGAACCTGACGGACTTGTAATTTAAACCTTACTAATAATACAAGTACTAATATTATTAGTTGGCAAAACATTATTATGCGACGCAAATTACAAGTACTTGTAATTTGTTGACTTGTAACTTGTAACTTGTAGCTAATATTATTAGTCTGATTATGCTACAGGGCCCAGGAATCACCGTCTCTACTCGCCCACGTATCCACTGGTCCTTCGTCGTTCCACCGACAACCAACACCAAATCTCCCACTTCAATGTCTCGCACCTCGTCGAACCACTTTGACCTTCGCGTGATTACTGGCAGGTACTCTTTGATCCATCTTGTCCAGAACCGCTGAACTATGGACTGTGCAAGTCTCCAGCTGCTGCGTAGTACCGCTGGGCTATCGACATGTTCATTCGCCGGACATTTGTCGCCATTGGAGGTCCCCAGAAGAAAATGGTTGGGGGTAAGTGCTTCCTCGTCCGCCGACCCGAGAGGGATGTAGGTGAGTGGCCGTGAATTGATTAGGGCCTCGGCTTCAAGTAGAACCGTCTCAAAAACTTCGTCGTCTGGTGTACGCTGGACCTCTGCTACCGATCCCATAGCTTCCTTCACAGATCGTACAAGGCGCTCCCAGGCACCTCCCATATGGAGGCAGCCGGTGGTATAAAATGCCATCGAGTCTTTGCGGTGGTGAACGTATTGGCAAGAGTGTTGTTTCGTCTTGCGATCCCTTCTCTCTGCAGTTCCTTGCTAGCGCCTTGGAAAGACGTCCCGTTATCTGAATAGAACTCGACTGGGTATCCGCGTCGCGCAATGAAACGTCGTACTGCCATGATGCAGGATTCAGAGGATAGACTGTACACCACCTCCAAATGCACAGCGCGAATCGTGAGGCAGGTGAAGAGAGCAACCCATCGCTTAACCTGGCTCCTCCCTACTTTGACCAGTATTGGTCCGAAGTAGTCCACCCCAACAAAACTGAATGGTCGAACGAATGGTTGTAAACGAGCCGCTGGAAGCGGTGCCATGGCGGGAGGATTTGGCGCTGCTTTCTTAATTCGGCATACCATGCAGTTTTTTGTGACCTTTTCGACCAAGGCGCGCAACTTGGCGATTTCGAAGCGTTGTCTCATCTCGTTGACAACGGTTTCTCGGTTGGCGTGACAGAAACGACGATGGTACCAGTCTGTAATCAGGATAGTGATTGAATGTTGTCTCGGAAGGATCGCAGGGTACTTAGCTTCGGCAGGTGCGAAAGCAGCAGCACCAATTCTGCCGCGAAGGCGTAGTACTCCACGTTCATCTAGAAAAGGCCAGTTATTGGACTTGATTTACCTACGCGCCTGTGACGCGCATCAGGAGAACCTTGAGTTTCCGAGAGGATGGCAATTTCTTCTGGAAAGGCATCACCCTGTGCTACCTTCCAGAGTTCTTCCTCAGCACGCTTCAGTTCGTCTTGGCGGAGAACGCCTAGTCGTGGTGAAACCCCGCTTCGTTTATCTCGTAGGTTATTGATGAATCGGATTACGAACGCCATCGTTCGTTGTAGTCGGAACCATTGGCTGAACCGCGAAGGGTCGATTAAAGATGCAACCGTAGAATGTGTGTGTATAGCTTTCAGTTCTTCGCTGGTGGTTATTGTTTGCAGGCCAGTAGTCCTCCGGCTGGGGAAGAAACGACGGTCCGTCGAACCACGGAGTATCCGGCAAGAAATCTGGTCCATTCTTCCACTTAGTGACGAGATCTGCTGTATTCAAACCGAACGGAACCCATCTCCATTCATGGACATCTGTCGCTGTAAGGATCTCTCCAATACGTACGGCGACGAATTTATTGTACCGGCGATGTTCAGACCGAATCCATGCCAGCACGGTACTTGAATCGCTCCAAAGGAAGCGTCGACGAATAGGATAGGTGTGATAACCATACACGGACTCCAGCATCCGAACTCCCAAGACCGCTGCTGTCAACTCCAGGCGAGGAATGGATAGTACCTTGAGTGGCGCATCGACGAGAACGTGGAGTTCTACTCTGTCAAAGTTGGTGGGAAATGGAGCACGAAAATAGCAACGAGGAATCCGCAGAGTACTCAACTGCGGAAAGTAGTTGGTCCATAGACGCCAACGGGAGTAGAGCTGCTCGCCGATTTGTTCATCCCAACCGATTCCAGATGCCCAAATGTCCTGCATCAATACTTTGCCGTGGACTAAGAAGAAAGACAGGAATCCTAAGGGATCGAAAAGGCTCATGACCACTTTCAGGACTTCGCGCTTCGTCGGGATGTGATCTTCATCGAGAATAGGCAGTAGGTCGTCGCGCATAGCGAAACTGTACGTGAAAACGTCATCGGCTGTGATCCACTTCATCCCGAGCACTGATTCGGTAGTTTCTGCACGCACAAGAGCAAAATCTTTTGATGAATCTGGTTCGATCTCCCCAGTTCTCCTCTGTACTTCGCCTACATTAGACAGAAAGTTGCGTATTACGAATCCACCTCCTGAATGGACAATTTTGACTTCGTTAACCACCTGTGTAGCTTCGTCAACTGTCATAAAGCTGTCCAGGTAGTCGTCCACATCCCGAGCAGCACAACTCAGACAAAAATGGTTGCAGCAACTTGATTGTGACTAAATCTGGTCACATATGAGTTGCAGTAAGCCATGTGGAACATGTGTGCTGCTAGGGATAGTGGTGGTCGATAATTGCTGCCGCCGCCCGAGTATACTGTAGTGCGTACTGTTGGGCGTTTGCATTTTTGACGGTTTACGCCGTAGACGGAGAGCACGTGGACCCGAACATGGTGACTTCAATAGCGTAGATTTGGGGCGGCATATCGGATTTGGGACAAAATACGAACATCTGTGTGTTCCTGTCGCTATCTTTCAGTTTTATTTGAAGAAACATCTCCCTGATGACTCCTGAAACTGCCACGGGAAACAATCGGAAACCACTGAAAACTTTCGGCAGAGGTGTGAGTAGATCCGGTCCTTTCAGCAAGTATGAGTTGAAGGAAACTGCTCCATCTTTTGCAGCAGCATCCCATATCAACCGAATTTTCGCTGTTTTTTTGGATTGATGACGATTCCTAAAGGTAGAAACCAAGTCCTCCGAGGATCGATGGAGGACGCTTCTGCTTGGCTGACTGGCGTATATAGCCCTTCTGCTCGTAGTCGCATAATTGCTCGTGAACTCGCTGCATCAACGCAGCATTTCCTATCAGCTTCTTTTCCAATGCTTTCATTCGACGGATGGCCATTGGATACTTTCGGGAACTCCGGATCGTCAGCTTTCCATAGCAGACCAGATTCGAAACCAGTTTCTGTACGCCTCGTTGTATCCATCAGTAATTGCCTCGCTCTTTGGTCCATGTCTGACTCAATCGTCCTTCCTTGGATTAGTAGTTCCGTTTTCTTCCTGCGTGAAATAATCTCGAAGCTGTTCGTTTAGCAGATCATCCATGGTAGGCGCCGCAGTCGTGTGGAAGTTTACACTCGCTCTCGGCGCCGTCTTTGTTGATGCGCCATATACTGCCCAACCTAATCGGCATTTAGCTGCTATAGGGTCAAACGGTCCTCCCTCACGCAACCGCAGTGGAACCCCGAGACGAAGATTGTCCAGTCCAATCAAGAGCTTCGGTCGTAGTCCGTTCGGAAGTCCCTTAAGATGCGGGAAGCGTGATTTCATCTGCTTATAATTCAAACGCTGCGCCGGAAGAAGAAGACAGCTTACGGTTCGCGCATTACGTAATTCGTAGCGCACTCTGCTGTGTTTGCCCGCTATTTCCAAGTTCACTGATTCCGATCTTTGTTCATTGCGTTTCGCGTTACCCGTCCACTGTAGGGTAAGCGGTTTTCTTGGGCCGGAAACACCAAGTTATTTTGCAATCTTGTCCTCTAGCATAGTAATTTGTGAACCCTTGTCTACGAATGTAAATACAGCTAGACTTTTCCCGTTTTCATGGAGCACAACTGGCAAAATTCGGAAAAGCGTATTTCCGTCGTCAGCAGCTTGTTTACCCGACGATACATTCACCGAGTGTGTCGATGTTATTGGAGAGGACGAAGAATGAAGAAGAGTGTGGTGTTTCAGTCGACATCCACCGAATCCGCATCCCTTCCACGACTTACAAGGCCATTTACCATGGTTATTCAGGCATGTTCGACAAAGACCCCGGTTCTGTACATATTTCCACCGCTCATTCAAGTCAAGCTTTTTGAACTTGGAGCAGTCAGCCACTCTGTGGCCCTCGCTTTCACAAACTGCACACACCTTTGCTGGTTTGCGTGCATCTCCGGTAACTGGTTTATGGGGTGAAGTTGCTTCAGTAGAGTGGGCTTGGATTCTAGCTTTTTCTCTTGGTCGCTGCTGTTTCTCCGCGTTTATTCCTCTTGAGAGTCATGGGAGCCCAAAGCTGACTCACTAGCGGCGCAAACTAGCTTAGCCATGAATTCGCCGAAGGTTGATACCGTAGCCCTCCGTTGTTGGCCCTTGAAAGTGGCCCAGTCCATTCTCATAGGCCCCGGCAGTTTCTCAACCAGTTCCTGCATTAGCATTGGGTTGGCTAAATGCTCTTCCTGGTCTGCCGCTTGAAGATGGTCTACAAAATTCTGTACTGCCAATCCAAATTCCAGAATTGATTCTGGGCGGTCATGTCTAGGTCCGGGTGTTTGGCGAATTTTCTCGTGTAGCGACCGAACCAGCAGTTCGGGGCGGCCATAAAGAGTGCGAAGGGTGTTTATGACTTGCGGTACGTTGGCGGGAAGTAGTAGTCGGCTGCGAACCGCCTCACGTGCGTGTCCCGTAAGGCATCGTTGAAGACGTACAAGGTTTTCCGAGTTCGACTGCTCTAGACTGCTTATAAACATCGGCCAGTCAGCTGGATTCCCACTGAAAGCTGGTAGATCCTTGCCAACGACCTGCCTGGCTGCTATTTGTTGCGAGTTGAGAGTCCCTGGAGGTCCATTCTGCATCCAGAGATGGGGATTCTGTGATCTTTCTGGATGACTAAATGATGGTCCCCGATCTGCACATTCCGAGCTACCACCAGTTCCAGGGAGGAGGGGCTGACTCGCTAGCTGGATATTATCTGTTGCGCAGTACCGGATAGGAGTACTTGACATTGGTTCTAACTGATGACACCTCTGCGGTACATGACCCTGTCCTGGAAAGTGGGAACGTTGAGTTGCTGGGGGGCACGAGTGTATCGACGCGGGAGACGGCTGCAGTTGTCTCGACGACGTCATGAATTGTTGGAATGGCTCACGGATGGTAGCTGATCGCACTGCCTGACACTGGACTTCACAGTTCGTTATGAAAGAGTTCGACTCCGAAACGTATTTGGTCACCATTGAGCTGATGGGATGAACCCGGGGCAGATGATGATTACGTGAAACTGTTTGAACTTGCGGTCGAAATGTTGAAGGTTCTGATACGCCCGCCCTATTGATGGGTACTTCGATGAAAACGGACCGAACATTCTTTGGGGCCGAAGGAACCAATTGACCTGGGGAAATGATCTGACTACCCAGTGTTTTCTCTTCGGTCTTCCCATGGTTTGAATGGGTCGCCAACCAGCTCGAGACCTTTTCCCGAGAGCTTTTCACGGACTCCACCACGCTGCCACGTTCGGAAATCTGAAGTTTCAATTCGTTTTTTCTGTCCAGCGACTCTCTACGAATTGATTGTTGTTTCAACAGACGTACTTTGTCTGGCAACGGACCAGATCTTTACTGTACGGCAAATCCTTCATAAATGCCGTGAATACCAGGTTCCAACGCATCATCTGTTCGTTGACTTCAAGGCGGCATACAACAGTATAGACCGCGTAGAGCTATGGAAAATTATGGACGAGAACAGCTTCCCTGGGAAGCTTACCAGATTGATCAAAGCAACGGTGAATGATGTGCAAAACTGTGTGAAGATTTCGGGCGAACACTCCAGTTCGTTCGAATCGCGCCGGGGACTAAGATAAGGTGATGAACTTTCGTGCCTGTTGTTCAACATCGTGCTAGAAGGTGTCATGCGGAGAGCCGGGTGTAACAGCCGGGGTACGATTTTCAACAGATCCAGTCAATTTATTTGTTTCGCGGATGACACGGACATTGTCGGCCGAACATTTGCAAAGGTGGCAGAACTGTACACCCGCCTGAAACGTGAATTGGATTGCAAAAGTTGGTACTTGGATTCTGATGACTTTTCCGTAAACGTGACCTTTAAGTGGTCTTGTTGTGTAGGGGTTATCACGCCTATCTAGAGAGTAGGAGATTGAGGGTTCGAGTCCCTCCAAGACACGTGGATTCTTTTTCGCAAATTTCATATCAAAAAATCTTCTAGCATAGGATGCAATGCTTGTTTTACTCCTGGGTTATTTAAATTTTTGAAGCCTTTTTTTGTTTGTCAAATACAATGACAATTTTTTTCCAAAAAACATTCCAAATCTTACCCAAATGCAATCCAAAACTAAGTGGCGTTGAGCTTCATTACTAATAAGATTTGAGAACAACCTAATAATGATAAGACAATTCATGCTAATCCAAATTCAATCCAAATCCAATGCTAATCCAATCCAAATCTAATTTAAATCCAAACTCAATCCAAACTCAATCCATATCTAATCCAAATCCAATCTAAATCCAATCAAAATTTAATCCAATTCCAATCCAATCCAAATCCAATCCAAATCCAATCCAAATCCAATCCAAATCCAATCCAAATCCAATCCAAATCCAATCCAAATCCAATCCAAATCCAATCCAAATCCAATCCAAATCCAATCCAAATCCAATCCAAATCCAATCCAAACCAATCCAAATCCAATCCAAACCAATCCAAACCAATCCAAACCAATCCACATCCAATCCAAACCAATCCAAACCAATCCAAACCAATCCAACCAACCAAACCAATCCAAACCAATCCAAACCAATCCAAACCAATCCAAACCAATCCAAACCAATCCAAACCAATCCAAACCAATCCAAACCAATCCAAACCAATCCAAACCAATCCAAACCAATCAAACCAATCCAAACCAATCCAAACCAATCCAAACCAATCCAAACCAATCCAAACCAATCCAAACCAATCCAAACCAATCCAAACCAATCCAAACCAATCCAAACCAATCCAAACCAATCCAAACCAATCCAAATCAATCCAAATCCAATCCAAACCAATCCAAACCAATCCAAATCAATCCAAACCAATCCAAATCAAACCTAATCCAAGCCAACCAATCCAAATCCAATCCAAATCCAATCCAAATCCAATCCAAATTCAATACAAATCCAATCCAAATCCAATCTAAATCCAATTCAAATCCAATCCAAATTCAATCCAAATCCAAATCCAAACCCAATTCAAATCCAATCCAAATCCAAATCCAAATCCAATCCAAATCCAATTCAAATCCATTCCAAATCCAAATCCAATTCAAATCCATTCCAAATCCGTACATTTAATCAAACTTTTAGTTTCGCGTACAGTACACCATCAACCATTTGCCATCAACTAGTATTGCTAGCCAATAACTCCAAACTAATCTTACGCATGATGCGAACTTCCGAATAGCTTTGTAAAATCCGGCAACCTTATTAATTTTTCAAATTCCAAGATATCTGCTCCTACAGGTAATCCCGCTATGGCTACTAAGTCAGTACATTCCAAGATAAATTTCTAGATAATATATTTGGCTTTCCGAACAGTTTCGAACAGTACAGCATTGAATATTTCTCCATTTCTCTCAGATTTCGTTATATAATAGCTCGACTGGTAGTCTCATGTACGTTGCCAAGTGGCTTCATGTAATCTAAATTTGTTTTAATCAAAATCAATGCTCGCAGGACTTTGAAATTTTCTAGATCGTAAACCATTTTCCGTTGGTCTTTCAAGCTCACATTGTAGTTTCACAAACTACAATACATTTTTTTTTTTCGGCCATCTTCCAGACACGCCTTATAGTTTTCTAAACCACAAACCAATTTTTTACGGTCTTCCAGGCGAGGCTTTAATATTCTTCAGACCACAAACCATTTTTCCAGCGGTCGTTCAGATGGACCACCAGAAATTTCCGCCGACGCGTCTTGTGATTTAGCAAACCACAAACCATTTTCCGACGGTCTTCGAGACGCGTCTTGTGATTTAGCAAACCACAAACCATTTTCTGATGGTCTTCGAGACGCGTCTTGTGATTTAGAAAACCACAAACCATTTTCCGATGGTCTTCGAGGCGCGTCTAGTGATTTAGCAAACCACAAACCATTTTGCGACGGTCTTCGGGACGTGCCTTGTGATTTAGCAAACCACAAACCATTTTCTGATGGTCTTCAAGACGCGTCTTGTGATTTAGAAAACCACAAACCATTTTCCGATGGTCTTCGAGGCGCGTCTTGTGATTTAGCAAACCACAAACCATTTTGCGACGGTCTTCGAGACGTGCCTTGTGATTTTACAAACTGAAATATATCACTCGTCACAATTTAACCACTTGAATTCAACTCACCTCATGAAATCACCGACAGGATCCAAAAAATCGACTGGCAGGATCGCCAAAATGTGGAGCCCTAAATGGCCGGAACGAAGCTATGACGGCGACTCCCCGTGGATGCGTGTGCATGCCGCGGAGGTCTGACTGGAAGAGGCAAAATCATGGCTTGCTGCTCGCCGATTGACACGCTGATGTGTGAATCTATTATAACACGCTGAAGGCATTTTACTCAAACCCCACACCAGGATCCTTGCATACAATCCGTAAGGAACTCTCCTACTATGAATCGGAAGGCAAGTATTTGACACTGATTTTTTATGGTCTTGGAACCATTCGTCCTACTTCGGTTGAACTAGAGAGGACATTCTCAGTAGTTGGCAACATTGCTAACAAAATCAAAATGCGAATTGGGAGATGAGTCGCTCAGTATGTATTGTACGTGGATTTCCCTATTGGACCCGACCGTTTGAAATAGTTGCTCCTTGAACGGTCGTTGGAATCGCCGTTTTCACCTTCACACCGGTTTTCATAGTAAAATCTGTCAAAACTGACAAGTCTGCCAACGTGCTTTTTGCTGTTTCCATCGGACTTTTCTTTCTTTTTCCGTTGTTTTGCCATCTGTTTTGATAGACAAGGATCAAAAAACAAGGTAATCTACCAAACATTTATTGAGTTTGGCAAACCTTGCTGCAAAAGGGAATGTTTGAATTAGGCAAGTGAACCGACCTTCGAATCCATTGGTCAAGTAAACCCACAATAATGTCTACTTAAGTTTCGCTTTGCCCAACTCAACAAGCAATGATTTTAGCATATGAAGTTTGTCAACAAATATTGTTTTGACGTAGAACTACGTCTGTCTTTTCAATATTGGGGTACACTTTACGATTGCACAAAATCGAAAAACGTCACGAAAATATGATAGACTTTGATCGTTAATATCTCAGCCGTTTCTCGATGGATTTTTAATTTTCTTAGACCATTCAATCAAGGAAGAGTCAACGCTTCATACCCGATGTACACTGAAGTCGTTTTTTACGCGGTTCTTTTCAAACAAATAGCTTTTTATGCGATTTTTTCACACGAATTTCGGAAGTTCCGCGGTTTATTCAGATTTATTATGTGATTTAACCAGTTTTTCACGTTGTTTTAATTCACGTGGCCCATATCCTCCGCGTAAAAACCGATTCCAGTATGTTACAATATTTATGTAAGATAATATTTACTATTGAAAACTTGCTAACAGTTTAGCAATCGGTTTCGGTGAATTAGTTAATCTTGTAAGTGCAGCGCAAGCTTCTTCTTCCATAGCACTACATTCCAACTGGAACTTGGCCTGCTTTTTAACTTAGTAATCTATTAGAATATATTTAGTTATTATTTGAAATCTTTCTATGCCCACCATTGCATTTGTGTGCATCTTGTGTGGCAAATACAATGAATACACTATGCCAAGGGTGTCGAGGATCTTTCTCACCCGAAAACATCCTAGATCGGATCGAGAATCGATCTCGCCATCTCCAGATTTTGCTTTTTTTGTTCGCAAGGCTAACTGGAGACCTCAAGCCAGCATAGATGTCAAATACTGCAACTTACAGGGTTTTTAGCTGGTGCAGTTCGTTTCTGCTAACTTACACGCGCATTTTCTCTCGAAAACTTGGGGGCGTTTGACGGCAGCTTCCGTCTTACGTCTATTGATGCCATAAGAGGGACTCGTAATTTTCTTCGCTGCTGCAGTGGATGCGTTCTGGGAAACTTTCTTCAGCTCGTTTATGCTAATTCCTAGGTTTCTGCCGGAGTAAACGCAAAGCCCGACGCAACTCACGTGAAGGAATAATAATTCTTATGAATAAACTGTCAAATTTCTTTGACGCGTCTACTCTGTCTTCCTCCAAAGGGTGACCATTAAACGCCTTTCACGATGGGCTTTTCTGTAATGAGCCACGGGGTGTTTAGAGAGACTTAGTTGCGGGTGCTTAATCTAAGCATCTGCTCCAGTTTGCGTCTGTTTTTATTGCAGCGGTACACTATAAGCCAGGGTTGTGCAGAATCATTCTCATACGATAATTATTGGAATTATCATTTGATAACTTCTCAGGTGTGAAACGTAGGCAAGTTGTTATCGGCGATAACTTTTCAAATTTTGGAATCGATTCATTTTAATGTAAACTTAACTAACAACAATTTAATGGGAACAATGAAGTTCAATCGGATTCGGATGATTGGCATTGTGTTTTTGTGTTATGTAGGAAAATAAGTTCAAAAGTAGCATATACCAATGTTTCACATCGAAGTTTTTATCAATCGATAATTTTGATATGTGATCACTTGAAAGTGTTTCTCATCCTCGATGATTTAAAAATTTTATTTTTATCATCCTTTTAAAATGTTGTTTTAAAAATTATATATATCATCAAGGTTCGTAATGCTCACTCAATCTCAGCAGCACAGGATAAACAACGAAAAAAAAATTCACCCAGGGCTTGAAAAATGCTTGCTTTGGTCTCATCGAACGGAAGAGTCGAAAACCTGTACATTACACATAGCTACGTAGTTCAACGTCACCTTTGCGTATAACCTGATTGGCTGGACCTTGGAGTTTTTCATCCGAAACTCCAAATCCAAAATTTTTCTTTTACGACCTGAATTTTTTACAAAAACCGGTATTCTACCGGTATTACCGGTATTGACTCCATCAAATACCGAATACCGGTATTTGACAAAAATGCCCAATACCGACCACTCTAGTTCTGACTGAATAATCGCTAAACTCAATCGTCCAATTTTAACTATCAACGTACACCGACTACGCCAAAGTTTTAGGGCCGCTAGTGAAGGGTTCCGAGTTGACTTAATGCAATTTATGCATTTGTTTCAGATCATGAGAAACTATGCGAAGAATTAATGAAAGATTGTACTAAAATCTTGCAATCACTGGTTGGATGTACCTACTTATTATATGGTTCGCTACCAGTGTTGTGAATACTGACAATCAGTGACGATTTTAATCATGCGTGAATTGAAACACTCAAAAATCATTTACCAAAAGATCGAACTCTTCCCCATAGCTAGGAACATTTAATATACGTTACGTTTAAATAATGAATTGCGCTCCGATTGATTTCAGGCAATTATTTTTCGGCAAGAGTGAAACAATGCTACTTTGCATGAACGCAAAACTCAGGTATCCAGTTAGGGTAGTTAGGACTATTGAAATGATTACAATTCATGAAATCATCCAGTAAGTATGTATATCTGCTACGTTCTCCATATGTCTTAAATCTGATTTCCCTGGGTGTAAAGTTCGCATTAAAACTAATTATCTCTAATGCATTCAATACAAACATATATTCACGATATTTCTCAACTGAATTTGGCAAATAAAATGCTATTACTGCACTATTGATCCCACACAATCGATTCTAATTTCCTGGCACAATAACACCCCCATCGGTGGTGGCGTACAGAATCGTCCATTATCTCTACTAGCTGGTTGACTGCTTGCCCAGACATTTCCCAACAAACTGCAAGCTACGCCGTGACGCGACTTCACGTCGCGCTGTCTTCGCACCTCCGCCTCTGTTCTACGATTCTATCTTGCAATGATCGCCGGAGTACGATACCTACGGGCAGGGGTGCCATTATGCCAGATATATCTGGCACTGCCAGACTTTTTGGCAGCAAAAAGAGAAAAAGAGAAACCACCCAAAATGCCAGACTTTTCAAATTTCAGACAGATTTTTTTTAAATTATGACCTGCATGAACATGTTCAAACATTTCTAATGAGTCATTCAGTTATTATTTTCATATTCATTCAATAACTGAAATCTGACCGCAACTTCATCTCGCTTCCAAAAACTCATTTTTGAATCAATTCAATCTTTTATAAATAAAGTGGTATGGTTTCCGCGGGTGTTGTTCCGGATTGCAGTTTGGCCATGCTGGTTTCCAGAAATCGGTTTTGAAGGAATCTTTCAAGGCTAATTTTTGGCGTAATTTCTTGCATTACGAATTCTGGAAATGCTTACAGCATTCTGTAACAATGATCCCAATAAATGTAATCATTGTCTAATTCCATGACTTATCACATTTCCTGGTTATTCGTCAATTCAGCGTCCTTCTGGAAGATCCGAAACAACATTAAACTTCTTTTGATGGACCTTATTGGCCACCGGAGGTCCTACGGAAGATTCGGGGCAAACGTAAAAGTGAAAAGTTCATAAAACTCATCCGTCTCTTAATAACTCTGAGTAACAAATGTTTGTCTTAACCACTTCTAATGGCCTTGTTACGCTCCGGAAGATCAAAATCCTCTGCTATTATGGACATTTAATAAAAATTATGATGGCACTTTTAACAAATATTCAATCATTAACCATGCTTATTGAAATTCTTTTTGGAATACCTATGGGCTTACGGGTACCGTAGACCATTTTTTATTTGAGCTCCGTTTGTTTGTTAATCGATTAATTTAAAAATGGTTTGAACTTCTATTAGTGTTACCACAGATAACAGATATTCAAATTTTATTGAAAATCCTGTGTACACTTTTGAATTGCTATACGTTGGCCCACTACTGCCATCTACTCAACTGATTTCAGAAGTACATACGAACGCAGCTGTTTAGCAACCGTTGAACACAGCCAATGCATTTGGCAGCCGTATTTGGGCTTCGTTTTCCATACAAAGATCTTTGCGCCATCTCCAAACGATTGCCAAACGCGTTCCCAATGTAAAACGGTTGCGGATGTTTACACACGTATCGGATGCCAGCCTCGATAGACCTGTGCAGCGGTTCATTAAATTCACTCACCCGATGGATTTTGACATTTGAGCGGGTCGTTTTCTCGAACAAAAGTTGATTTTGCGTTCATTATGCGACCCGCTCAAACGTCATAATTTCTTGGGGGAGTTCATTTTGCGTTAGTCTATATCTATTATCTGTGGTGTTACTTAGAAATTCAAAATAAAAGCGAACCCCGTTATTCTGAATGACGTCAAGTTTCACCAATAACTGTTCGGAACTATTCCAATATCCATCTCATTGAACATATATTCATCTCATCGCGAAACAAAGAAATACGGCACCAATTTCGTCGCTTCTTTCTGTAAACATGCGGGCTAACTGCTGAAAAAAATCACAAAAATATGAAACAAATCAAATACCTTTCCATTGCTTTGTTATTGATGGGATGAACATCGGAGTCATGAGATGAAGTCCAGAAGCCGTTCCCCTAATTATTTATATCCTTTTTGTAATTTTCAGATATTTCAGAGCTAATCTAAAATCTAACAACAATTCAATCTGAATTTTTTGAATTGTTTAGAATGGTATGGTTTCTAAAAATCTCATTTTTACAAATATCGAATTGAAAAAAATGATAAACATAGAGCAAAAGCAAAAAGAGGGTCAAAACAAGATTTTCCAATATTGGTAAAAACTATTAGAATTATATCACATCGCCAGATTTTGCCAGATTTTTAATTTGTAACATGCCAGACTTTTCCCAAAAAGTAGTGGCAACCCTGCCTACGGGACGGAGCATCGTGATTGCCAATGGTAATTGAAATCGTCTAAGCGTGCAAAATGATTTATTTGCAATAGCATTAGCAAATCCATTGAAATTTCCTCAATCGATTGACCGGTGGTCATCTCCCGGTCGCTCATTCTGACAGTGCCGACGACGACGACGCAAGGCGTCATCCAATTGCCGCCATCAAGTGAATTCCGTTTCAATAGGTGTTTGACCTCTAAAAGAAATAAGATCTGAGCGCTGAGACTTAGCTACATACGGCATCGGCTGTTGGTTTGAATGGATGGCGTATTTTCACCTCGCATATCCCTGGTAGACCGAACCGATGAGTATCTTGACACTTGTATGGCATGAGACAGTGACCGTTCTACGACATTCGCGGAGATGATTAATGCGTTAGACCAGTGTCTAGGCTGACTGGAATGAGCGATGTGGCCTGAATGCCAAAGCGGCACGATAGCGGTTCGTCGTCAGGTGGAACATCCGGCTATGGATATAAGTTGAAGGATGGAAGGTGAATCTTTGCCGGACACGTTATTTGAGACGATTGCCGGGAGCATGTTCTGAAAGGGTCCTTATTGGTGAGATTTCCGAAGGTTAGACATTATTGTCGGTTTACTACAATTGTTGCATTTAGATGACCTCTCGGGTAAAAAATGATTGGCAATCTAATTTAAAGACTTTGCTTGGGCATCGGAATGATTATGACAGCAAAACGTTTTGTGGCTATCGAAGAATAAACATTGTTTCTAACATTAATAGTTGTAAATAATGTTAAATATTATTAAGCGATTCGGCCGTCTGATCAATCATGTTAAATAGTTCATTATCTAGGCACATTTTTAGAAAATGGACAGATTGATTTTGTAAAAAATTGTAAAAAAAACGAGCAATGGGTAATGTTTTAAACATAACCGCGAGAAGACGTAGGACTTGTATAAAGTAACGGATTTACATATAACTTTCAAATCTATGGAATTTGTTTATTCAAAACTTCTTGAAATAAAACTAATTATTAAATACATAATCAGACTTGCTTTGCTTCTAACTATTCAGCCCTTATTTACTCTAGCAAATGTAGGGCATTTATAGATTTCTTATTGATGATAGTATTTAAAGTTTAAAAATTCTGTTATTAAAATTTTCAGACTTGGGCAAAATGTGCTATTTTATGGGAACTGTCCCGTTTTCCATCTCATTGAACATATATTCATCTTATCGCCAAACAAAGAAATACACGACCAATCTCGTTGCTTCTTATTGCTAACATGCGTGCTTACTGCTGAAAAAATCACAAAAATAAGAAACAAGTCAAGGAGCAGTAACCCTACTACGTAATCAGCTTATAAAATATTAAAACATCTCGAAACACAAAAAAATATATAAAAAAAGAGGAGGAGGTTCTCCCAATACATCAACGAAAAATAATACCAAAGTATAAAATAATGTTTATTAAAATATTCTTCTGGGAATTTTTTTGCGGACTTTTTGAAAACATTTACATGTTAATACGGCGAAATTTTCTAATCTCAAATGGATATCAGCACCATTGCTGATTATGCATCAGTTAAATGCCAATGTCTTCCGCGAATGAACGAAAGTAATTATTTTTAATCAATTTTCATCACTGTAGTTAATTTTTTTGCTGGGGAATCAGAACTGTTATAGTATAACCATGTTTGAATGCATGTGTGGTTTAGTACCAACCACAACTTAACATAAGGTCAGTCATATGTCATGACTCGTTCCCATCCCGGGATAATGTGGATTATGAAACCAATGATTTTCCCTGGATGAACGGACCAAATCTCTCTGGGCTAATTTTATTCTTGTTCATCCTCCATGCGCTGCCATCGCAGCCTTAGCCATCATCGGCTTTTAGCCGTGAGCTCCGAGTGATGCGATGGACTATTGCGTAGATCGCAACCGACACCACTGCATCAAGCATAGAATGACAAAAAATGCGACCTCTTCTTCATGCATACTCGCAGCTCTCCTATTGGCGACTGCATGCTGTGTATGTAAGCACAGCAAACTAACGAGAAAAACGTCAGTACACGCTGTTGTCACAAACTGAAATGACTCGCACACGGGAGGCACAGCTTCTTTTATACACAAATAAAATCTTGCGGTGGACCCGAAGGCACATGGCAATGCATTCTGATGTCCGTGTTAGGAATGCACGAGATTGATGATATATGAAATTTTTATTGGCCTTGACAAAAATTAAAATTTTCAATAGCTCATCGTTAAAAATACTAAATTTCAATGGAATTGGCAAATTGCTGGTGAGCGTCCGAGTCGATTGATATATAAATCTTAAAAATCCATCGATAGATAAAGGCGCTAGTAACGTTCGAAATCTTCCCTTCCAGCGTAACGATTTCGATTTCAAAAAATTTAAATGACACCCAGTATAGTAAAGAAAGACGTAAGTCCTACGTCAAGATGACCCTACGTGTCTTGATGAACTTGAACTGATTACCTCCTAATCTGTAAATGATTAATTATTTAAAAATCTGCATTATTAAAAATAGTGCATTTCTCGTACATTAGAGTAGAGTGGGGCAAGAGTACGCACTTAGTTTTCAATCGATCATGTGGTCCTTATGAAGCAAGCTTCTGCATATTCACCGGTGGGGTAAGGGTGCGCATCGGGTGGGGTAAAAGTTTTTTTTACATTATTGATCCGTAAAATAAAATTTTCGCTGAATGATCAGCAAAAGTGGTACAATTTACAAATGTATGTCACAGAACTACAAACTATCAGCAATTTAAATCAGAATTATGCTGAGCATTTGTATTTTTTTTTAACCGAAAAACTCAGGAATGCAAGGAGAATGATTTGCATTTCAAAATTTTAGTAAAAAAATTGCAAACGTTCAGTAAATAAACTGCTGAAAACGTGGTAAAACATACTTAAGAACATCAAACTTTACTGAACGAATCAGTAAAAACACATCTGTCAAATTGCAGCCATTTTCAATCACACGCGCGTGTCGAAGCGGAGTTTTCATTTCCGGAGAAAAAGTTTATTCGCAAGAAAACAGTTAAAACATATTTCTAAAATATGGAGGATGTGTTGGACGTGATCGCCGCGACCGATGCAGGAGTAAGAGACCAGTTTAGTAAGTACAATTAGTTTTATTTTCAAGTTTTCATTTTTCAGCACTCAGACAAAATGGGGGATGATCACATAATTTGCTTTTTTTGTCGATTATCAGTTCCGGGATATGTAGAAGGGCTTGGACGACACATAAAATGGCATATCACAAATCAACACATTTTATCCAATGCCACATTCTTTGACTCTACTTTTGCCAAGTGCAGGATGCGCTATCAACATTTGGGGTCTTTAAAAAGACATATCAAGGAGGCACATCCTTTGGTTTCTCATAGAAATGAAGAGCTCAATCATACTTTCAGTAATGAGGTTGATCAACCAGATAACAATTATCAGGTGTTTGATCCTATGGATAATGCTAAAGAGAATTCCTCACACTCGACTTTGGCCGAAATTAAACATATTATAGCCTTGAGTATTTGTCGGATGACAGCAAATGTTGAAATTCCCCATAATAAAGTGCGTGAATCCGTAACAAGTTGCGAAAATATTGTCAACCATGTGTCCACATATTTTAATGAGCTTACTGAATCTTTTCTATCAAAAAGCGGAATTGATATGAATGCAAAATCGGCCAACGACTTTCTAAATGAATTCAAAACATTAAATTTATTTGAAAACGCTAGAACAAACAACAGCAAAATTTCCCAAAATCATTAGCTGTGAACATACCCCAACCATCGCCGAAGTGCATCGGAAATCGTGCCGTGATGCGCTGTGTTAATGGCATCAACAGAACTGTTCGAGTAAACGAAACCTTTATGTACATTCCCATAATCCAAACGCTGAAGCTATTATTTCGGAATCCTTCGACGAGAACTCTACTAACAGATGAAGCATGCTTCAATCATTGAACACCAGGTGTTAAAGAATACAGTTCATCAAGTACAGGATTAAGTTGTGCGCAAAATGATTATTTTAAAAAATATCCCTATGCTACACCCCTCTCATTTTATCAGGATGATGTTGAAGTTGGAAATGCGTTTAGCTAAAGAGCGGGTAAAAATTAAATTTCCGACTTCTGCGTAAAGGTTCAAAACTTTCCATCGCAATGGAACTCGTCTCCAAAAACAATTTATCCTGTTATATATGCTTTGCCCAGTCAAGTCATGAAATGTGGATATAACAAGATCTTACAACCATTAGTTTCGGATCTCAAAAAACAAGGGGGCAAGCCACAGTAAACGCGACGCGACTCACGTAAAAGAATAACAATTATTATCAATGATCTGTCAAATTGCACTGGTCGCGTCAAGTCGCATCGCTCGTCGCGTTTAGTCTGTTACACGCAAAAAAAAGCGTTCCCAAATTCGTGAACCAGCAAAAATACACCGTGATTTTATTCATGGATTCGGGAACACCAGTCACGTTTTCCAGAACGTTCCAGAAAACGTGACTGTATTCCCGAATCCGTGACTGTTGTTCATGAAAAAATACACCGTGAACTCGTTAGTTCACGAATTCATGAACGCTTTTTTTGCGTGTAGGCACCTAACACATCATTTTAGTTTCAATGCACATCCGACAAATCACGCTCAAAATCAAATGCTTACAAATCCGAATTCAAAATCAAATAGCAAAATGTACTTACGTAACATTCATCAAGTTTCTGGCCGTTCTTTATTTAAGTCTGTTTTTACGTTTTGTTTTTCAGTTGCTGAAGGTATTACAGACTTCGATACGTTCTTGGAACTCAACGATGCAGATTTTGTTCGACTTGGTTTGAAAACCAAAGTTATTAAAAAGATTCAACGTATTCAGAGAGAATTAGTAAGTGATCCAATTGTGGAGAAATTGGATGATGAGGAAAATGAGCAAGACGTAGCTGGAAAAGAGGAAAACGAACAAAATGCCGGTAACGATGAAATCGACGAAGAGAACGAAATTCTGCCTAATCAGGTGAGAATTACTTAACTGAACAGTGAAAGCTAACAACAGTAGGACATCACCTCAATGAAAAGATATTTTAGTTACAAGATAAATATTGTCGCTTCGGTTCGGCACAGAACTGTCAGATCGTATGGATTTTTCCTTCATTGCCATTTAGCGCCATTTAGCGACAGTTTTTCACTCCGCCGGTCTCTGATGGTTATAGGGTTGCTAATGCAAATCATCATCATTTCGTCATCATCATCATTTCATTCCATTTTAGCAAATGTTCCTTGTAAAATGTAAATATTAGTGTTAGGTCTCCTGTCATTTGAGCTTCCTATAAAATGGCTTATTGACAGTCTTTTTTCCGCAGGAAATAAACATTGACAAAATATTCCGACGCACTCGTGCTGGTAAGGATGTGATGGAAGTTTTGAAAGAAGGTACGAAGCCTACCGAAGGGTGTCTGAAAACCGTGAACAACATTCTTTGCGAGTTCCTAAAATCGTCCTATGGCTTGTAAGTATATCCTTGAATAACATGATTCACATTATCAATTCAGGCGTCCGTCTTCATATCATAAGAACATATTGGCACTGTCCCTGGTTAAAACGTACCCTGTTTTAGCAGCTTCTAACGCTTCAGTACCCCAAGCACAAATTGAACAAATGGTGTGTATATACAAAACGCATTTCATTTTTTTAGTCATACCTGATTTTCACCTTTTTTAGCGAGAGGAATTGAAATTCATATGTCCAGGGCCAACAACAAGAAGCAGAGCAGAAGAACTGTGGATTGCAACTTTCAACGATCGGCAGCATATTCGTCAAAGTGGAAGCTTGTTATGCTATGTCAAAGACCATCCAGTAGGATCAGCATTTAACGAAGAATTGGTAACGTATTGAGATTTACGTTAATGGCTGCTTTGACTGTATTCCAGCAGTCCTCAAGAGGGCCCGAAAACTACTAAAAAAGAACCGACGAATGACCAAATTTGGAGCCAAAACTTAAATGTCTCCTCAACGGGTTCCCCCGGAGACAATCCGTAGGTCCCGGAAGCGGTCAAAGCCGTCAATGGTCCATTTTATACTCATACATCACTTCCTGATAGAGAACCATGAAAAACGAACCGTCGAATGACCAGTTTTGGCGCTAAAACTGGAATGTCCCCTTCTACGGGTTCCTCGAGGACAATCCGTAGGTCCCGGAAGCGGCCAAAGGCGTCAATGTTCCACTTTATATTCGTACCTCGCTTCTTGATAGGATCCAAGGAATAAAGAACTGTCGAACGACTAGCTTTGTGGCCAAAACTGAAATGTCCCCTCTACGGGTTCCTCGGAGGCAATCCGTAGGTCCCGGAAGCGGTCAAAGCCGTCAATGATCTATTTTATACTCATACCTTGCTTCCTGATAGAAAACCTTGAAAAACGAACCGTCGAATGGCTTGCTTTGGTGCCAAAACTGAAATGTCCCCTCTACGGGTTCCCCGGGGGCACCCCAGCGACTTCAAAATCCGTCTTTTTGGTTGGTTTTTCTTTCTTGACGTGACAGAAGACTTCTGGAATGTAATCATAATGGAAGATCGGTCAAAAAGCTTGATTCAAAAGAATGTGTGGCCTGGTCCCTTTTAAAACTCCCGATCAATACCGATTCTAAACAAATGGCCATGTCTCACTTCATTCTGGTTCGATTTCGAATTTCAACATATGGTTCCAATCAGAAAGAGCTCTACTTTATGTGTGGTAAAAATATTATTCCACAACCTATACCTATAATATTTTACCCGCGCGTCTTAGCGCACGGCTAAGGAGGACCCTCAAGCATCCCTGAATTGTCCAAATCGGATAATAATTGACATTGACAGTTACGACACATCTAATTATGCCCAAAAATGTGCCTATCCCAGTTATTTTGGACATCCAAAGTCAGAGTCGATGTTAGCGCCACGATATGTCCTGACGTCGATAATGTCGGAGAAGTGCCGTCCATCAATCAGAACGTGGTCGATTTGTAATTCTGTTTGCAGTGGTGATCTCCAGGTGTACCGATACGGGAGGCTGTGTTGGAAGTAGGTGCTGTGAATGGCCATATTCTTGGAGGCAGCGAAATCAATTAGTGCCACTGCTTTATAAATGGTTAAACCACTCTTTGCGGAATCCCGATCAAAATGGCTCGCGCGCCGGAAAGCAGCTTTCTTGCATTCAATAAATTAAGCCCGTAAATTTTAATGGATGGAATCACTAACAGAAACCAAGCTTCGACGCCAAACGCCGATGACACTGAAACAGTTCATTTTCGCAATTAAACCTTCCTTTTCAGAAAATGCTGGTCATGAGAAGAACCAATTTTCTTTCACCAATGCGTCTTTCCAACAACTAACTTACACCACAATTTATAATAAATTTTCAGCATCACCACTGGCGGCGCGGGATCGCAACAATGCTATTTTTGTAGTCAACCCTTTCTTCATATAGAATGATGGTTCGTTGAGGTTGAATGATCTGCAGCAACACACCGAGGACCAGCACCAATGCGATGGATTTCCGTTGAAAATGTTACCAGCGCCTCCGTGTCCGCTCCGCTACGAGCGCTTTGATGCGTCCGCTCTGCGTAAAACCTTGTTCAAACTAAGGATAAGATCCAAACCCTCAAGTTGCTTGATTTTGATGTCTGTGCTAGTGATGCATGTGATTGGTTGGTTTACCTATTTCTAAACTTTTTTTTATCAATCGTCGATAGTAAATAGTTCAAAATCAGCATTTTCATATAAATACAAAGAAGTGTTGATTCACCCTTGATCGAATTGTCAAAAATTTGAAATTCATCGAGAAACGGCTGAGATATTAAAGTTTAAAGTCTATCATATTTTCGTGACGGTCACAATTTTCGCAATCGTAAAGTGTACCCCAATGTAGAAAAGACAGACATAGTCCTACGTCAAAAACATGATTCTCTACCGGCAAAAATTATATAATGGTATATACTTCCAAGCAGTCTGGCTGCATTCAAATTCTATTTTTTTTTCCTAATGCGACACCGAAATGTTTCATTTCATGAACACTTGAAATGTCGATTGGACAAGGTGAGAAGACAATATTACCGCCATTGGGGGTGACAATGGGTCTGGGGGGTGAGAATGGGTCATCGCTCTCACCGGCAGCCTGGAGGTCGTAGAGAAAACCCGTTCAAAAAGGTCTCTTATATTTTAGTCTTCTATCCCTCAGATACATTTAATCTATTCTACAAGCATTCTAAGTAGTTGAAACAGTGACCCATTCTCACCCCCATTTGACCCATTGTCACCCCCGACGACGGTACTACAAATAAAAAGGGTAAATGCTAAATAAAACACTTCCTTTTAGTTTTCATTACCACGGACAGGGTCAGCTGGTCGGCAGGAGGTGTTTCCGAAAATCCACAGATCGATCGACCTCCTGCTATGTCATCGACAAATCGTGATTGAATTCATGCAGACCCTCAATTGACGGTAAGAAAACAATTACTGATTTTATCGATCGAAAACGAATGCCACAACACCCCGCCTGGACCAGGTGAAACACGCAGTCATTTTTTTTATCTAAGGCATAATTTCTTGCGCGTAATTGTATCATTTTAAGCTGTCAATTTAGCTTGATGGCACTTTGCAGTCATAAGCTACTATACACAGGAGGCCCAATGAAAACAAATTGTCCTCTTACCGTGTCTAACCGACACTTCAAGTGTTCATGAAATGAGACATTTTGGCCTTGTGGCAGAGACCTACTGACCACCACAATGAGATGAAATAACCCGGCCAGTACTACAATGCAATGCAGCGCAGGAACGGTGAGCCAACGGAGAGCGCGTGTGTACGAGGTGCGCGTCCCACCATTCATCATGTACCTACCTACTCATCATAATTGGCATTTGTTGGCGCGATTATCCACTTTGTTCAGAACTGGTGGTCGGTTGGTGGTACTTCAGCCATCATGAGTTATAAATACTTCTCACCTTATATGTCGCGGACAAACAAAACCGCGCGCGATATGGGTGCCACTAATGAACCTTGACCAGCCAGCGGCCAGTTGGTTGTTCCGTGATTGATTTGTGCAGAACGATGTTAACACCCATCCATTTTCTTCTTCTGGCGAAGGGTTTTAGTCTAGTATAAATCGATTTCGGGTGATCGAAAAATTGTTCGTCTTACTAGATTCGTTCGTCGCTAGACCTCTTAACGAGTGAAATTTTCATTTCTGCTTCGCTAAAAAGTAATCACCGTATTCTCAAACACGCCTTATCCAATCAAGACTGATGATTTGATTCAGAAACATAAACTCGTGTATAGACTTCCTTTATCAAATATTTGTTTTTGGAGTGATGATAATGTATGAGAACGGTGTAATAAGCAACAAACATTTCAACAAATCATAAAGAATGACATTAAAAAAACAAGACCATTTAAGTTCAAAATATGAACGCAAAAACATAGTTCAGCGCTTCGAAAATACATCATATATAATATGCTTCCCTTGTTTTGGTTATTTAGTTTCGTTTAATACTCCTGTGTTAGTTATCGCACCATATAGGAAAATCACTATTTCTGGTGCTCCATTCATCGATTGATGAACTCAAATTCACACTATGGTTTTAGTTGTGTAGGGCATTTAACAATTTGAGCATCCGTTGTTCTTTGGGCTATTTTTCACCATATATGTACGACCTTCGATCAACTAAATCAAATAGTTATCTCGCGGATCTGCCTAGCAAAGATACCCCTGAAGGCACAGCTAATCTATGCAATTTTCAAAACACTAGGTCAACATTCCTATCAGCTTGATCATCCATCTACCCACCTGATCGAATCAGCACAGCTTCGATGGTTAAAGTAAGGATAGAGGCAATCGAAAAGGTTGATCAAATTATAAACACATTGAGTCATTGGTCAAGTGGACTAGCCTCAGTCATTGTCGTTCCACACGACGATGAAAAATAGAAGATGATTTAGCACAGGATGACTGTGTCTCAGTGGGATTCTCGTTTTTCTTCGGAGCGTGAGGGCGCATACCTCCAGGCAAGCGGCGGTTAGCACAAATTGCTAGATAATTTGATAAATAAGGTCGCACACTTCAGCGATGAGCTAAGAATTGATAATCGAGCCTATTGTCTTGGTCTGTATTTAAATTAGAGGAGCTCCATCCGGGCAAGCTTTAGACGAGCTATGACGACGTCTTGCCCTGGGGGTATGTTCCGAAATCGGAACCACTTCCGTATCGTTCCGCAATGTTGATCGTGTGAACCGATCAAAATGCGGAGAAGCTACTGTCCTCGATACCTAATTTCCCAAAGGTTACAAACAGAAGGTGATGCCCCACATGTTGCGATAATTATATAGTTGTTGTTTTATTGGCCGTCTCGGTAGGATATCGCAGCTAATTTTGATTAATGTGGATGTTGATTTGATGGATTCACGGTTCCAAATTGGAAGCTTACGCGGTCCCTCAAATTGCTGTATAAACATGTCGGTTAATTTAATAATAATAATAGGGTTAGAAGACTACCAGAGAATAAACAATCATCATTCAAAATTCATGGGCAGTTCGTAAATTGTAATTTGAACTAATTGATATTTACGGAGCCGTAAATTCAGAACTATTCAAAATAGAACATTAAATATAATCATCGTCTACATACTTTCTGAAATGATGATTAATCGGTATAAATTACCGATTGAACATTCTTTTTTTTTTTTCAAGTTCGTTTATTTGGGAGGCTCATTCTAAATTTAAGAAATTAAGAACTATATCTCCAGGAAATCCAGGAGCGGATCGGCTGGCTAAAAAACAACAAAGCCTCTGAAGTTGACCAACTACCAGGATAGCAGTTTGAATACGGTGGTGAGGCACTGACTAGAGCGCTGCCCTGGGTAAATACCATGGTTTGGGAGGATGAGGTTCTGTCGCAGGAGTGGATGTTGTGATTCACATCTACAAAAAGGGCGACACAAGATTCTCTCCCAAATTTTATGCCGCTGACTGACACCAATTACAAGAGAGTTCGTGGGGCAGTACCAGGCGGGTTTTATAGGCCAACGCTCCACCACGGACCAGGTGTTCGCCATTCGGCAAGTACTGCAGAAATGTCGCGAATACAACGTGCCCATACATCATCTACAGGGTGTCCAATAAGTTCGAATACAAATGTTTGATCATTGTGTTTGTAAGCCCAATGTACATATTCTGTATAAATATTGGTGTCAGCGTTAGCGGTATATATACGCTAGCGGATGTGTGTGGTGTTGACATTCTGTCCCTTGTTGTTTGTTTATTACGCGCGGTGAAAATGGATTGGGACATTGTAAACAGCATTTTTTGAAGGTCAAAATCATTGCGGTGTACTACAAAACTGAGATTTTGGGGAAGATTGATACCCCCAGTGGCCCGGTGATAAGACGGAGATCAGCCCTACATGTTCCAATAGGACGATAACCCTTTATACACGGAAAATGCGATTTAAGCCTTATATGGGGACAATTTCATCAACTTTTTGGACAAAACTTTGCGACCTCCCAGCTTCCCGGATTTGAACCCTCTTAACTTTCTTGTTTGGTCTTTAATCATGTTAAAGCTGTACAAATACAAGGTCAGTAACTTGGACCAGTTCAAGACGTAATTCTCAAAAACTGAAACGAATGCCCATGCAGACCGTGCGTGCCGCTTGCGGTGTATTTCAGAAACGTTTGAAGCTCGTGAAGAAGTACAAAATAAAGGTCATTCCAGAAGAAATGTTACAAACGTTCCTTATAAACAATACTTTCAATGAAATGTAACCGGGAAAAGAAATAATTTAATTACAATTTTTAAACATTTTTTGAAAGTGTATTCGAACTTATTGAACACCCTGTATTTATCGACTTCAAGGCCGCATATGATACAATCAAACGGGACCAGCTATGCCAGCTGATGCACGAAAACGGATTTCCGAATAAACTGATACGGTTGATTAAGGCGACGATGGATCGGGTGATGTGCGTAGTTCGAGTTTCAGGAGCATTCTCGAGTCTCTTCGAAACGCGCAGAGGCCTACGGCAAGGTGATGGTCTTTCGTGTCTGCTAATTAACATCGCTTGGGAAGGAGTAATACGAAGGGCAGGGATCGTCACGAGTGGTACGATTTTCAAAAAGTCGTTTGGTTTCGCCGACGACATAGATATTATGGCACTTAACTTTGAGAGGATGGAAGAAGCCTACATCAGACTGAAAAACGAAGCCAAACGGATTGGACTAGTCATCAACACGTCGAAGACGAAGTACATGGTAGGAAAAGGCTCAAGAGAGAACATCGTAAGCCACCCACCACGAGTTTGTATTGGTGGTGACTATAGATAGTGGAATATATAGATGAGCGAAGATAAATCCTCTGTCTTCAAACGAACTGTCAAACGTGTCTTCAAACGAGCATGACGTCATGATTTCAATGCGAATGTTAAGGGCTGTGATGTCATATGCGCGCGTGCACGGTCAAAAAAAATTGACTCAGCCATGTTTCGCTCAACTATAGATTGTACTATCTATAGTGGTGACGAAATCGAGGTGTTTAAAGAATTCGTGTACTTGAGCTCACTGGTGACCTCCGATAGCGATATCAGCAGAGAAATTTGGAGACGCATCATGGCAGGAAATCGTACGTACTTTGGACTCCGTAAAACGCTCCGATCGAATAGAGTTCGCCGCCGTAACAAACTGACAATCTACAAAACGCTCATTAGACCGGCAGTCCTCTACGGACTCGAGACCTGGACGATGCTCGTGGAGGACCAACGCGCACTTGGAGTTTTTGAAAAGAAAGTGCTGCGTACCATTTATGGTGGGGTGCAGATGGCGGACGGTACGTGGAGGAGGCGTGGAGGAGGTAACCACGAGTTGCATGAGCTGCTGGGAGAATCATCCATCGTTCACACTGCGAAAATCGGACGACTGCGGTGGGCCGAGCACGTAGCCAGAATGTCGGACAGTAACACGGTGAAAATGGTTCTCGACAACGATCCGACGGGCACAAGAAGATGAAATGCGCAGCGGACAAGGTGGATCGATCAGGTGGAAGATGACTTGCGGACCCTGTGCAGCCATGGGCTGTGCTGAATGGAGAAGACTTATATGTGCAGTACAGGCCACTCTGGCCTTAGTCTGGTAATGAATAAAAAACATTTTATACATTTTATTCAATTTATACATTTTATACATAGGGGCCCTCCTTACCCGTGCGGTAAAACGCGCAGCTACAAAGCAAGACCATGCTGAGGGTAGCTGGGTTCGATTCCTGGTGCCGGTCTAGGCAATTTTCGGATTGGAAATTGTCTCGACTTCCCTGGGAACAAAAGTATCATCGTGTTAGCCTCATGATATACAAATGCAAAAATGGTAACCTGGCTTAGAAACCTTGCAGTTAATAACTGTGGAAGTGCTTAATAAACACTAAGCTGCGAGGCTGCTCTGTCCCAGTGTGGGGATGTAATGTCAATAAGAAGAAGAACATTTTATACATTTTATACATTTTATACATTTTACACATTTTATACATTTTATACATTTTATACATTTTATACATTTTATACATTTTATACATTTTATACATTTTATACATTTTATACATTTTATACATTTTATACATTTTATACATTTTATACATTTTATATATTTTCTACATTTTCTACTTTTTTTCACTTTTATACATTTTATCATTTTATACATTTTATACATTTTATACATTTTATACATTTTATACATTTTATACATTTTATACATTTTATACATTTTATACATTTTATACATTTTATACATTTATACATTTTATACATTTTATACATTTTATACATTTTATACATTTTATACATTTTATACATTTATACATTTTATACATTTTATACATTTTATACATTTTATACATTTTATACATTTTATACATTTTATACATTTTATACATTTTATACATTTTATACATTTTATACATTTTATACATTTTATACATTTTATACATTTTATACATTTTATACATTTATACATTTTATACATTTTATACATTTTATACATTTTATACATTTATACATTTTATACATTTTATACATTTTATACATTTTATACATTTTATACATTTATACATTTTATACATTTTATACATTTTATACATTTTATACATTTATACATTTTATACATTTATACATTTAATACATTTATACATTTTATACATTTTATACATTTATACATTTTATACATTTTATACATTTTATACATTTATACATTTATACATTTTATACATTTTATACATTTTATACATTTTATACATTTTATACATTTTATACATTTTATACATTTATACATTTTATACATTTTATACATTTTATACATTTATAAATTGTATACAATGTATACATTTTATACATTTTATACATTTTATACATTTTATACATTTTATACATTTTATACATTTTATACATTTTATACATTTTATACATTTTATACATTTTATACATTTTATACATTTTATACATTTATAAAATTTTATACATTTATACATTTTATACATTTTATACATTTTATACATTTTATACATTTTATACATTTTATACATTTATACATTTATACATTTTATACATTTTATACATTTTATACATTTTATACATTTTATACATTTTATACATTTTATACATTTTATACATTTTATACATTTTATACATTTTATACATTTATACATTTATACATTTTATACATTTTATACATTTTATACATTTATACATTTTATACATTTATACATTTTATACATTTTATACATTTATACATTTTATACATTTTATACATTTTATACATTTTATACATTTATACATTTATACATTTTATACATTTTATACATTTTATACATTTTATACATTTTATACATTTTATACATTTTATACTTTTTATACATTTTATACATTTTATACATTTTATACATTTATACATTTTATACATTTTATACATTTTATACATTTTATACATTTTATACATTTTATACATTTTATACATTTTATACATTTTATACATTTATAAAATTTTATACATTTATACATTTTATACATTTTATACATTTTATACATTTTATACATTTTATACATTTACATTTTATACATTTTATACATTTTATACATTTATACATTTATACATTTTATACATTTTATACATTTTATACATTTTATACATTTATACATTTATACATTTATACATTTTATACATTTTATACATTTTATACCTTTTTTACATTTTATACATTTTATACATTTTATACATTTTATACATTTTATACATTTTATACATTTTATACATTTTATACATTTTATACATTTCATACATTTTATACATTTTATACATTTTATACATTTTATACATTTTATACATTTTATACATTTTATACATTTTATACATTTTATACATTTTATACATTTTATACATTTTATACATTTTATACATTTTATACATTTTATACATTTTATACATTTTATACATTTTATACATTTTATACATTTTATACATTTTATACATTTTATACATTTTATACATTTTATACATTTTTTTTTTGTGGTTTAAAATTCAGTTTATTTTGTCAAACAGTGTTAGTATTTATAATGTTGTTGCAATTTCAAAAATCTAATGTTAATTCAAACTCCAAAACGTTGACATCAATTATACCATTACATTTTATAATGAAGCAGATGTAATTATGAAGCATTTTCAGAATTTTTACTCGAGTTGTCTTCCGAATACCTGGCAGAGCAGGCCTCGCGAGGTCATCGAATGATAGTCGTCTCCATCCACCCATTACTTCCGCCAGCTTCTGCTGCAGGACCGTCCATGCCGGGCCGACACGAGCGCAGGAAGAGAATTTATGCTGAAGCGTTTCAAGATTGCCACAGTGTTGGCAGTTTTCGTCGCCTGCTAGTTGCATCACATACAGCAGTTTGCGGTGCTCAGTTTTTCCGTTCACGAAAAGGTAGAGTTGTGTTCGTTGTGCTGATGAGAGCTCTTTCATGCATATGTTGCGCCACGCGCGTGGCCAGTCAACTGCCGGACTGTTGCGTTCCACCTTTGGCAGCTCGGTTTGCAGTACTAGGTGCTGGTGGATTTGATCGGCGGAGGGGTTTTGTAGGATTTGGCGGGGAATGTGGGATAAATTTGAAAGGATTTGTTTGATGTCAAGATTGTCCATTGGAGTTACTGGGCGAGGAGTTGCGTGGAAAATAAGGGATTTGTAGTGAGGAATGGAATCGATCTCTTTAATATGTCTATTTATTGCTAGACTCTTCGCTTTCAGAGCCGGAACTGCCAGGCTTAAGCCACCGTGCTCCTTCTTCCGGACAAGTTGCATTATGGGAACGCGGGCGACTATTCCTCTCCATAGAAATGTTCCCATCGACGACGTGATTTTGGCCGTATGAATGGCGAACGGTGGTAGCACCGAAGACAGGTACCACAATTTCGCCGTGCCAAACGTGTTCAGCATGATCACCTTCTGGTGCATTGTGAGTTTCCTTAACGATTGCAGCCACATTTGCTGCGCAAACTTGCCCACCATTGCGTTCCAGTTAATTGTTGTCATCAATCGAATTGAGTTTGCGAAGGAAATACCAAAAATTTTGACTACATGAGTAGTCTGTAGCCACTGGGTTTCAAACATATTCCTTCTGCAAACCCCACATTCACCGCAACAGTTTTGCGCAAATTCAGTTGCGCTCCGGCGGCAAGACCAAAACGACGAAAAACTTCCCTCATCGCCTCGATCTGCCACGGTGACGTCACGATCACGCTGATGTCGTCGGCGTACGCAACAAGCAAAAATCTTCCCTACACTTGTTCGAGCCGGTGCACCAGTGGATGAAGGTAAAGGACGAAGAGGTGCATGGACAAAGGGTCGCCTTGCCGCACCGAACGAGAAATATCGAACGAACGAGAGAGGTGCCCATTCACAAGTAGCCGGGAAGTGGACCGGCTGGCAATCCGCGCGAGAAGAGCAATGAGTTCCTCGTTGAATCCGAGCGACCGCATGGTGTCGAAGAGAAACGAATGCCGAACCCGATCGAAGGCGTTCTCGAGATCAAAACTGATGAGCTTACCGGGGCGACGGTGGTGACGGAGGCTAGCTATCCGATCTTTCAGAGCAAGAGTGGCCTGGAAGATGTTGCGCTCTGCGTTTGAACATTTCTGTCCGGCGCTCAAAATACGGTGAGCTTGCATGACGCGTTCTAGCCGGGTTTTGATAATGCGAGAGAGAAGTTTGTAATCACTGTTTAGCAGCGATATCGGCCGGTACGCTCGGGCCGTATTTTCTCTACCCTTCTTTTTACCAGCACAATGATACCCTCCACAAAGGCATGCGGGAGATTGCCGGTGAGTGCTTCATTAAGAAGCAGGTTCAGTTCACGATGGATGACGTTGAACATACGAAGGTAGAACTCTCGTGGGATACCGTCAGCTCCGGGAGATCGTTTCGGTGCGCTCGCTCTAATAGCAGACAAAATTTCCGCTGTTGTGATCTCTTCCGTACATGCTTCATTCAGTGGATCGTCTGGTGGTATTATTCGCTCACAAACAAACCCATCCTCGTTGTTGTCTGCCGCTTCTTCCGTGTAGAGTAGACTGGCCCAGGAAACAAAAAGTTCTCTAATTCCACGGGGCACCCCCCAGGATTGTGTCTTTGCGTGAGAAAATCAATCTCTGAAAATTTCAGCTCAATCGCTTGTTGCATAAGCTGGCGCATTTGATTTGAAGTTTGTATGGGGATTTCAGCCAAAATGTATAGGAAAATACACCTCCGTCACTCATTCGATCTGGAAATTGGTTCTGATTGCTCGATTGACCTCAGAATTGCAAAAACGGCAGTTGGTATGCTACAGAACAATTTCACAGAACATTGTATGATGATTAAATGAACTTTTATATGGGTTTCGGCTGATGCGATTCGTTCAAAAAACCTAAAAATACACAAATCAGCTCCCAATAATTCAGCCGAAGATTATATAAAAGTTCATTTAATCATCATGTAATGTTCTGTGAAATTGTTTTGTAGCATACCAACTGCCGTTTTTGCAATTCTGAGGTCAATCGAGCAATCAGAACCAATTTCCAGATCGAATGAGTGACGGAGGTGTATTTTCCTATACATTTTGGCTGAAATCCCCATACAAACTTCAAATCAAATGCGCCAGCTTATGCAACAAGCGATTGAGCTGAAATTTTCAGAGATTGATTTTCTCACCCAAAGACACAATTCTGGGGGGTGCCCCGTGGAATTCGACAACATTTTTTTCTCCCCATAGTAATCTGGGCCAGTCTAGTGTAGAGGCTCGAGAAAAAGGCAAACAGATTTGCTTCGATTTCATGGGGCTCATCAGCTACCTCGTTGTCAGCCGTTTGCAGCTGCGTAATGGTTGTTTTTTTCCGTCGTCTTTCCCCCAGCTGGAAGATCGACATGGGCTCTCCCGCCAGGTGGGTTTCGTTTATACGCATAAACGTGTGGGAAAAATTCCGTTGCAGTGACAGCATTTCACCTTTCAAACGGTTTATGGTGGTCAACATTTCGGGATGTTGATAGTACCCATCGTACGCTAACCTTAGTTGCGCATAGAGACGCTGGTGCGCATCGTGGAAATCCTCGAAAACGAAACGAGATTTCCACTTAAAGAACGTTTTGATTTTGGGCTTAGCGTACGACAGCCACCATTCCATCCACGACCCGTAGTTTCTGCGCTGCCGAGTCCAATATTGCCACTTATAATGGAACTCGGCAACGTTTTCTTCCGTCAGAAGATGCGGCCGCAGGGCCCAAAATCCGCGCCCGGGCTCATGTCCCAGTGGGGGGAGACATAATCTTACCGTCAGCGCTTTGTGGTCTGTGAAGCAGCAGACGTGCGTGTAGGCGGACTGCAGATTATTCCGCAGACCAGCGCTTACGTACATGCGATCTAATCGGGATTGTGCGTTCCGGTTGATGTACGTGAACCCGGGATCTCGCGGGCACAACTTTTCCCACACGTCATGCAGTTGCAATTGTTGGACGGCTGTTTTGAGGGACGGGCTTGTGTTCGGGCTGGACGAATCGCATGCGCGCAGTACGCAATTGAAATCGCCAGCGATGATGACGTTTGCGGTGCCGTGACGGAGGTAGTAGGCCAGCGTGCCATTGAAGAAATCTTCTCTGGCCGCTCGCTGCGCAGTGCCGGAGGGAGCGTAAACATTACAGATGGTCGTGTCGTGCAGTCTCAGCGCGATCAACCGGCTGTCCAAACTCTTCTCGACGTGAGAGACGTGGATGTGATCCTTCACTGCAACAGCAGTGCCTCTCCTCGTGTGGTCCACGTTCGCGAAAACGATAAAGCCAGGCAAGGAAAGCTGTTCGTTCTCGACTTCCTGCAGACACACGATATCGAGACTTTGGCTGCTGATGAAGGTTCGGAGTGCGTTCAGTTTTGTTTGGTTCGTGATGGTTCCGATATTTATCGACGCGAGATTGTAGGACGCGAGAGCCATTTATGGTTTGTAGTTCTCGTCCCGCTCGTCGTCTCCGTCGTCGCATCGTTGTTTCTTGCCGGGAGGACGCCCTCGGCTTCGGCTACTTCTTGTCGATGACGAAGAATCATCTGTTTCGTTGCCGGCAGTTCGGCTTTGCGACCGAATCGCGCTTACAGGCTTTCTGAATATATCCACTAATACCACTTCGGCGCATTGTGGTTGTGTGGTTGTTCGCAACGACGACGATGAAGAGCTGCGTGCCTGCTGTATTTGCAACAGTGGGCTGGGGGACACCGTTCGTGCGGTGCTTGCAGCTGGCTGACTTGTTGAGTGATTGTTTGAGCTAGACGGTTCGGTCTCACTCGTTGGCTTCGGTAGCTCGGGAAAGGCTTCCAGCGATGCTGGTCGAGGAGCGACAGAGCGCTGGCCGACCGGTTTAACGATCGGAGGTTTGGCGCCGTTTGCCTTCTGCGGTGGTTGTCGTGGTCCAGCTTGCTTCATCACGTTGGCATAGCTCTTTTGGACCAGTAGTTTCTTGTTTGCACACAAGAAATGCCAGTGTGGGCCTGCTCTTTGCAGTGTTTGCAAGAGGAAATCTGCCCCTTGTAGACGATATACGCCTGCTGGCCATCGATCGTGACCCACGAATCGATGTTGCGTTTTATGAGCATACGAGCCGACCATATGCCGAGCGGAATTCCACCGAACTCGAAACCATCACCCCACGTTAATTCCCGCAGCGAGATCACTTCTCCGAACGCACTGAGGAACTCAACTATCTTCTCTTCGGAAACGTTTTCCGGCAAATCATGCACTTTGACTTCTACACTTCCATCTTCTATGGTTATTCGAAGCTTGTGCTTCTTCCCCGCAATGTAAACTTCGTGTTTTTCATCGTGATCATCCACGATTTTTTGTGCGAGCGTCAGGTCCTTGACCTTGACGAACGCACATTGTTCACCGCGATGGCACTGGAGTCTCTCCACGTCTTCTTTCTTCAGTCCAAGCACTGTGCGGCAAAAGCCATGCACCTTCTCGAATGACGGCTTCACTGGGAAGCGCGAGTAATCGATTCGGAAAGTGTTTTCTCGCCTCATCGCGAATCACTAGAAGCGCGCGACGCGGCACGGACGGATGAAAAATAAACCACCGGATTTAAATCGCTTGACTTTCGGAGAGCGCAATCGAAAACACGTCTGCTCGTCTCAGAAGTTGAGCGGTGTACATTTTATACATTTTATACATTTTATACATTTTATACATTTTATACATTTTATACATTTTATACATTTTATACATTTTATACATTTTATACATTTTATACATTTTATACATTTTATACATTTTATACATTTTATACATTTTATACATTTTATACATTTTATACATTTTATACATTTTATACATTTTATACATTTTATACATTTTATACATTTTATACATTTTATACATTTTATACATTTATACATTTTATACATTTATACATTTATACATTTTATACATTTTATACATTTTATACATTTTATACATTTTATACATTTTATACATTTTATACATTTTATACATTTTATACATTTTATACATTTTATACATTTTATACATTTTATACATTTTATACATTTTATACATTTATACATTTTATACATTTTATACATTTTATACATTTTATACATTTTATACATTTATACATTTTATACATTTTATACATTTTATACATTTTATACATTTATACATTTTATACATTTTATACATTTTATACATTTTATACATTTTATACATTTTATACATTTTATACATTTTATACATTTTATACATTTTATACATTTTATACATTTTATACATTTTATACATTTTATACATTTTATACATTTTATACATGGTCTTTTTTACCGCCGCTGCATCTGGAACTCATAATGGGCACAACTTCCCCAAATGATGCGCCTTGGTATTTAACGACTAACGTTATTGCCAGACAAGATAGCAAGGATCCAAAGTACAGGAATTCACCCAGCATCACGAAGGTATCCCCGTCTATCGTCACACTGCTTCCTAGGCGGGCACTGTCGCACTTGGTTCTGCCTTCTTAGAAGCCAAACTTTTACTTAGATACTGCAAGCTTCTAATACGGAATTGTTACACCATCAACAAGTTAGACATGTTAACGCTATGTTTGATCATGTGTAAAGTCGTTTGACAAACCGAGTTGAGCAACTTATAAATAAATAAAATAGATAATATTAAAATTATTAAGACAACATTTCCTGCCATTATATCTGCAACAAATATGGTTAGGGAATTGTTTTTAACTTTTCGAACTGCGATAATTTATATACATTTCAGAAGTAAACACAAATCATGTCAACAAATGGCTATGACAGGGCCGGATTTAGTCGGAAAGGGGCCCCGGGGCCGATAGCTTGTGGGGGCCCCAAAAAGTACAAAAAAGCCATTAAACGGCTCGCTTCCGAAGATATCCAAGTGACAAGACTAGTGGCCAAAGAATAAGATGTTAGTACCTTGTCATTCATCTCCTTCAGAATTGGAATGTCATTGGATCTTAAACCTAAGGCGCTTTCAACCTCGACGTGGCCTAGAGGTTTGGTTTATCGTTAGTTTACCGACAGCAGATCCAACGAAAATTAGGACCTCCAATCGAAGTATCTCAGCGGGTTGCAGAGAAACTTCAATCGTGCCTCAGCTTTGTTCGAATTTAACATTCCCCGATAGACGCTGCGCCGCCGTTTCTTCCAGTTCTTTTCAGCACCGTAAACTACGTAAAGACTCATATGTTTTTGTAAATTGTTTTAAATGTATAACTTTTATTTTTGTTTTATATTCGCCCAAATATTTTTCTTTATCACACCATCATTGGGACAAATTAGTCTGTTGATGTAGCAACAATAAATAAATAAATAAATATGAAAGTGAAAGATTTTGTCTTTCTCCTTTGTATTCAAACCCTGTAGTTTCCGCAAAAAAAAATGTTTTAGCGGGAATTTGCAAATCGTAAAGCGGTCCTGAATTATCCAAAATTTAAAAACAGATTCAACAGATTTGAAAAGAGAAAAGATGAATAAAATTCAATATCTGTAGTTAAACTCAGACAGCTAGATATGTGTAATACTTATGTGAGGTAGCAAAAAATCTAGGAGGGGGGGCTATTTGGATATAGACCACCCCCCATAGCCCCCCTGTAGTTACGCCAATGCAAAAATATCCTCGAAAACCGACTACTGTTTAGAAAAGTAGTCGGTTTACGACGATCGACTAGCGATCATTGTCCAATTCGGTCACAGTTTGTTGAGTTGAGTTTATCTCAAGATTTTCAAAAGAGGACAATGTTGTTGTCATTGGCAATGTTGTAGTTTACATTCACTGTTGATAAAACATTCGTTACCTTACCAATCAAGTGGTCCGTCAAAACAACGGTTGGTATCGAGCATTCTATATGTTATACCCGTTTCGTCACTCAGCCCGGTACACCACCGTAATCACCGGGGACGTTTCTACCCCAACCATCACACATTTCCGGACCAATCTCAAATAGGATATCGCCAAGCTTTCATCGCTATTGACTTCGTGGCATCCAGGTCCGGGATATAGGATCCACAGTTGTTTACAGTATGTGAAGAACTGCACTAAGGGAGCGGAATATGTATGAAAAAGTTATTTAGGTAACGTCACAAGTATGCAAAAAAGGCTCAGAATCCGTTGAAAACTGCAATGCCCAAGAAAACGTTTTCCGTGTCTGTAACAACCAGACTATCTGAGACCTCGAGTTCAATTTACTTCGTCATATTCCAGGAAAATACATTTCATCCCGGGAAATAATATACATTAATTGGATTCAACTGAAAGTTTACATTACTATTTACTACGAAACATTACCGTCATCTGAAGGTCGCTACCGGTCCATTCACATATGTGTAAACACCCTTCCCTTTACTGGAACTGGTTTTCTATTTTACGACCAATAATAGGCAAATTGACAATATTCCACACAGCGATAAAAATTAAGTCTGCCTTGATTTATGACTCTTGACCAATTGTGTGTTCATGGCTGCCACAACTGCTATCAGTGCTCATCATCTGGCCTCCGCTGAAGTCCTACGGAGATCGTGTGTTTCTCTGCAGCAGCGATTCAGCCGGAGAATGGTTTCTTTGTGAAACGATCTTTCGAAGAGATCTCGATCCCTCCATGCTGCGCCAATATGCGATAATCGCAATTCACGAAGGGCATTGGCGCCCCATCCTCAATCCCACCCGAATGGGGAGTATTCATATCTCACGAGATGTACAGTTTGATTGAATTTCTACTTGGGCCAAGCCGCATCGCCATTGACGATATGGTGGACCATTGTATCAGCGGGCAGCTGGGCAGTGCCAAGCGGCTTTATCGGCGTATTAATCCACGGTCAGACTGTACGGCATGAATGGAGCCGGCCGCAGTCAGTTGAGATTTAATGAATGAAAGATCATTTCTTGCAGGAGGCGATCGGCATCGAACATTACAATTTTCAAGTATTTAACTGAAGTCTGCTGGTGCCTATGATTGCTCGGTAAGCGAAGAGATTTAATTAAGGAAGCAAGATCGTGTTGTGTTGATTATGAGATCGGTGGAACCAAGCTTCCCTTCAACAATACGTATATGTACAGCAATTACATTCAATAAAAACACTAAAACAAACGTATTTTATTTGCATGAATAAGTCCATAATCACAAAGTAATTACATATATCAATAGCCATTTCTTGAACAAATATCCGCATTTACGTTGAGCTGAGATAATTTTTCGAAATTCTGCCTATACCGCTTAAATCCACCACGATTAGCAATGACCGTCATCAGGTGGAGGAAAGCGGTTTCTTTCTCAGGTCCCCAACTTAAGTGAGTCACGTATGAATGTAAATTTTCCTCCTTCTAACAATGCTAAAAGCCGCTTGCATGCGTGAGACCTGAGACAACCAGCAATAGCAGCAGCATTACTAGAATCAATAAAGAGCTGTCAGGCTCTATTAAGCAGCTAACACTGATTGATTTTAAACCGAGGCAAATTATGTCTTGTGAAATATTATGCCGGGCCGACCCTTTCCTTTGCGTAATGCTCGTCGCCTTTCGTTTGGATAGTCAGTATCTGACTCCAAACAACCCGAGCTGGCTGAGTACTTATCCATGCGACACGCCAATTGGCAATAACCAATCAATCTGTGAAAATAAAACCGCAAAAAAGCATTAATGTCCGTTCAATAACGAGCTCCACGCGAGATGTGAAAGCACGCATCTAAGGCAATCCTCTCGGTAAACTGGAATAGCTTAGATAGATGTGGGTGCCCCATCATATTAACGTTGATCCTTATACACCTGGAATATTTTATAGAACTCGTTCCATTTTACACTCTAGTCTGTGCCCTTTAAAAATATGTTTCGTCCTCCCATATTTTTTCAATAATGTGGTGGATCGACTGATGCAGTTCCTCACTTCCAAGCTCGGCCGGCATCTCATCCTTCCCTGCAGTTTTATTGTTTTCAGCTCGTTCAAAGTCGTTCAAAGTTCAAAGGAGAATTTTATCATTCGTGCAGCTGATCAGCGAGGGATAACAGCAGCGATGACCACTCACGGATTGAGAAGTTCAAAATAAACAAACTCCAACTGATTTAGGAATATGAAAACATATGTATGCGTTTTCTAGAACAACATTGGAAAATATCACAAAAGATTTATTGTATGAAGATTACAAATAAGCAGGATTCGAGTGATGATCGTGGTGCTGGCGAAGCAAGGATGTACAAAAGACTAATAAGTCAAATAAGTAAAATGAAACAAATAAGACAAATAAGATGAACAAGACAAATAAGACAAATAAGGCAAATAAGACAAATAGACAAATAGGACAAATGAGACAAATAAGAAAAATAAGACAAATAGACAAATAAACACATAAGATAAATAAGACAAATAAGAAAAATAAAACAAATAGGATACATTGGACAAATTAGACAAATAAAACAAATAAAACAAAATTTGTCTTATTTGTCTTATTTAATAAGACAAATAAGACAAAAAGACAAATAAGACAGAAAAACAAATAAGACAAAAATACAAAAGACAAATAAGACAAAAAGACAAATAAGACAGAAAAACAAATAAGACAAAAATACAAAAGACAAATAAGACAAAAAGACAAATAAGACAAATAAGACAAATAAGACAAATAAGACGAATAAGACAAATAAGACAAATAAGACAAAAAGACAAAAAGACAAATAAGACGAAAAGAGAAATAAGACAAACAAGACAAGTATGACACTTATGACAAATAAGGCAATTGAGCCAAATAAGACAAATAAGACAAACAAGGCAAACAAGTGATCCGAGTCGATGTTCGGACCTCTGAGGGACCTTACATCTATAAAATCTGAAAAATGTCGTCCGTCGATCAGCACGTGGTTTTACGTGCGAAGTATGTACTGCTGATTGCCATCCATCTAGCAGCAGCAAAGGTTACAAGTCGCAGACCATTATCGTTGGTAGCGGAATGAAGGATTTCCATACCAATGACAGGTCGAAATAAACTTTCTCTTCCGATCTGCGCATTTGCATCCCCGATGACAATCCTTACATCGTGTGTTGGGCACTCTCCGTAGGCCTTATCAAGGCTCTCATAGAACTCATCCTTCACGTCATCAGGCTTATCGTTCGTTGGGGCATAGATGCTGATCAGGCTATAGTTGAAGAATTTCCCCTTCACTCTCAACACACAAATACGGTCGCTTATCGGCTTCCACCGGATAACACGCTTCATCTGCTTCCCGATCACCATGAAGGCAACTCCTCGTTCTGCTCTGTCAGCGCGTACTTGCATGAAGTGATCGCTATGGGATCCACTGCCCGGAATTCACGTTCTCCAGTTCTGGGCCACCGTATTTCCTGGATTGCTGCCACACTCACGCCGACCTTCTGCAGCTCACGAGCCAGGAGCGTAACACCTGCGGGTTCATTCAAAGCTCTCACGTTCCAAGATCCGACTTTCCAAACGTTGTCCTTTATTCGTTGCCGGGCCTGTTGCCGTTGAATCTATCCGTTTGCTCTACTTCTGCCTTTCTTGGTAACTGTAGAATCTTCGGTAGGCTACCTTACCAGGGTTGCGCTGCCTACATCGCGTTGAAGGGGCTGCCTTCTCGATGCTAACACGATGCAGCATGATGTGTACAGTTTAGTTTAGAGTCCCTCGTTGGCATTCGGACTATGATTAGCCACTCCTAAAATGGAGAACAGACGCTCGATCAGATTGGCACCTCCGGAGAGGAGCACATCCCCACTTCACTGTCTGCATATGACCATAATTCCCACCGGGGTTGGTTACCCGTTCTTCCCTAAGGTTGCTCGTATCCCGGCCAGCGCTACGTAAAGGTAGGGATAGGAGTTATTTTTTTTTATCAGCTAGAGGCATTAATAACTGTTTTCCCCTGTATTGTATTGGATGATATTGAGTTAATGAGGTTTTAAGCATATTCTATGGACAAATGTCTAGTTGATATTAGTCAAAGTCAGAATTGATGACGGGTTGTTTTCAGGTCTAAGTCAGCCAATGTCGAGTAAAGTATTGGTATTGTAGATCCAGGCTTGAAATGTGTACCAGATTATTTTTCAATCAATCCTAGAGGAAATACCTAGAGGAGCTCTCAAAATAATTTCGAATTTTGTGGAGGGATTCCTGTAGGAAATTTTTAAAGAGTTCCAAAAAGAATTCCGAATTAATTCTTGAATAAAAAATTTGATTGAATCCATGAAGAAATTTTCGAAACGAATTCGGGAATTAATTTCTGGAGCAATATTTTAAAGAATTTCCAATGGAAGTTTTAAAGGAATTCCCAAAAGAATTTCCGAAGGACTTTACTGAAATTCCTAAAGGAAGTGAGGAAGTAACGCCAAATAAAATTTGCAAAGAAATTTCTAGATTTCTACAGGAATTCCTCCGCAAATTCCTTCAGGAACTCCTTCAAGAATTCCTTCTGGAATTGTTACATCTGGAATTTCTCCTGGATTTCCTTCGAAAATAACACTAGGTAGTTGTTCTCTCGGAAAATGCACCAGTAATTTATCCAAAACTTCCTTCAAAAAAATACTAGAAAAAAATTCAGTAATTCCTTCGAAAATTCTTCCAGGAATTCCTTCGGAATTTCTTTTAGTTATAAGGTCAATACTTTCACATCGAATTCTTTCATTGATTTCTTTCGAGAAAATCCTAAAGCCTCCGGAAATTCTTTCGGAAACTCCTTGAGCAATACGTTTAGAAATTATCCCAGGAATTTCTATAAAAATTCTAGAATAAAATTCAAAGAAACTCATGGGGAATTTATAAACGAATTTGAAAGTGTTGGTTATGTGATGTGATGAGTGTTGCCGAGAAATTCATGAAAGTGTAGTCTATTGCGTGAATTGTTTGTGAATGGCAGGTAAAACTCGTATTTATGTGTAGCTTTCCCAGTACTTTAGCTACTGCAGTACAGTAGGGCATGATTAGCCTCCACCACCATATAAGACCGCATTCAACTACTGACCATAGTCCTCCAACTCAACACCAGAGGGGCAGAAGCACCTTCGGTAATTAGGCATTAAGAGGTGGCGTAATTGGTTCGATACTATGTGACGAGGTGAATGACCTAGAAAAGGAGGTCATGACCCTGGGATGCGGTCACTATTCCAAAGTATTTTGAAGCGAACGGATGGTACAAAGTTACAAAGTTACCAAAGTTGGAAGTTGAGAAAAAAGTGTGTAGAACAAGAGAAGGCAAGAACCGCCGTCATTCCCTGGTTCCGTAGTCAGCCTAATCCGGCATTGTTTCCGTCGATAGTTGATCGGCCTTCTTATTGGTCGAGTTGCAACGAAGCAAGAAGCGAGGAAGATCCCCAAGCCATCCGGCAATACCACCGGTAAGCCCGCAGCGAACAGAGTTATTCGCTGCCGGTTCGTCGGCCACAGAAGGAAGGAAGGAAGAAAAGAAATTGAGTTGTACAGTGCTGCCAGGAAGAGGGGCTCTAAAGGCAGATTAACTAGCTTCAAGAGAGAATGAAGAATAAAGTTCCACCAGGGATTTTTTTGAATAACCTTCTGGAAATAACTTCGGAAATAAATCTAAAAATCATTTCTATATTCCTCCTCAATGTTTCTTCGAAAATTGAAAAAATGAATTTTAAGAAGTACTTCATAATCTACCTCAGGATTTCCTTCGGTATTCAAAACTTCCTCCTGCAAATCTTTCGAAAATACTTCGTATCATTCATTCTGATATAGAATTCCTTTCAAACATTCTCCGGAAATACCTTCCGAAACTCCTTTAGAAAGATCTACGGAAAATATGTTGGTAATTCTGTCGGATATTCCTTCAAAAATTCCTTTGAGGATTCGTTCTGGAATTCCTTTACAAATTCTTTCGGAAAATTATTAAGGTTTTGAAAAATCACTTAGGAATTTCTTCGAAAGTTGCTTTAAATTTCTTTTGATTTTTTTTGGAAATTCTCCTTAGAGTTCCCTCGGGAATTCCACCAGAAATCCCTATGGAGTTTCTCTACCAATTACCTTAAAAAATGTCTTCATAAATTCTTTCAGAAATCCTGTTAGCGTTGAATTTGATTTCTAAATTAAAAAAAGAAGTTAATGAAATTTCAAAAAATCAGGATTTTCTGAAAAAAAATCTCCAGAAGTTCCTTTGAAACTTTCTCCACCAAATCTTTCAGAACTTTCTGCAGGAAATTACATAGGATATTCCTCAGTTTTTTTCAGCAACTCTTCACTCCTTCACTCCTTTACTTCTCTGGAATTTTCTTCAGAATTTCCAGATTTTCTTTAAACATTTCTAAGGAAATTCCTTTAGAATGTTTTCCGATAACACCGGCGGAAAATCCTTCGGAAATTTCTTTAGACTGTTTAGGAATTCCTTTAGGAAATATTTAGTCCACATTTTTCTAGACTTTCATTCAGGATTTTCTCTAGAATATGGTGCATGCTCTTTGTGGTACATAGAATAAAATGTGAATGAAGAATAACTTCTTGGCCATCCAAGAAATTCCTGGAGTAAGGCCTTCTGATCTACACGCGTAACCAAAGGTCTGACGACCTGTTTCAAATATGGTACATGTTTCTTATTGTAGATAGAATATAATGTGTACACAGCATAGTTTCTTTCGATCTACACGCGTAAACAAAGGTCTGTCGACCTGTTTCAAATAAATTGCTTGCTACTTGTGGTACATGGAATAAATTCCGAGTGCAAATAGTCAGGTAAATAACGACCCAAGTCAGGAACGTTGTACGGGTCGGACAGGAGAGTGACATCGGTCCTCTACTCCGAGACCGACTGCCACAGCAGCTGCTGGACAGATGCACAGTGGTTAAGATTCAACTGTGTTGCTTGCATGGCTTCTTCTTGTTTTCTCTCCGATGGGACACGGAGGTCCACCCATAACGTGATTACATGCTTGCTTTTTGCTGGCGCAGATGGACACTTTGGTAACTTATCGCATTCCTGCGCCTTGTGCCCTTCCCAACCACAATGACGACCAGGGTTGTAAATTTTCGGCAGCACTGGATGAAGGTGATGTTTTTTTATATCATGTTTTTATTTTCTTCCTGCTTTGAAATCAACCTCACATTCCCGGAGAGGCAGAAAAGTAAACAACAGAACTCACATCACCCACTGCGCCGCGAAGATGAAATCTACCACAGCAAAATGTACACATTCACCCAGCAAATTGAAAAAATTCACCACGCGTTTAAATGGGCCACTCACAGTCATACGGTAAGGAGCGAACTGAGCAGCATGTCAGAGTGACTTGTGAGTGGCTGAATGCGAAATTGAAAGGTCGGTGTTGGAAATGATTTTTCGGCTGCACCCAGTCGCACTCACCACGGCGGCGAAGAAGGCGACTGCAGATTATACTGAGATCCATGTTTTTCACTGCATTGACTGTGAAATATTTCTACCCTGATGACGACACAGGTTGCTACGGTCTGGGCCCTTAAAGTCGTAGGACTTATGTCCCGACTCTAAGCACCAATAGTACCAGTCCAGTTTGCTTATTGGGCTTACTGACCAGCCGATTTCAACATCCCTCGCTCCATTAACTAGGGTAGGCTAGCTGCGTGCCAATTAGACGACATTTGTACCGAACTACGCTCTGACGGCAGAGACGACGTCGTCCGCGTTTGTGACCTTGTCCAGTTGCTTGCACTGGAAGGTCACTTCCGTCCCCAACGACCTCACCTCGGCGCCGTCACCCAAGATCTCTTTTAGAGCAGCATAATTCAGACAAAAATGGTTGCAGCAACTTTATTGTGACTAAATCTGGTCACATATTAGTTGCTGCAACCTATGTGAAGCATGTGTGCTGCTAGGGTTGGGCCAGTCGTCCCGCTAGCTCCATGTTTCAGCACCACGATCATTTCACCGGTCTTGGAGCGTCTGACGCTTCGTTCGTCCTGTTCCAGCGCCGAAAGCTTTTCGGTCGCCTGCATCGCCGTCGGCGTACTTATGCTTATCGGTTTTGAGCAGCAAGGCCTCTACTTTGTCCATAACTTTCTTTGCGGGTCGAAATGCGCTCAACTTCCGCTTTGAGCTACTGACCAGCTGCCAGGGATTTCAGTCCCTTGTGCCGATGGCACTGGCCGGCAGGTACCCTCTTGCGGCCCGGTGACTTGCGTTTGGTTGGCGCCTCTCGCTTCTTTTAGCCGAGAAGTCGCCTTCTCGGGTCAACGTATCACTACATCCCGATCTGCTCCGTCAAGACGACGTTTGGCCTACTGTCGCCTACTGCTTGGCTTTGCTCTGAGCACCTTCGTCGGTTTGCTGCCTGAGCCGTTTTTGGTTGGGCGCAATATTTTCCTCGTTGGCCGTCAGACCGAAATCAATCGCCTCTTCTGCCATAGTCGATGTTCCAAGGAAGGAGAAGGCCTCAGTTACGGCACCTTTGTCGGCCTTCTCGCTTCTCCCGGGTGACTGATAAAAGCGTCCTGTTCTTGTCTTACGACTCGAACACCAGCAGGTTCTGTTTCAGTTCATTAATGATGTTCTGTCTTTCGCTTGCGAACTCAATAATATTATCGAGTTACTCGACGACCACCCACATCCCGGGTAGTGGTATAAATATTGTATCCAAATCGGAAAGTAGTCTAGATTATAGACACTGTAGGTTCTATAGACGAGCTGAGGCGAAGACGAGGGTAGCCAAACGAACTCTCAACTAGTGTAGCTAAACGAGCATGACGCCACGATTGCAATCCAAGTAATGAAACGTGTAACGTCAAATTCGCGTGGTACACATCTCCCTTCTCACTTCTCACATCTCCCACCTTTATTTCATTTTTTTCACATTTTACATCTCACTTCTCACTTTTCATATCTCGCCTCTCACTTCTCACTTCTCAGTTCTCAACATTTTGCTGCTCACCTCACCTCACCTCACTTCCCTCTTCTAACTTCTCTCTTGTCCCTTCTTACTTCTCACATCTTACAAATTGCTTTTTATTTCTCACTCTTCACTTCTCATAACTCACTCCTCACTTCTCTCCATTCGCTTCTCGGCTTCCACTTATCACTACTCGTTTCTCATTTCCCACATCTGACATCTCACTTCTCGTATCAAATGTCTCACTTTTCACTTCTAAATTTCACTTTTCACTTGTAGCTTCTCATTTCTCGGCTCTCATTTCTCACATCTTACTTCTAGTATTGAATTTCTCACTTCTCATTTGTCGCCTCCAACCTATTTCTCGGCTTTCATTTCTCGTTTCTCACTTCTCACATCTTACATCGCACTTCTCGTATTGAATTTCTCACTTTTCAATTTCACTTCTCATTTGTCGCTTTCAACCCATTTTTCGTTTCTCACTTCTCGCTTCTCACATCTTACACCTCACTTCACGTATCGAATTTCTAACTTCAAAATCTCACTTCTCACTTATAGCTTCTCATTTTTCGGCTCTCACTTATCACTTCTCGTTTCTCACTTCTCATTTTTCAAATCTCACATATTTATCTCATTTCTCACTTCACGCTATTCACTTCTCGCCTCTCACTTCTGACTTCCCGCGTCTCACTTTTCACTTTTCACTTCTCACTCCCCACTTCTTACTTCTTCTCACTTCTAATTTTTCCACTACTCGCATATCATTCCTTACTTCTTCTTCTTGTTCTTCTTGGCATTACATCCCCACACTGGGACAGAGCCGCCTCGCAGCTTAGTGTTCATTAAGCACTTCCACAGTTATTAACCGCGAGGTTTCCAAGCCAGGTTACCATTTTTGCATTCGTATATCATGAGGCTAGCACGATGATACTTTTATGCCCAGGGAAGTCGAGACAATTTCCAATCCGAAAATTGCCTACCCCGGCACCGGGAATCGAACCCAGCCACCCTCAGCATGGTCTTGCTTTATAGCCTCGCGTCTTACCACACGGCCAAGGAGGGCCCATTCCTTACTTTACACTTCCCAAATCTCACATTTCACTTCTCGCTACCGTTTTCTTACTTATTATTTCTCCCTTCCTATTTCTCATTTCTCACATCGCACATCTCACTTCTCATTCACTTTTTACTTCTTCCTTCTCGCTTCTCATTTTTTGCTTCTCGGGTCACACCACTCGTTTCTTACTTCTCAGTTCTTACTTCTTACTATTCAATTCTTACTCCTCACTTTTCCTTTTACACTACTTACTTCACACTTCTCATTTTTCACTACGTACTTCCTACTTCTCTCTTCTCACTTTTTCTTTGTTAAATCTCACTTATCGTATCTAATCTCTCATTTATCACTTCTCACTTTCCTCTTTTTACTTACCGCTTCTCGCTTCTTAGTTTTCCCTTCTCACATCTCACATGTTTATCTCATTACTCATTTCTCACTATTCACTTCTCGGCTCTCACTATTCACTATTCACTTCTCGGCTCTCACTTGTCACTTCTCATTTCTTCCTTCTTATTTCTCACTTCTCGCTCCGTCACTTCACTCTCCTCACTTCTCCCTTCTTGCTTCTCACTTCTCACAAATTATTTCTCACTCCTCATTTCTCACATATCACTACTCAATTCTCACTTGTCACCTCTCTCATTTCACTTCACACTATTCACTTCTCGCTTCTCACTTATTACTTCTCACTTCTCACTTCCTCACTTCTCGCTTCTCACTTCACACTTCTCGCTTCTTACATCTTACTTCTCCCTTCTTACTTCTCCCTTCTCACTGCTACCTTCTTGTTACTCACTTCTCACATATTACACCTTTTATTCTCATTTCTCACTTCTCACTTCTCACTTGGCCTAACGGCTGTGGCCAAATGACCTTCGGGAATGACGGCCTTCGCTCTGATTACCCAGCATTGTACCTCCATTAAATATTCTAAGTGTTTTCCCTTGAAAAGCACTTAGAATTTTTTTTTGAAAACCGCGTAAAATCCGAAATCGGCGTAAAAAACGACTTTTGAAAAAATCGATAAAAAATCAACTTTTCACAATTTTTACGTGATTTCAAGACATTTTCGAAAAATCGCGTAAAAAATAAAATCGCGTAAAAAGAACCGCGTAAATCCCAAAATCCGCGTAAAAAAAGTCGCGTGAAAAGCGACCCGCGTACGTTATATCGAGGTTTACTTGTAAGACAAAAAAAAACAAATAAGACAAATAAGACCAATAAGACAAATTCTTCTAGCAATTCCTCCGTATGTTTCGCCAGAAACTCTGGATATTGCTTATGGATATTCCTTCAGGAATTTCAGGAAATTCCTTCCTGAAATCTTCTCAAGGAAATCTCGCATAACTTTTCAAAAGGACCTAAGTAACATTTTTTCATGAATTTATTTGAGTACTGCAATCAACAGAACAACATGAAAGCTATTGATTGCAGTATTCAAATTAATTCATGAAAAAAATGTTACTTAGGTCCTTTTGAGAAGTTAAGCGAGAAATCCTCCGGATATTGGCTTAGAAAATCATCCAGTGTTTCTCCACAAATCTGTAAGGATATTACTTAATTAATTCATCTGAACATTCCTTCAGAAATTCCTCCGGATATTTCCTCACTAATTCTTCCGAATATTTCTTCAGGAATTCCACTAGATATTCATCCAGGAGTTTGCCTGTATATCCCTCCAAAAACTTTTTTGAACATTCCTCCGGGTGTTTCTTTACGAAACATATTGCGGATCTTTTCAAAATTTTCCATCTTGCGGATTCCGCAAAGTTCTACCGCAAGCCTGAAAGTCTTCAATGCACTGAAACAAAAACCTGATATTTGGCGTTGTCATCTTAGAATGCCATGCCAAACAGTATAGAAAAAGTATGAAGTGACAGCTGCGGTAGTTTAAAAATTGCACCGGAAAGGGGAAAGTTTTCTCTGGAACAGCAATATTTCGTCAGGAGTTCTTCCGAATATTTTTCAAGGAATTACTCCGAATATTCCTCCAGATATTCCTTCAATATGCCTCCAGAAATTCAACTGGATATTTTTCCTCCAGAAATTCGTGCGGGTATTCTACAAATATACATTAGATTTATAATCATTAAACTTGTTTCAGAATATACAGGAAAGAAGTGAAAATAATCTGTAGCCAGAAACAAGATTGCAATTAATCACCATATTTTGTAATACTAATATGGCAATATCAGAAGTAGCAAATACGTGGATTCACTTGAAAAAGCTCTTGCATCCGACAAAGCCTTAAGTTCTTCATTTCCCCAATACCTCCAATAGGTCAATGAAAATTCATATTGCCTTCACCAGATTTTTCTAACCTTCTTCTTCTTCTTATTGGCATTACATCTCCCACTGGGACATTGGCACCTCGCAGCTTGGTATTCATTAAACAATATGCACATTTGTTAACTGCAAGGTTTCCAAGCCAAGTAACCATTTTTACACAATGATACTTCTATGCCCAGGGAAGTCGAGAAAATTTCCAACCAAAAAATTTCCTAGATCGAGCTGGGAATCGAACCCAGCCACCCTCAGCATGGTCTTACTTTGTAGCCGCGCATCTTACCGCACGGCTAAGGAGGGCCCCAACCTACTGTAACCTACTATACAATTATTAACACTTTGAGTGCACCAAATAGCACAGATAAGTGAAAGTTACAAGTTCCACAAGAAGACTTATTCCTTCGTAAGGTCCGGTTCAATCCATGGACATTCGTCAACATGACCAGGGGAACTTTTGCACCATTTGACCCACCTCAGTGCCATGTGCTCGTGATTTACTCGATTTGCTCCCAACATTCACCAACAATAACGAAACTCTATCAAGTTGTAACCAGTTGGCTTGCCAGCTGCAGTAAATTTTCTTTTCTCCTTTCTAAATAACCTCTGTGCGAGTAGAGAAATCAGTTTCTTCTGTCACTCTACTTATTTCAAAGTAAGCTGTTTTACATTTTAGTGAAGATAATAAACGACAAATACATTTGTGTTTAGAGTGCAAGAATGCTGTGATTGTATTACTAATGTTGGTAACTGAAGCTATCCATAAACTTAGTAAAAGATATTCTATACGTGAATAAAAAAACATCAATTCAATTCGAAGTTACCAAATAAAGCTGACAGCTTTCAAAGAATCGTTTCGACCCAGCACAACAACAAATCACATAATCGAAACATTCGACCACATTTATTTTCGCGCCAGCGCGTCGCGTGCTAAGGTCTACCCTGCCGAACCATATCCAAAGAACAGACATTTACAGCTTGTTTCCCAGAGGCAGTCACACTTAGTTTAGCCGACCGGTTGAGCACCCAAGTTTTGCGACCACTTTGTAATGTCCAAACCGCATGACTTTCTTCCATGTGACTTACTCGTGGCTCGCTGCTCCTAGGGCTCCTGCCCAGTAGCTCAAAACGCGATCAGATCATTGGTGGTGAGCCGAAGGAACGCGACCATTGTTACCTGTTCGAGTTACAGCCGAAGCTGAAAATGGCTACTGTTTGCGCGCGTGTATTATTCAAATTCCGTTACTTAACCGTTCTTTAGTGGTCGCTCGGGTTTCAGTTTGAGTAACATTCGTGTGATACTTTTTTTCCGGGTTTATAGGGCAATTCTTACATTCGGGAACACACTTACAGCAATTTTTATTTTTCCCCATTATTTTGTTGGCACGATTTATTACTCACCTTTGCTCTGACAACGAATTGACTTGAATGGGCTTTCATTGAATCTCCGACATTAATCATCAACACTGCCCCGAACAACGGAAAGGCCTCAATCTCATCCATTCACCACGTCACGTAATAGATCCGAGAATTGAAACTGAAAATCTCCTCCCGTTGTGAACACGAATCCCATCAGTAGGTACAGCGTAATCCGGCAACCAATCAATTTTTGACTATCGTTGACGCCCACGCCCGCGTTTCCCGGTTAGCTAACGAGACAACATCACTTACCTATTACGAGACAGTTCACCTGCAGTGTTGACACTCCACCTTTTGGACATTCCAATTTCGCACGACCTACTCGAACCAATTGTGTGACGACTGTCAATTGGATCTGTGTCACAGAGTGCGAGAAACGCACCTTCTTGTTATGTCGTCGCGACAAATAATGCAAAATGAAAAAAAAAAACGAAACAAGAAAAATGATCCTAACTTGGTCCTTTCCCATGCTCATGGTTGGGCACTGTATGTTTCAATTCTCCGAAGCTTGACCAGTTTTTTTTTTGTCTTGATCATCTAACTAACGGAATAGTGATGTCAATTATCACAGTGCTCCTAAATTGTAATGGTTTTAAATGTCAATACATAATATTTACAATTCTCAATGAAGATAAAATGTCCGATTACATTTACATCAATATGATCAATATGTACTGATATAGTTGATGCAATAAAATTTCGTTCTGTAATCATATGAGACTTAAACCCGGAAGGTTAAGGGACTTGCACTGTTGTAAAAAGTACTCAAGTATATAAAAGTGAGATATCTTTTCACTCAGATGACCAATTTACACCAAACCACCATGTATTCTTGAAAAATAGTTATTTTTCTATTGAGAAGATACCAAAAGTGGTTCGATAGAAGGCTAGGATGAATATAACTGAATAAAGGGCTCAGGTGCAAGAGGAACAATAATGAATCATTCAGTTTTTTTTTAAATTAGTCATCCTAAGATAGCGCGATTTTCAATAAATCATTCCTGCCAATGACCTGGGGGTAAATTCCTAGTTCGCACTCATCTATGATCGCAGGTGGCCACCAGGCAGACTTCCGGAAGATCTGCATCTGAAACGTCCGTAAAAATGATCAACTTTTAAAGTTCATCCTAGAGAAGCGCATTTTTTTCTAAATCATTTCTGAAAATGACCTGGGAGTTTATTCATAGCTTTTACTCATCTATGACCACATGTGGCCACCGGACGGCTTTCCGAAAAATCCGAAAAATTCGTACAAATATTTATTTGGTAAAGTTCATCCTAGAATAGCACGTTTTTTAAACATTCCTGGCAGATAATTTTGGATTTAATTGACAATTCTTACTCATCTATGATCGCAGCTGATAATCCGACGGCCTTTCGGAGAATCCGGAATGTTATTAACCTTCTTTCTGTGCTCAAAAAACTTACGTTGCCTGTGCTCTGGGGTCATATTGAACCCAAATTGAAATTGTTATAACTTTTTGGTTGTTTGGTCAATTAGGATTTTTTGGGCTGTTTCGAAAGATAATTTAATAAACTTCTAAAACGTTACATAAGATCGACCATAGGTGGGCGGGTACCTCGTGAGGAGGGGTTTTCGTTAAAAAAATCATTCGACTTGCTCTAGTGATGCAAATGATAGAGTGCGTTCAAAGTATATGTTCTCGGTCATCCATGAAATTCCTGTAGTTAAGGCCATTAAGTCTACACGCGTAACCAAAGGTCAGCCACTCTTAGTGATACGAGGAATGAAATGTGTAAACAGTATTATATGTTCTTGGTCATCCAAAAAGTCCCTGGAGTTAAGGCCTTTTGATCTACACATGTAACCGAAGATCAGTCAGCCTGTTTCAAATATGCTACATGCTCCGAGTGATATAAACAATAAAATGCATTCACGGTATATATTCTTGGTCATCAAAGAATTACCTGGAGCTAAGGCCTTTGAACCTATAAACATAACCAAATATAGTAGATACTCTTAGTGATACTGATCGCTTTCTCAAATCGAATGTTTTTTTTTTCTCATGATTCTTCACATGTTTTCACTATTGAGACCCTAAATTTTGAAATTTAAAGTGTTTTTGTGGAAATTTTATTTACGCGTTTTTTTACGATTTTTATGTCGGTTTTGGGCTCAAACCATTTTTGTAACTCAAATTTTGAAATCAAGGCGTTTTTCGATTTTTAAGATTTTTTTACGATTTTATGAGATTATGAGGTTTACGCAGTTTAAAAGCGATTTCAAAAATTGTGTTGCCAAAATCGAAAGGAGTCTATAGCTAGATTAAAATGCGTTTACAGTATATGTTGTGGACCATCTAAGAAACCCCTAAAGTTAAGACATTTGTGTAAAATCATAAAAGAGAGATAGGTTCCCACTTTCTTCAGAAAAACTGTTCACCAGAATATTCACTTTGCAGGAAAAATATCGGGGGTCAAGTTTGACTATACCCTGGAAGACTTTGGGAAGATTTCGCTTTTGATAGCATGCAAATTAATCTGACATTTTTAGATTCTTAAACACATTGTTTGATAGTTCTGTATACTCAGAAGAGTTGAGCCATCCTGAACGTTATGCCTGTGATTAATTTTCAGGAATGCGAGATGCTCAAGATACTCCAAAACGTTCTCGAGTACAGCCCACGGTATCTACCGGACCAATGAAGGTTTTCGCAATGTCTCCATCACCGGTATACAATCAATCCGGTTCAATAGGCATATATCCATCATGCAAACCCTATTTTCTTGAATACGAGATGCTCAAGGTACTTCAAAACGTTCTGGAGTTCAGCTAACGGTATCTACCAGATTAATCAAGGCTTTTGCAATGTCCTCATCGTCGGTACTTACCCAATCCGGTGTAATAAGCATATGATCCAAATTTCCATGAACATGAAATCCAATGTCCAAGGTGCTCCAAAATTATCTTGAGTCAAGTCAAGATGCACAATGACAATGAGTTTAACCTGCGATTTGTTCTGCGTTCACGAACTTGGATTATCAAGTAGTTCAATCGTTACGGTTTTCAGGACATTTTGGTGAACCTAAAAGGTCAGTAGTAGCTTGTATGAATAATGATTGAAGTCAACTCAATGAACCTACTGGGATATCATATCATACACATTTCATAAGTTGGTTCATTGGATAGATCACAAGATCCGAGCTTCAAAAATCCTCTATGAGTCGCTTATAAAAGGACCATTGACTCAAGTATACATCGAGATGTGGAATAGAAGTTCCTTGGAAAATTGATCGAAAGAAACATCAGAGTAACAGAGAAAATATTTTTAGTATGGCATCATTTGTTTCCACGAGTCGATATCGAGTCGTAGAACATGGAGCGCCTATTGTAGCTTGTGAAAATAATGAATGAAATCTTATCGGATCAATGAACCTGCTGTGATGTTTAGCTCGAAACGGATACATCGATACAGAACATGGTTGATCGGGTAGATCGCGCGTTCTAAACCCCAGGCCAGTTTGAAAAACCATAAAGGTCTGTAGTAACTTGTAAAAGTGTTGAGTGAAATCCTATCGACGGATCTGCTGGAATGTTTAGCGATGAACGTATACATTTTTCTGGACTTGGTTGATGTAGTAGATCGCATCTTTTGAACTCCCGGGCGTTTTGGAAAACCGAAAAGGTCTGTAGTAGCTAGTAACCATAATGAGAGAAATTTTATCGGCTCAATGGGCCTGCTGGGATGTTTAGCGACGCACGGATACATTGTTTTGGAGAACCAAAAAGGCCTGTTGTAGTTTGTAAAAATAACGAGTGAAATCCTATCAGCTCAATGGACTTGCTGGGATGTTTAGCGCTGCACTAATACTTCGTTCAGTGCTTGGTTGATCGGTTAGATCGTATGTTCTGAACTCCAGGCCGTTTTGGAGACCCTGAAATATGTTACATTAATTCAAAACTCGATAATTTCATATCCTATGATCACATATATATTTTTGGACATATTCTCAGCTTCACACATATATTGTGGACTCAGCCATGAACATATATTGTGGACGCATTTTAATCTTGGTATCACTAAGAGCATGTACCACATTTGAAACGGACTGGCTGACCTTTGGTTACGCGTGTAGACCCAAAGGCCTTAACTCCAGGGATTTCTTGGATGGCCGAGAACATATACTGTGAACGCATTTAAATCTTGGTATCACTAAGAGTATCTACCATATTTGAAACAGGCTTGCTGACGCTTATAGACTCAAAGGCCTTGACTCCAGGGAATTCTTGGATGGCCCAGAGCATATACTGTGAACGCATTTAATTCATTTTATCACTAAGAGCATGTACCATATTTGAAACGGACTGGCTGACCTTTGGTTAGGCGTGTAGACCCAGAGGCCTTAGCTCCAGGTAATTCTTGGATGATCAAGAACATATAATGTGGACGCATTTTAATCTTGGTATTACTAAGAGCATGTACCATATTTGAAACGGACTGGCTGACCTTTGGTTACGCGTGTAGACTCAAAGATCTTAACTCCAGGTAATTCTTGGATGGCCGAGAACACATATTGTGGACGCGTTTAAATCTTGGTAGCACTAATAGTATCTACAATAATTGAAACAGGCTTGTTGATTTCTGGTTACGCTTATGGACTCAAAGGCTTTAACTCCAGGGAATTCTTGGATGGCCGAGAACATATATTTTGGACGCATTTTAATCTTGGTATCACTAAGAGCATGTACCATATTTGAAACAACATGGCTGACCTTTGGTTACGCGTGTATACTCAAACGCCTTATCTACAGGGATTTCTTGGATGGCCGGGAACATATACTGTGAACGCATTCTATCATTTGCATCACTAGAGCAAGTCGAATGAAAATAAAACCTTTGGAATACCCTACCGCAACATTCATGTTTGCCAAAAATACTACGTCTCAAAATACATCAAATCTTACATCAAATATAATATAATTGCTCACTAGCGCCGCCTTTTGGATAAAGTACTTATTATTTTGAGCACTGCTCTGTAGTTCTGGACATCCTGAACTACTTTGCCGAATACAACTTGAGTGTAGGTGATCCTTCGTACCTAGCTAGAGCCATATTTCACACATATGAGAATAGTGCAAGCATACAAGCGCCGCATATTTGTAAAATTTCTAATTACTTCTCCCATCTCAAGGCAGTCCATTCCCACTAGACGATCGTTGCTAAAGACATGATCGTTACAAGTTCCAAATTTGTTAGAAAATATTTACAATGTACAATATGCCGTTTATCGGAGTATCTTGAATAGTTTAAAATAATGGGTTCATACATTCCACCACCCAGCGGCCAAATTCTAAACTAATCAATGCCTCATATCAAAGTTCGCGCCTTCCTGCATAACCTTTTTGAAAACGTGCAGTTCAAAATGGGTAAGATAAAAGCAAAATAAGCATCACCGCACCTTTTTTTACGAAAACTCTTCCCCCACGAGGTACCCGCCCACCTATTAACGTTCTAAAAGATGATTAAATTATCTTTCGAAATAGCCCAAAAAATCCGGAATTGACCAAACAACCAAAAAGTTATAACAATTTTAATTTGGGGTCAATATGACCCCAGAGCACAGACAACGTAAGTATTTTTTTAAGTATTTTCAAGATTTTTCAAACGTGCAACCTAGCGGAAAGATCTCGGCGAGTTTTACCAAACTACCAAAAATTACGAAAATCGGTTGAAAAATAAAAAATGGCAGCCTTTCAAAGTAGCCTGGGGTCATATTGACCCCAGAGCACAGACAAAAGGTTAAAAATGATCAATTTGTAAAGTACGACGTGAAAAAATTGTTCTATGCACAGCTGGAGCTGACATACGATGGATGCCCACTACGAGACGTTAAAATCGTCATCGGTTATATGAACGCTCAGGTAGGAAGGGAGGAAATGTATAAACCGATGATTGGATAGAATAGCCTGCATGCCGTATCGAATGACGGCGGCACAAACTTTGCAGATTGTATGACATTTGAGAGAAAGCCATTCGCCAGAATGATTTTTACCAGAAACCCACTTGCCAAAATGGACTGAATGCAAGAAAGCAATTCCCCAGAATGGACTTTTCGCCAGAAAGCAAATTGCCACAATAAACCATTCCCCAGGAATTTCTCTTTCAATTTCCAATAACTGTGATTATTAATTTATTTATTAACAATTACCATATAGCAACGATAATACTAATACGTTATATTGATACTTAGACACTTCTATATGCTACTAAAAAGACAGTCATACTGTTAAAATATAATATTTTTTTAATAAATAATTATATTATTCAATATTATAACATAGTGTGTTCAAAATGATTATTTGAATATGTCCACATCGCTATCATCGCTGGGATAGAATTAGTGCTAATCCTTGAATGTGTTCAAATGTATCCTTTCCATTCCTTGCCAGAATTTCTCTCCTTAATTTTTTCATTCTTCTTCGCCAATTTCTTATTATACCGACTGACTGGGACATCACCCTGCATCCGCTGATGAGAAATGTTCTTCTTCTTTGAATGCCTTGAGCACAGCGTAAAATTTTTGACCATAACCACCTTTGAAAAGTACACTGAACTTTTTATGAAATCCTTCAATCGCGTTTGTAGTGCGTGGAACATTATCAATTGTTGATTTCCGAACTGATCAAAAATTCTCCCTTTGAGCCTAAAACGTAATTCTTTGCCAAATATGCAACGAAAGAACGCCTAGACTTGGGAGCTGAATTTTTGACTATTCTGAACGCTTTTGGTATCTCTTTGGGAGGCAAGAAAGCCAACGCTTCTGATTGTCGGAAAGATTTTTGAAGGTATGAGTTCTTGATATATTCGCCACTAAAACGCAATTTTTTATTGTTTTCCACCAGTTTTGAAAGTGAAAGTGAAAGAAACATCCTTTCCTAGTGGCCTTCGGGAAAACCGCCTTAACTGCATTAATTTCTGCCAGTTCGAAGTCAGTAACAATCAAAGAATGATGCTTTTGTCCTTCGCAATTGTTTTGATAGCGCTCAATGATTTTCAGTAAACAACCCTTCCTTTCGATGGAAGTAGGACATGAATAAATGGTACAAACTTCATGGAAGGACCGTTACCAATGGAACCGTGCATTGAGAAAATTTGACGAAATCACTCGTTGCAGATGGAAAAGTACCATCAAGTTGGGCCCTCCTTAGCCGTGCGGTAAGATGCGCGGCTTCAAAGCAAGACCATGCTGAGGGTGGCTGGGTTCGATTCCCGGTGCCGGTCTAGACAATTTTCGGACTGGAAATTGTCTCGACTTCCCTGGGCATAAAAGTATCATCGTGTTAGCCTCATGATATACGAATGCAGAAATGGTAACCTTGGCTTAGAAACCTCGCAGTTAATAACTGTGGAAGTGCTTAATGAACACTAAGCTGCGAGGCGGCAATGTCCCAGTGGGGGATGTAATGCCAACGAAGAAGGTTAGTTAGGTTTCAGTCGCAAAGATCATGAGGCGTTCCTCCTGAAGTTCCAGATTTTGCTATAAAAACTCTTGACCATCGAATGATTTGGTGAAAGATTCGTCAATCTTGTCATAATCAGTTGGATCGATGTCGACTTTCTCTTACGCTGGATCATTTTTCGCTGAGCAGTCTTTGATGTAGTTACTTGTACCTGATCGTTTTATTCAGTTCAATCAAAGTTAATTGCCTATTTCCGGGGATTAAACCACCCGACTTGGACGTTAATTTACAATGTTATGAAACTCATATGTGAATATGTACGTTATGTGGAAGATATTGATTTGGAAAATGTATTGGAGGTAACCACTTTCCCTTCGATGGGACTCGAACCCATGACCCTACAGTAGGCTAGACTAGTTCTTTAATCAACTAAGCTACGAAGGACCTCCGTCGGCCTTCGCAACCTAGCGGCTACTGAACGAACTCGAGATTCCCATATTGGACACATAGTCAAATCACTCGCAATCCATTCCTCAAGCCAATACTTCCAGATAGATATGGTACACGTCCAAATTAGAGGAGCGTGAGTATTTAGAAAGTCTGGTGGCTACACACATTCTTCATCAACAACTGTACTGATCAAGTGAGTTTGTGTGAGCTATTTGCCAGTCAGTCGTCAAGCTCAGACCCGACCGCATTGTGTTGGCAAGAGCAGGCAACTCAGGTTCAGTTCAATCAAAGTTAATTGCCTACACTGTTAGAAAAAAAAGTACCGTCAACGGGGGTGTCATTGGGCCAAAATGTGGTATGCTCCAAGTAAATATTACAAAGCTCTAGTAGTTAACATTGGAATCAAGTTTTAATTAGTTTGGTACAAGATTGAATAATAAATTTATCACTGTGTGGGGAAAAAAATAAATGAGGGAAATTCTTCAAAGTTATATGCTGTTTAAAATTCGCCCATTCTCACCCCTCACAGGGGGTGACATTGGGCCAAGTGAAATAGAGTTCAGCGGTGACGATGCTTCGATTAAAACGTTCATTTAAAATAATTGCCTACATTACGGCTCTTACCAACTATGTATGGCAAATCAACCAAAGGCTTGGCCTATAGATAGTGGAATATATAGATGAGCGAAGATAAATCCACTGTCTCCAAACGAACTGTCAAACGTGTCTCCAAACGAGCATGACGTCACGATTTCAATGGAAACGTTAAGGGCTGTGACGTCACATGTGCGTGTGCACGGGCAAAAAAATCGACTCAGCCATGCTTTCGCTCATCTATAGATTCTACTATTTATAGCTTGGCCCAATTTCGCCCCTTTTGAGCGTGCATTGGTCGTTGCTACGAAAAACCAGAAACTCTATATAAAATATCCATAAAATTCTATAAAACAACAACAGATTATCATAACATGATAACCAGCTAGCCAAAGATCTAAAAAATAGTTATGCAATAGATTTGTGGGGCATAACTGACACTATTTTAATATGAGTTCATTCGATCAATAGTTTTACATTCAAATTCCAAGCATTATGGTACGAGCACAATTAGTTCTTGGAATTTGTTTTGTGATTTCCTAGACGTGAATTTTAATATAATTTCGAACCGTTTGAAGTTTTCATCAAAATTCGTAACAGTTTCTGAGATATTGGGAGTGGAAACATTTTTCGTTTTTGGCCCAATCTTACCCCCTAGGCCCAATGTCACCCCGAACGACGGTACCTAATATTAAGTACTTTTCTCTCAAACTGGGGGTTTAGTGTGGAAACCCAAAATTTAGTAATATTTTTCTTGAAATTAAGTAAAATTTACTTAATATTAGGTAAAATATACCTTACTAGCGGACCCGGCAAACTTCTTCTTGCCCAAAATTGATTGATTGAATGGTTACCAGCATTCATCATTCTACTTTTTATACATTTTTTAATTTCCAATTGCTAACATATGAAGACGAATTTGGAATTATACGTTACACTTCTCAATATATTTATTAAGTTTCGATTAAAATTACATTTATTTTATTACTTAAATTCAGTTTAATTTAATGCCGCTTGATACACTACATTTTTGCCTTTCTCGTATACTAAGTATACGTAAAGGCTATATGATCGCTCCGAAACCAAACTTTTTATAGAAGGCTCGTAGACCCATAGTGTTATATACCAATCGACTCAGCTCGACGAATTGAGGTGATGTCTGTTTGTGTGTATGTATGTATGTGTGTGTATGTGTGTATGTGTACAAAATTTTGTAGACACACTTTTTGGAACTTAGCATTGGCCGAATTACTCGCAACAAGTTTCATTCGACTGAGAATCCTGTCCCATTGTTTGCTATTGAAAGTTGGCAAGATTGAACTATGGGATCAGAGGTTATGGCCAAAATACTATTTTCTATGCGCAAAACACGCTAAAAAAAACTCACTCATATTTTTTTAGTTTTTTTTTTTTGCACGAGAAAGGCACCAACACCTCTAGGTGGATAAATCAGGATTTTGTTTTATTGTCCGGTGCGTACACAAACAACATTGAAGGTCTGCCTACGCGTGAACATGCCACATACAGTTGCCCATGAGAGAAACATGAGGATTCAAGGTTTAATCCACATACTTCCAATTTTGGCCTTGCGATTTGTTGATGGTCATTGCAAACGCTAAGCGAATTGGAAATTGAATACGTTTGAATTCAAACGGCTTATCAGTTGGAATTATCGGGATTCTCGGGATTAGCACTTTTTCGCCTTTAAATTTTCCTTTGAGTAACGTTGCTTGAATGACATTATTCTTGAGTTGATTCACGACCAACTTTGTTCCGCTGCACATTTATGGTTGATTCAGATTTTGTAGCACCATTATGATAGAGCGGCAACTTTAAGCGGCAAATTGTGCGGTGGTAATCCAGGCAAATCCAAAAAGTTTAAGAACTCCGTTGGATAGTTGGTTGCTTCGTCCAAAATAGTCACAACATCAACGTGCAATCAACCAATCGTGGTTTGGAATATTCTGGTCGATGGTAGGAAACACTTTTGAAATAAACTCCTCCTTCGTTGATGCGAACTGACAAAAGTTTGGTGGAAAAGATATCAAGCAGCGTCAACCGGTATCGATCCATTCCCAATCGCCAACAATTGGTTCGAAAAAAGTTAGGCAGAAGGATCATATTCGTTGTCAACCGCAAATTTTGTCACATCCCGGGTAGAAGCCATGAACAGAATAACAAAACATGATATGGACTTGATTGATATAAGAGATAAAAGAACAGGCAACAATATCAAAATTTTGCACCGAAATATCATTTAAATATCAAGATATGCTATGGATAAGAACAAACTAATGGCACATGATATTCATCACTTATTACAAATAGCATAACTTGATCTCCTCATGATATTTTAGTGCAAAATATTGATATTATCGTCTGATCTTTTATCTCTTATATCAATCAGGTTCATATCTCATTTTGCTATCTTATCAACATTTGATATTATTGAGATATTTTCGTCTACTCGGGATAACGCCACAAATATGAAAGCTTCAGGCAAGCATTGATTTCATCGGCTGCCGTTGACCGGGGAATGACAGGGAGTTTTTGACGAAAATCACCCGCCAGCAGAATCATTGCGCCTCCAAAAGGTCTTGAATTATCACGCAGATCTTTCATTGTGCGATCAAGTGCCTCCAGTGCTCGTTTGTGTGCCATAGTGCATTCGTCCCTGATAATAATTTTACATCTTTGTAACACCTTGGCCATCACAGAAGTTACATATTACATGTCGGTTCTTCAGTCACTTGAAGATTTAACGGTAGCTTAAACGCAGAATGAGCTGTTCGACCTCCTTCTAGCAATGTGGCCGCAATTCCTGAAGACGCAACCGCCAGCGCAATTTCTGTTTTTGAACGGACTGAAGTTAACAGTAAAGACATGAGGAACGTTTTGCAAGTTCCTACAGGTGTATCGATGAAAAAAATATCTCCATTTTGTTTTTCAATAGGTACCCATCATCAGAGTGTCGTAAATTGTCTTTTGCTGAGGAGTCAATAACGGATCGTTCATTTCCAGTTGGCAACTGCCTGTGGCTGTGCGTTTTTGATGCAAAATATCGTCAGTCATGTTGTCTTTATGTTTGTTCCACAACTCGACTGGATTTGCCGGAAAACATGTCGAGATGATGATCGCAAACAGTATACGAATTTTCTTTGCATCAGCAAGTGTTGAGTCCCACTGTGTGTCGTTTTCAATAATTCCAAACGTTGACACGCTTCCCTATATCCCGAGTAGAAGAAAATAGCTCAATAATATCAAATGCTGATAAGATAGCAAAATGAGATATTGACTAATTGATATAAGAGATAAAAGATCAGACGATAATATCAATATTTTGCACTAAAATATCATGAGAAAATCAGGTTATGCTATTTGTAATAAGTGATGAATATCATGTGCCATTAGTTTGTTCTTATCCATAGCAAATATTGATATTTATATTATATTTCGGTGCACATTTTTGATATTGTTGCCTGTTCTTTTATCTCTTATATCAATCAAGTCCATATCATGTTTTGTTATTCTGTTCATGTCTTCTGCCCGGGATGTCACACATAATATACCATCAACAGTTCGGAGGAATTCAAACAAAGTTGGACCACGAATATTAATCAGAAGTAATCGAAGATGGAAGCTTTTTTTCCATAGTCTTCTCACAACATAAGGTTGAGCCATGTCCGTGTGAGAGAAATTCTATTAGAAATGGTTTAATATATAGATAATAAGATGATTAAAATAAAAAAAACTCGTGCAAAATGCATAATAAATCGATTCATCGATAATGTTTAATTTCGGTTTTAAAAGTTTACCAGTTATATCATAACATTCTTCCTTGTAAAAAGATGAACAAAACGAATATAGAACCGTTCGAATCGGTCTACCCATTCCCGATTGATGCGCGGTCGTACAAACACCAACTTTGTTTTATATATATATAGAAGAATAGATAGATAGATAGATTTTAAATAGAAAGTAACCAAAAGCTAGGTGAATTTCATCAAACTTTTTTAAACATAAGATTACCTAACGTTGTGTTCCCACACTTTACTGCCCTTGTTGAGTGGTTTCGCTCTTTATTTTTTGATAGCAAAGGGAAGAGGGAGGGAGATGCAAGAGAAAAAAAAGTACCTAAAATTAGGAACTTTTTTTCTAACCGTGTATATTCCGTGAATTAAACCACCCGACATTTTGTTAAGAAAATTATTTTGAGCTTTTTAGTGGAATGTCTTCACTTGTCATAAGACGAGTTTGTACAATCCCATTGAAATTCCACCACTTAATTGTATCTTGACAGATACGTATTTCGACCTCAACAGTAAGGCCGTCTTCAGTGTCTCGTAAAGTCGAGTCAAGTACGAGACACTGAAGACGGCCTTACTGTTGAGGTCGAAATACGTATCTGTCAAGATACAATTAAGTGGTAGAATTTCAATGGGATTGTACAAACTCGTCTTATGACAAGTGCACCCGACATTGTTAACTTGAACACTGTGAATATATTACCCTATTGAAATTAATACACAAAAACTTGCTTCAAGGCCATCACGTGATTATAAATCTGTTCATCATTCTCCGACGAGACAGGAGGTTTGCGCAGGCCCAATAAGACGCCTTTAAAAACAACCATTACGAACGACATAGAAGAAAATACGACTCGATACAATCGGCAACGACCTAGGCGACCAATAAAGGATCGGGATTGGAAACAGGGAACATGGAACTGCAGGTCGCAGGTTGCGACAGGATGATCTACGATGAATTACATCCCCGCAGCTTCGACGTCGTAGCGCTGCAGAAAATCTGCTGAACAGGACAGAAAGTGTGGAATAGCGGGCATCGAGCGGCTACCTTCTACCAAAGCTGTGGCACCACCAACGAGCTGGGAACCGGCTTCATAGTGCTGGGAAAGATGCGCCAACGCGTGATTGGGTGGCAGCCAATCAATGCAAGGATGTGCAAGCTGAGGATTAAAGGCCGATTCTTCAACTTTAGCATCATCAACGTGCATAGCCCACACGAAGGGAGACCCGACGGCAAGAAAGAAGCGTTCTATGCACAGCTGGAGCAGATATACCATGGATGCCCACTGCGGGACGTCAAAATCGGCATCGGCGACATGAACGCTCAGGTAGGAAAGGAGGAAATGTACAGACCGGTCATCGGATCGAAAAGTCTGTATACCGCATCGAATGACAACGTCCAACGATGCATAAACTTTACAGCCTCCCGCGGAATGGTAGTCCGAAGCACTTTCTTCCCCCGCAAGAATATCCACAAGGCCACATGGAAATCACCTAATCAAGTAACGGAAAACCAAATCGACCACGTTCTAATCGACGGCAAATTCTTCTCCGACATCACGAACGTACGCACTTATCGCAGTGCGAATATTGAATTCGACCACTACATCGTTGCAGTTATGCCTACGCTCTCGACGGTGAACAACACGCGTTGGAGTCGTCCGCCGCGGCTAAACATTGGGCGGCTACAAGACGGTAGACGGCTAGCCCAACACTACGCGCAGCAGCTGGAAGTGGCACTCCCAACGGAAGAGCAGCTAGGCGCAGCAGAGAGATTCGATCCGCCATTGGAAGCACCGCATCCGCTGCACTAGACACTGTGGCCCCGGATCAGAGAAACGACTGTTATGACGGCGAATGTAAGCAGTTAGTTGAGGAGAAGAATGCAGCATGGACGAGATCGATGCAACACCGCACAAGGGCGAACGAGGCACGATACAAACGGACGCGGAACAGACAAAACTCGATTTTTCGGAAGAAAAAGCGCCAGCAGGAAGATCTAGACCGTGAAGAGACGGAGGATTTGTACCGCGCTAATAACGCACGAAAGGTCTATGAGAAGTCGAACCGTTCACGTATAGGCCACGTGCCACACCCCAATATGTGTAAGGACATGAACAGGAACCTTGATCCAATGGTAGTGGCAGCACTACGAAGAGCACCTGAATGGCGATATGGCAGACAACGGTGGCGGTATGGTAATGAACCTAGGAGCACGCACGCAGGACATGTGACTTCTGGCTCCGAATCTCCAGGAAATCCAGGAAATCGGCCGGCTGAAAAACAACGAAGCCCCTGGAGTTGACCAACTACCAGAAGAGCTGATTAAACACGGTGATGAGGCACTGGTCAGAGCGCTGCACTGGGGGATTATCAAGGTTTGGGAGGATGAGGTTCTGCCGCAGGAATGGATGGAATGTGTCGTGTGTCCCATTTACAAAAAGGGCGCGCAATCACATTGCTGAAAGCCTACAAGGCACTCTCCCAAATTTTATGTCGCCGAATAACACCAATTGCAAGAGAGCTCGTGGGGCAGTACCAGGCGGGATTTATGGGCCGAACGCTCTACCACAGACCAGGTGTTCGCCGTACGTCAGGTATTACAGAAATGCCGCAAATACAACGTGCCCACACATCATCTATTTATCGACTTCAAAGCCGCATATGATACAATCGATCGGGACCAGGTATGGCAACTAATGCACGAAAACGGATTTCCGGATAAACTGATACGGTTGATCAAGGCGACGATGGATCGGGTAATGTGCGTAGTTCGAGTTTCAGGGGCATTCTCGAGTCCTTCGAAACGCGCAGAGAGTTACGGCAAGGTGATGGTCTTTCGTGTCTGCTATTCAACATCGCTTAGGAGGGAGTAATACGAAGGGAAGGGAGTGACACTAATAGTACGATTCTCACGAAGTCCGTCCAGTTATTTGGATTCGCCGACGACATTGATATCATGGCACGTAACTTTGAGAGGATGGAGGAAGCCTACATCAGACTGAAAAGTGAAGCTAAATGGATTGCACTAGTCTAAGACGAAGTACATGATAGGAAGAGGCTCAAGAGAGGTCAATGTAAGCCACGCACCACGAGTTTCTATCAGTGGTGACGAAATCGAGGTGGTTGAAGAATTCGTGTACTTGGGATCATTAGAGACCGCCGATAACGATGCCAGCAGAGAAATCCGGAGACCCATCATGGCAGGAAATCGTACGTACTTTGGACTCCGCAAAACGCTCCGATCGAATAGAGTTCGCCGCCGTACCAAACTGACTATCCACAAAACGCTTATTAGACCGGTAGTTCTCTACGGACACGAGACCAGGACGATGCTCGGACGACGCGCATTGGGAGTTTTCGAAAGGAAAGTGCTGCGTACCATCTATGGTGAGGTGCAGATGGCGGACGGTACGTGGAGGAGGCGAATGAACCACGAGTTGCATCAACTGTTGGGAGAACCATCCATCGTTCACACACCGCAAAAATCGGAAGACTGCGGTGGGCCGGCCACGTAGCCAGAATATCGGACAGTAACCAGGTGAATTTTTTTTTTTTCGACAACGATCCGACGGGAGCAAGAAGGCGAGCGGGCAAGGTGGATCGATCAGGTGGATTACGATTTGCGGACCCTCCGCAGACTGCGTGGTTGGCGAAGTGCAGCCATGGACCGAGTCGAATGGAGAAGACTTTTATGTATTGCACAGGCCACTCCGGCCTTAGTCTGGTAATAAATAAATAAATATTTCCCCTTGTGAACACATAAAGTAGTTTAGATAATTATTAGGCGGTTTTTAGTGGAATCTTTTCACTTGTCCTTTTCACTTTATTCCGCCGCTAAAGTGTGACCTACATGTACGTATTTCGACCTCAACAGTAAAGCGTTTGGTGCCATTCAGTGATCGTGAGGTCATTACATTTCCAATATCGCGTTGCAAAGAAGAATAAATAAATATGCAATGATTTCGAGTAGGTCCAAGATTGGATGCCAATAAAACTTCACCAAACAAGATTATTGTTATACTGATATGAATTAGTTGGATATTCTGCCAGATGGTGCCGAAAATAAATAAATTTCAAAAAGCCGAAAAGAGAATAAAAAAAAATATTGCTGCTTTCATGTTGATGAATTTTATCATCTATCATCAGGTCAGACACCACAACGAGGCTAAAAATAATACCCACTAAAACCAATAACTGTCGGTCGAATGCGCCACTCTTACTTCATCATTCATTTAGGTCACAGTGACTCCATTCAGAAAAGCTGCGCACAAAATCAAAAGGATCCGCACATGTCAGAGGTCTTTCTCTAAAATAGATTCGCCTGCGAACCGCTTTTGAGGGCGGCCGTGTCCCAAATACATAAATATTCCAGTACGGCACCCAAGCCACGAGGCCCACGGCGATGAACCGCTTTCCCAGTCCCCAATAAAACAAAACATAAAAAAGTCACCGAAAATAATACTGTGGGGGAGAGCCTGTTCCTTTTGATGGATATCACTGTGGAATATCAGGTGGCTGAATGTTGAAATGGGAGCTTTCTCCGATTAGAATATCTCACAATTCATATTGAACATAAAATTGATCGGACACCCTTTAAACAAAAATGTCATCATCAGTTGAAAAATTTAGAAGAATATTTTATTATTTGTTGCAGTCTGCGATAAAAACTGACCGCCAGCAAATATTGACACGGCCCAAAGTGAGCACAAAGATGTTGGCGTTGCTGTTGCCGATTCCTATTTTCTTGATCTCCGGTCGAACGCTGCTGGTTATTTCGATTAACTAATTTGTTTTGAAAGCCCTCGTGTGCTCCGCTGTTGTAGGCACGGTCGATGCCGGTGTGGTTGTTGGCGGTCGATATGTTCACTTCACTCGCGGATGCGTTATGTAAGACAGACGGATTGCAATTTTATTCAAACATTATTGATTGATCGAACGAGGCTACTACTCGCCCGGTGCTGTTTACCTTCCAGATCCTGTGCCGGGTTGAGTTGGGTCGCGTGTGTACGATTGAACAATAATGCACCTGGGGTCATTGAGATCCGGTAATTGCCGGGATCATGGGACCAAGGAAAGGAGGACTGTGATTTATCTTTTGATATCTGACGACTTTGTATTATTCGATTTACTTCGAACATTGAGAAGAATATAATTTTAAATATTATTGACGTAATTTTGAAAATATTGAACATCTGTTCTTTGAGAAATGCTTTAGTTTAACACCAAAAACAAACTTTTTATAAATGGCTCAGAGACAAAAAAAAACTCCTAAAATGACATCTTTGACCAATAACATGCACTGATTTTATCACTCGCAACTCAATTTTTTATTAATTATTTTTATTTTTTTTCGTTGAGCGATTTAGTTTTAGTAATTTCCACTAGATATGATCAAACCAATACATAACATAACTGTAAAACTGAAACATCGTATTTACTCTCTCGATAGACACATGTTCTTTGACTTCAGCGACGTAAAACGAAAGTAAACGCCATTGCCAACGTCGAGACGTTCCACCTTAGTCCGCAGGACTAAGGATCTAATTGATCAATGCACTCAGCATCTACGGTCAGTCAGTGCCTCCAGTGTTTGAACAGCGACCAGTTGGGGTAGGAAAGCCACCCAGTGTCTAGTGAACGGTTTACGTACATGTTTGCAGACAGAATTAAGATCAAATCTGGACCGTTCCGAGATCGCTGCGATGTGTGGAGTACTTACTCACATGTGATACACGATTTAATAAAGTTAAATGTTCTCCTACATCCCGCATCAGTTGGCTCGCGTGATTCAAGATAGAAGTCTATCATGGGGCCTGATGGTGATGTCTTTACATAACTTACACTCGGGGCCTCGAATCTCTTTCGATCATAGCGTTATGTTTTCCTTTTTATGCTTTTGTCATGCACTAAACTTTTATCGAAAAGCTATGTGTTCGCTCCAAAAACATTTTTTTTGTAGATCATATTTTAACATGCATAGATTGTCATGAAGTTTGTTAAGTACATCTGGCTGAATTTCACCTAAGTGTAGAAGGAGAGGGGGAAGAAGGAAATTCGTATTTTTTGCGAGTTGTGGATTTTTCCCAACAACCAGAAAAGAAATATATCCACTATGGAGATCAATCAATGAATTTGTTCTTCTCTTGCGGTCGCATCTGGTTCGGTGTTTTGGTTTTCGACTTTCGTACATTTATCGTCCGTCGGAGAACCATAACGAAGGAATCGCTGGCTGCTCTGCACCGTCTCCGTGCAGTGCTCGAAGTGGAAAGGAGGCGTTTTGGAGCAGCGCAGACGGTCCACCAGACAGTCAGTCGGTTATTGGATCACCAGGGCGCTCTGTCGAAGCATAATAATAATCAAACAGGGCAGGCAAAACTATCAATTTCTCACGTTTTGTAAACAGATTTTAATTTTCGCTCACCAGACCTACCACTACCGTGGTGTCGCGTCCGTCGTGATCATCAGCGAAAATAGATAGGTACCTGGTGACTGGTGCTTTCACGGGGTCCCGACATGTGAGAACACGTTTTCCTCTACAGTTCATGGTCTATTATACAAGGAACAGCCACTCTCCCTAATGGTAATTACAGTAATTCGATCAAAAGCATTCAACTCGATTGTATCGCTATTCATTGATGATGGATATTCATGTCAGCTTCCTGGACAAATGGAGAGAAGTGTTATGACCGGTTAGCCATAAAATATTTATTGGGAGATCATTTTGGAGCACAAAACTGGATACTAGGTCACAGCTTTTTCATTGCCCTGAAAATGATGTCAGTATTATGAAGTTCTTCATAATATTAGTAAAGGAATGGAAGATGCTTTATTTTCTTTAAGTGGTTTACTTCGGAAAAAGTTCGAGAAAATCAACAATATGCGGCTAATTGAACTTCCCCCACATTTAGGGGAGAACAGTGCGAAACGCACCCACCAACGCACACAATGGCCTAACTCATATAATCGTGTGAAAGACATTCCTGAGCGAATGTTACCATTACAATTCAATATTAGTTATTCATTATCAAGCTGCAATGCAAAGATCCTTTCATTTTGACTTAAATTTTAAATGAGCTGCGGAGGACGACGGAGGTCCATCGTAGCTTAGTAGGGAAAGCACCTGTCTAGCGTACTGGGATCGTGGGATCGAACCCCACCGGAGGAAGTGGTTACCCTCTAATACATTTTTCAAACTAACACACATGTTGTGCAATAGCGAATTTTCAATTCTTTCGCATCTCCCGTAAGACCAAGAGTTCTTCCAGAATTTTTTTCAGAACAATCCGCTGGGATTTTCTTCAGAAATTCATCTGGGAATACTCTCAGGATTTCATCTGGGAATTTCTGCATTAATTCCTCCTGGTATTTTTCTGGGAATTCATCCAGATATTTTTTCGGAAATTCCATAAGGAACTTCTCTAAGAATTATTTCAGGACTTCAATGTGGGAGTTCCTCCGAGAGTTTCCAGGAGATTTTCCAAGATATTCTCCGGTAATACCTCCAGGATCTTTACAGGGAATTCCTGGACGATATTTGGCAGGAATTTCACAAGAAATGGGATGGGATGGAAGTTCCTTCAGAAATATTTTTTCTCTTCCTCTAGGGTATTCCACCGGATGTTCCTCTGAAGTTCCACCAGCAGCTCCTTCGGGAATTCAATCAGGCTTTCTTCCAGGAATTCATTTAGCATTTCTTTAGGCATTTATCTAAAAATTACTCCAGAAGTTCCTCGGAGAATTTATCTGGGAGTTCTTACGGGAATTCCTCCGGGAGGTTCTTTTAAGAATTCTTCCAGGAGTTCCTCCTGGAATTCTTACGGAAGTTCCTTTGGGAGTTCATTCTAGAATTCTTACGAGAGTTTTTTCCTCCGGAAATTCTTCCTGTAGTTCTTCAATAAATTCCTCCAGAAGTTCCACCGGCTGTTCCTCCGAGAATTCCTCTGATAATTTCTCCGGAAATTCCTATAGAACATCCCCCGCGAGTTCCTCCGGAAATTACTTTGGGAGTTCCTCCGGGAGTTCCTTTTCAGAGAAACACCCGGTGAAACTCCCGGAGGGATTCTCGTAGAAACTGCTGGTGAATCTCCCGGAGGAATTCCCGAAGGAACTGCCGGAGGAGCTCCCGTAAGATCTCCCGTAAGAACTTCCGGAGGAATTTCAGGAGGAACTTCTAGAAGAATTCCTAGAGGACCTCCCGGATGAGCTCCCAGAGAAACTATCGAAAGAACTTCGGGAGGAATTTTCTGGAAGAATTTCTGAAGAAACTCCTGGGAGAATTTTCAAAGGAACCCCGGGGAAACTACCAGAAGCATTCTCGGAAACAAGAGAATTCATCTTATAGACAAATCTCGTCTAGCTGAAACCTTTGTTGGGGTTTGTAGCTGGACCATCATCATCATCAGAGGACCTCCCAGAGAATTCCCTGAGGAGCTCGCAGAGAAATTCTCGGAGGAGCTTCTGGTGGAAAATCTATATAAATTCCTGAAGAAGCCTAAATAAATTCCAATTCTGCCGAAATTCCCGGAAGAATTTTCAGAGGAACTGCCGATAGAACTACCGGAATAATTCTCAAAGGAAATCTTACAGAAATTCTTGGTGGAAATGCCGGTGGAACTCCCGGAAGAATTCCAGGAGGTATTTTCGGAGAAACTCCTGGAGGATCTCCCAGTGGAAATCTTGAAGTTTCCACCGGAATTCTTTCAGGATTTCATTGCGAATTAATCTAGGAATTCCTCCGAAAATTCCATTGTGGATTTCATTGTCGGTATAATTTCTGTATAAATTTCCGGTGGAATTCCTGGAGAAATTCTTTGAAATTTTCACAAGAAATTATCTGAAACAATTCACGGAAAATTTTATGGAATTTACACAAGAAATTCGAAGATTTTTCGTGAAATTCTCAGGTATATGTTTACTGGCAATTCTGCGGCAATTCTGCGGCATTTCCACGGAATATTCTTATTCTTAAAAATTTTGGGAAACACCACGAAATTATTTGAATTATTGCAGGGAATTCTGCAGAACTTATAAAGAAGTTCGTGAAGATTTTCTTGGAGTAAATAATGGTGGAATTTTCGGATCAATTCCCGGCAAAATTTATGGTGGAATTTCTGAAGACACTGCCTAAGAAGTTGCTGAAGGCATTCCTAAAGAATCCCTGATAGAATTTCGGATAGAATGCCAGGAGCAATTGTCGAAGGAATTCCTGGAGAAAGCTTGCATATTGATTTTTCTGCCTATTTTATAATAAATATTATTTCAGAGAGGATTTGCTCAGAAATTCAGATGTATGGTTCTAGTTTTCTAAAACTTATGGAAGAATGCAAGATTTTCATAATTATTGTTACAGCCGATTTTATATTCTTTCTGAATACTAAGTTCGTTAATATTTTTCTCACTTTATTTAAAAATATCTGATGAGCAATAAATCACGCATTTTTAAATCCATTATTGTTTTAATCATTATTGTTTCGATTTGGTTTCATGTGTTAATATTCATGTGTTTTTATAAAACTACGATTTAGAAGACCAAAAAAGTTGCCCCCCCCCCTTCTCGAAATCCTGGCTACGCCCATGATTTTACATCATCATTCGGACGTTGTGCACCAAGTCCATTTTTAAAACATATTCCAAAGCGTTTAAAATTCACCGAAAACCTTCAAAACGTTGTTTTGAATATAGAATCATTTCAAAATATAGCTATAGTTTTGTCAATTCTGCATTTGCACGTTGAAATGGTTTGGTATTCTTGTTTATATAGTCCTGAAAACATCGGAGAAGCTTGAGGGATGCATATTGGACTATTCTACCCTACAAACAATCATGCGTTCCCCTTTCATTTCTCATGCAAGTGTGCCATCTTGCACCACCTTTAGTGCGTTTTAATGTGATAAACTTTATATAAAATTAAAAATCACTTTAATAAGATTATTGAAAATTTTAGTTAATGCGTTTTGCTACAGGTGCACATGGAGACTGAGCTGTTTTGGGCCATCCGATGAACACAGATGACTCGTACCTTAGCTGAAAGATCTCGAAAAAACAAGAAAAAGCAGAGTGTAAAATAATCGAAATTTTTTAGTGAAGTCCACCTTTCTTCACTTGTCAGCTCACTTCCAGACACATTCATAGTCGGCTCTGGAATGTCAATATTCGGTTGAATATTAGTCATTGAAAATTTATGCACATTTTACAAATTGATAAATTATCTGAAATCTGAACACGTTTCAAATGAGTAAAGTTATTTGTCACATAGAACTGAATCTGATTTTCATCCGCGAGGCACTTTCAACGGTAAACATCAACATAAACAATGCTAATTATGTTTTTTTCTGCACATAACAAGCACATTCAGCGATCATTTATATTTTTGTCCGTCAAAAACAGGTTTCCAAAAATATTGTATCAATATATTTAAAATTACCTACTCTAGAAGTTACCAGTTACGTTGGAAAAAGTGAAGGTCGCGAAGTTTTTCCCGTCATATTAGCTGAGCTTTAAGTAGTGAACAAAGCGACGAAAAAAGAAAAGAATTTGAACGGAAATCGAATACAATTATTGCAATCCTTAATGTTCGACGGCTACAGCGAACTTCCGGGAAAACTATGAGCCTTGCATAATACATTGGAATATGTACCTTCCATAAATCAGCTGTTGCATTTGAGTATACTCTTGGCATGCAGGTAACGATCTTCAAATTTTCATATCTATATATAGAGGATGTAGGATTATGTCGGTAAGTTTTTCCATTCACAGCTTCTTTTTTGTTTATTCGCGAAAAAGTTTTAATTGACGATTACTGCTTTGTTGTGTCTCGAGACAGCGAAGATAATAAACACGAGTATATGTCTTGCCATACTGTCGTGCTAGGTACAATTATTTCATATAGTTAATTACTTTATTGAATATAATGGTTATTATTCCTAGTAACCGTTTCTAGTGTAACCATTAATGGATTCTTTTGATGATGATATTCTCGTTAAAGTACGGGTGTGGTGGATGCATTGACTCTTCTGTATGATTTTGATTATCTGTGTTAGTATACAAATGAACCAATGAGATCAAGTTGTACCTAATATTATTGATAAATAACTAACGAAATAATATAATGTATTGTTTGTCAAGTGTACTGAATGTTTAAAAAATATCATTTTTCGCGATAAGGGTTTCATCATGAGAAGTCAATAATATTTTTTTCAGTGAGAATTAGATGTGTGAATTTTAACGTCAAGTTACATCATATAAAATGATAAAGATCAAAGTATAAATATCATATGAGCAAGAATACACTGTTATATTTATTCACTATATCGCGCATACTAATTTACACATTTTTAGCGTAATTTTCATAAATATTTCATGATGTTTTTACTTATTCCCTATAATTATTACACTCATCCTATTTTTTATGTTAATTATATTTCTTAAACCTAATCTGTACATATTCTATCATTAATTTAAATATCCTGGGCCGGGACAACAATCAAATTCCATTGCAGTTGGATCGGAAATTCTTGGACTTTGCTCGTAAGTAGATTGGAGAGATTGTATTCATTATACTCATCACATTTTTTGTAAATCATATTTTCAATATATTTATAATATTTATTACAATCGATTCGAGTCGTTGTTTCATGAATTTATACCAGGACAAATCTAAAAAATCATACATTTTCCTGGATCACCGCGTTAGCCTTTTTAAACAAATTGAATTTATTTTCAGTTATATTATAATTATTTGAGGTCCTGTACAATGTTTGAGCATGGTGATTTGACAGTGCTCCCGTTACCTATTTTTCATTATGCACATCATGTAACACTTGGTCTCTATACTAATTATTATATACATATCCATTCTATTATATAAAGTATATATAATAACTGCTTGCATTATGTTAGCTGTATACATGATATTTATGACCTATTCATCACAGTCCTTCCAATTATGTTCATCATATTTCGTGTGAATAAAGTAAGTAATTACAAAAGCAATGCAGCTCACTAGTAATGTGAAATGAACTAGTAATTTGAAAAATAAATTCTTCATACTAATCGGACTTTCCGGAAAAGCAAGCCACACAAATGATTTTCTTTCGTGCGTTAAAAAATGATATTAAACTAAGCAATAACGGAAGCCTGTTCTCATGTTTTTCGACATGCCATTGGTCAAAGTTATTTTCAACAAACCTTATATTCGTTATATTCGCAATTTTCATTATATCATCATATTCGTTGGTTATCATCTTTAACATTAGAATGGAGTTTCATTTTGTACATTGGATATAACGTTTTGCCTTTCTCGTATACTAAGTATACGGTAAAGGCTATATGATCGCTCCAAAAACAAACTTTTTATAGAAGGCCCGGAGACCCATAGTGTTATATACCAATCGACTCAGTTCGACGAATTGAGGTGATGTCTGTGTGTGTGTGTGTGTGTGTGTGTGTGTGTGTGTGTGTGTGTGTGTGTGTGTGTGTGTGTGTGTGTGTGTGTGTGTGTGTGTGTGTGTGTGTGTGTGTGTGTGCGCAAAACTACTCAAAAAATGTCACTCATTTTTCGGGCACTTATTCTCAACCGATTTACTCGCAACAAGTTGCATTCGACGCGGAATCCTGTCCCATTGTTTCCTATTTGAAGTTGACCAGATCGGACTATGGGATCGAGAGTTATGGCCAAAATACAAATTCATACGAAAAAATCGCGTAAAAAATGTCACTCATTTTTCGGGCACTTATCCTCAACCGATTTGCTCGCAACAAGTTGCATTCGACGCAGAATCCTGTCCCATTGTTTCCTATTTGAAATTGGCCAGATCGGACTATGGGATCGAAAGTTATGGCCAGGATACAAATTCATACGAAAAAATCGTGTAAAAAATGTCACTCATTTTTCGAGCACTTATCCTCAACCGATTTGCTCGCAACAAGTTGCATTCGACGCAGAATCCTGTCCCATTGTTTCCTATTTGAAATTGGCCAGATCGGACTATGGGATCGAAAGTTATGGCCAAGATACAAATTCATACGAAAAAATCGTGTAAAAAATGTCACTCATTTTTCGAGCACTTATCCTCAACCGATTTGCTCGCAACAAATTGCATTCGACGCAGAATCCTGTCTCATTGTTTCCTATTTGAAATTGGCCAGATCAGACTATGGGATCGAAAGTTATGGCCAAAAAACAAAATCATACGAAAAATCGCGTAAAAATGTCACTCATTTTTCGGGCACTTATCCTCAACCGATTTGCTTCGCAACAAGTTGCATTCGACGCAGAATCCTGTCTCATTGTTTCCTATTTGAAATTGGCCAGATCGGACTATGGGATCGAAAGTTATGGCCAAAATACAAAAACATCCGAAAAACTCCCGTAAAGAATGTCGCTCATTTTTCGGGCACTTATCCTCAACCGATTTGCTCGCAACAAGTTGCATTCGACGCAGAATCCTGTCCCATTGTTTCCTATTTGAAATTGGCCAGATCGGACTTTGGGATCGAGAGTTATGGCCAAAATACAAATTCATACGAAAAAATCGCGTAATAAATGTCACTCATTTTTCGGGCACTTATTCTCAACCGATTTACTCGCAACAAGTTGCATTCGACGCGGAATCCTGTCCCATTGTTTCCTATTTGAAGTTGACCAGATCGGACTATGGGATCGAGAGTTATGGCCAAAATACAAATTCATACGAAAAAATCGCGTAAAAAATGTCACTCATTTTTCGGGCACTTATCCTTAACCGATTTGCTCGCAACAAGTTGCATTCGACGCAGAATCCTGTCCCATTGTTTCCTATTTGAAATTGGCCAGATCGGACTATGGGATCGAAAGTAATGGCCAAGATACAAATTCATACAAAAAAATCGTGTAAAAAATGTCACTCATTTTTCGAGCACTTATCCTCAACCGATTTGCTTGCAACAAGTTGCATTCGACGCAGAATCCTGTCTCATTGTTTCCTATTTGAAATTGGCCAGATCGGACTATGGGATCGAAAGTTATGGCCAAAATACAAAATCATACGAAAAAATCGCGTAAAAAATGTCACTCATTTTTCGGGCACTTATCCTCAACCGATTTGCTCGCAACAAGTTGCATTCGACGCAGAATCCTGTCCCATTATTTCCTATTTGAAATTGGCCAGATCGGACTATGGGATCGAAAGTTATGGCCAAAATCGCGTAAAAAATGTCACTCATTTTTCGGGCACTTATCCTCAACCGATTTGCTCACAACAAGTTGCATTCGACGTAGAATCCTGTCCCGTTGTTTCCTATAGAAAATTGGCCATATCGGACTATGGGATCGAAAATTATACCATTTTTGCCTTTCTCGTATACTAAGTATACGGTAAAGGCTATATGATCGCTCCAAAAAGAAACTTTTATAGAAGGCCCGGAGACCCATAGAGTTATATACCGATCGACTCAGTTCGACGAATTGAGGTGATGTCTGTGTGTATGTGTGTGTGTGTGTGTGTGTGTGTGTGTGTATGTGTGTGTGTGTGTCTGTGCGCACCCGCCCAAAAAAAAAATGTCACTCATTTTTTAGGTACTTATCCTCAACCGATTTACTCGCAACAAGTTGCATTCGACGCAGAATACTCTCCCATTGTTTCCTATTGAAAACTGGCCAGATCGAACTATGGGATCAAGAGTAATGGCCAAAATACTATTTTTATAATGCACGAGAAAGGCACCATCACCGCTAGGTGGATTAATCAGGGTTTTTTCATGGAAAAATCGCTAAAAAAATGTCACTCATTTTTCAGGCACTCTTCATCAACTGATTTGCTCGCTTTAAATTTCATTCGACGCAGAATGTCTCATATTTTCTTATTGAAAATTGGGCAGATTGGACTATGGGCTTAGATGTTATGATCATATTACTATTTATTGTGAAAAAGTGTTAAAAAAAATCTAGCTCACTTTTTTAGCACTTAGACTTCATCTATTCCCCAAGCAACACAAGTTCAACAAATCTTTTTTTTTTTTTTTTTTAACTAATTTTATTTGCTAATTATCTAATACATGCATTCATCTCTTAGACTAGGTGTTCCGTGTTTTCTTAACACTATCATCCTTATTTGCTATGTTACATTTTTAGTTATTATTAATACATTTCAATTGCCTCTGGCAGTTAGAATATTTCCTCTGGTTGAATTGAACCATGTAGGAATTACAATGTTTTCTACTTAAACTAAACTCAACCTAATTTATACTAAGGGTACAAGGAGCTAATCGTTGCAATAGAAGATTGCAACGATTTTTGTCTAAAATTGGAAATTATGTTGTTGGACATTTATTGCAATGTCTCAATATTAGAAATTCTATGAAGTTCATTGGTACTATACCACGGAGGAAACTTCAGAATCATTTTCAGAATTTTATTTTGAATCCTCTGAAGTGCCTTCTTTCTGGTATTGCAGCAACTAGTCCATATTGGCACAGCATACAACATGGCAGGTCTAAAAATTTGTTTGTAAATCAAAAGTTTGTTCTTATGACAAAGTTTTGATTTTCTGTTTATAAGTGGATATAGACACTTAATATATTTATTACATTTGGCTTGAAGGCCTTCAATGTGATTTTTAAAAGTTAATTTTTGATCTAGCAGAAGTCCTAAATATTTAGCTTCGCTAGACCAATTAATTGGAACCCCATTCATAGTGACAATATGTCTGCTAGAAGGTTTCAAATAAGAAGCTCTCGGCTTATGTGGGAAAATTATAAGCTGAGTTTTGGAAGCATTCGGGGAAATTTTCCATTTTTGCAAGTAAGTGGAGAAAATATCCAAACTTTTTACAATCTACTGCAAATGACACGAAGGCTTCGCTCTTTGACTGACAGACCTGTATCATCTGCAAACAAAGATTTTTGACACCCTGGTGGTAAATCAGGTAAGTCAGAAGTAAAAATGTTATACAAAATGGGCCCCAGTATGCTGCCTTGGGGAACACCAGCTCTTACAGGTAATCTATCAGATTTAGAATTCTGGTAGTTTACCTGCAGTGAGCGATCTGATAAATAATTTTGGATCAGTTTAATAATGTACAGAGGAAAATTAAAATTCATCAATTTTACAATCAAACCTTCATGCCAAACACTGTCAAATGCTTTCTCTATATCAAGAAGAGCAACTCCAGTCGAATATCCTTCAGATTTGTTGAGCCGAATTAAGTTCGTAACTCTTAATAACTGATGAGTGGTTGAATGCCCATGGCGAAAACCAAATTGCTCATCAGCAAAAATAGAATTGTCATTAATATGAACCATCATTCTATTTAAAATAATCTTTTCAAACAGTTTGCTTATTGAAGAAAGCAAACTGATTGGGCGATAACTAGAAGCCTCAGCTGGATTTTTGTCCGGCTTCAAAATTGGAACAACTTTGGCGTTTTCCATTTACCAGGGAAATATGCCAATTGAAAACATTTGTTAAATAAATTAACCAAAAAGGATAAAGAGCTCTCAGGAAGTTTTTTGATAAGTATGTAGAAAATACCATCATCACCCGGGGCTTCATATTTTTAAATTTTCTAGTAATAGATCTCACTTCATCCAAATTAGTTCCCAACGAAGGGTCAAAAACATTATCTTGGTTGAGAATGTCTTCGATGCTTCGTGTAACCTGATCCTCAATAGGACTAGTGAAACCTAGACTAAAATTATAGGCACTCTTGAATTGCTGAGCAAGTTTTTGCGCCTTTTCGCCATTTGTTAATAAACATTTTATTTCCCTCTTTAAGCGATGAAATTGGCTTTTGAGGTTTTTTAAGAATTTTCGTTAATTTCCAAAAGGATTTCAAAATGGGATCCAACTTTGACAAATTTTTCTCAAAGATGGTATTTCTCAGAATAGCGAAACGTTTTGCCTTTCTCATACACTAAGTATACGTAAAGGCTATATGATCACTCCAAAATCAAACTTTTTATAGAAGGCCCGGAGACCCATAGTGTTATATACCAATCGACTCAGTTCGACGAATTGAGGTGATGTCTGTGTGTGTGTGTGTGTGTGTGTGTATGTGTGTGTGTATGTGTGTGTGTATGTGTGTGTGTGTGTGTGCGCAAAACTACTCAAAAAATGTCACTCATTTTTCGGGCACTTACCCTCAACCGATTTGCTCGCAACAAGTTGCATTCGACGCAGAATCCTGTCTCATTGTTTCCTACTTGAAATTGGCCAGATCGGACTATGGGATCGAAAGTTATGGCCAAAATACAAATTCATACGAAAAAATCGCGTAAAAAATGTCACTCATTTTTCGGGCACTTATCTTCAACCGATTTGCTCGTAACAAGTTGCATTCGACGCAGAATCCTGTCCCATTATTTCCTATTTGAAATTGGCCAGATCGGACTATGGGATCGAAAGTTATGGCCAAAATACAAATTCATACGGAAAAATCGCGTAAAAAATGTCACTCATTTTTCGGGCACTTATCTTCAACCGATTTGCTCGCAACAAATTGCATTCGACGCAGAATCCTGTCTCATTGTTTCCTATTTGAAATTGGCCAGATCGGACTATGGGATCGAAAGTTATGGCCAAAATACAAATTCATACGAAAAAATCGCGTAAAAAATGTCACTCATTTTTCGGGCACTTATCTTCAACCGATTTGCTCGCAACAAGTTGCATTCGACGCAGAATCCTGTCCCATTATTTCCTATTTGAAATTGGCCAGATCGGACTATGGGATCGAAAGTTATGGCCAAAATACAAATTCATACGAAAAAATCGCGTAAAAAATGTCACTCATTTTTCGGGCACTTATCTTCAACCGATTTGCTGACAACAAGTTGCATTCGACGTAGAATCCTGTCCCGTTGTTTCTTATTGAAAATTGGCAATATCGGACTATGGGATCGAAAATTATACCATTTTTGCCTTTCTCGTATACTAAGTATACGGTAAAGGCTATACCCAAGTAACATTTTGAGTTTTATGAATTGCTACAAGAGTATTTGAATTCTACTACAATAAAACCCCAGCCAAGGCATTTCCTTCTCGATCGCTTACACCAAAACCTTTTGAAGAGTAGCATCTGCCTAGTTGGCCCACTCTTGCAATGGTTTTTACATGTAAATGTAAGACGAAATTCAAGATCAGAATCTGCCAAAACCTGAACAACATATTGGCACCAAAACCTTTCGAAATCCATGTGCAAACTGCTATAAAAGAAAGTTGGCATTAGTTAAAACTTTTTTTAAGCTACTTAATCTCGATGCCTGCGGAATTCTCTAGATCTAGTTTTATTCAAACAATCACATGAAATAATAAAATACGTTCAGTCTCAACAAAATAAATTCAAATTTATTTTATATGAAACCATAAAATGCCATAATCAAATATCCAAATGAAATATTCTGAACTGAACCATAGATAAAAATAATTGAAGCAGAATTGCTGCATGGTGCATAATTTTTTGGTGCCGAATCAGATTTATTGTGTCATATAGCGCAAAACATTGATATAACTGACTCTTTTTTCGAGCTGTTCGGTCACATTGAGAGTTGACGTAAAGTCAATGTCAACTTCTCTCCACGAACAGCCTAGATAGCCGTGTGGTGTCGGCAGCTGGTTATCTGGCTAAGAATAACATTACGGATTGCCTGTTCCAGTGGTAAAAGTCCACCATACAGGTGACCCCTAATTCTTGGTGTGATGCGGCTTTATGCTTACCGTGCCTACGAATGAATGGTTAGGGGGGTCTAATAAGAACCTAACCGCAAACGGAGCCTGTGAAGCACCAGGGCCCCCTTCACAGTATTTTAGCCCTCGCTGCGCTAACCGGAGCTATGGCGTAGTTGACTTTTCACTTCTCCGAGATAATCGGCTACTCTTATTCAACTTCATCATGAGGTGAATATTTGTTTTAATTAGTGTTCAACAAATTGTCACCTATATGGATTCGCATTATGCGTTTTATACAATGTGCTTTGTGTATGTTACCTATATGGATTCGCATTTTAGCTTTTTTTTCACAGTGTACTCTGTGGCTCGTCCTTGACGTTTGGCTTCGGCTACTCTTGTTCAATCTCAACGTGAGGTTAAATAAGAGTGGGGTTATGAATAAGTGTTTCACTTAGTTTTCAACAAATTGTCACCTATATGGATTCGCATTATGCGTTTTTCACAGTGTACTCTGTGTCTCGTCTTTGACGTTCGGCTTTGGCTACTCTTGTTCATCCTCAACGTGAGTGTGGGGTTATGAATATGTGTTTTACTTAGTTTTTCAACAAACTTCCACCTATATGGATTCGCATCATGCATTTTTTTTTTTACTATGTACTTTGTGTGTGTCACCTATATGGATTCGCATTATGCGCTTTTCACAGTGTACTCTGTGTTTCGTCTTTGACGTTCGGCTTCAGCTACTCTTGTTTAATCTCAACTTGAGGTTGAATAAGGGTGGGATTATGAATATGTTTTTTCACTTAGTTTTTTCAACAAATTTTCACGTATATGGATTCGCATTATGCTTTTTTTTTACAATACACTTTGTGTATGTTACCTTTATGGATTCGCATTATGCGTTTTTAACAGTGTACTCTGTGTCTCGTCCTTGACGTTCGGCTTCGGCTACTCTTGTTCAATCTCGACGTGAGGTTAAATAAGAGTGGGGTTATGGATATGTGTTTTAATTAGTTTTCAACAAATTGTCACCTATATGGATTCGCATTATGCGTTTTTCACAATGTACTTTGTGTATATTACCTATATGGATTCGCATTATGCGTTTGACGTTCGGCTTCGGCTACTCTTGTTCAATCTCAACGTGAGGTTAAATAAGAGTGGGGTTATGGATACGTGTTTTACTTAGTTTTCAACAAATTGTCACCTATATGGATTTGCATTATGCGTTTTTTTTTACAATGCACTTTGAGTATGTTACCTATATGGATTCGCATTATGCGTTTTTCACAATGTACTCTGTGTCTAGTCCTTGACGTTCGGGTTCGGCTACTCCTGTTCAATCTCAACGTGAGGTTCAATAAGAATGGGGTTATGAATATGTGTTTTACTTAGTTTTCAACAAATTGCCACCTATATGGATTCGCATTATGCGTTTTTCACTGTGTACTCTGTGTCTCATCTTTGACGTTCGGCTATGGCTACTCTTGTTCATCCTCAACGTGAGTGTGGGGTTATGAATATGTGTTTTACTTAGTTTTTCAACAAACTTCCACCTATATGGATTCGCATTATGCATTTTTTTTACAATGTACTTTGTGATTGTCACCTATATGGATTCGCATTATACGTTTTTCACAGTGCACTCTGTGTTTCGTCTTTGACGTTCGTCTATTGTTACATCCTCTGTGTTTTTGTGACCTCTCTTTAGTCCCTAGCTGAATGCGTGTGAGTCTACATAATTGGCTTCCCTATAAATGGTTCCATTCTCCTTTCCAACTTCACTTCCTCTTCCTTTCCCCTTTTCACTTCCTTTTCCGTCAGGTAAATGATGAGAAAGGCCAGTGAAGGCGATGGCACAAATCTCCCAAATTGAGGGGAACGTGCCTCCTGAGCCGACGTTCTGATACCTGATACCTGATGCGCTCTCAAAAAACTTCAATTTAACAACTTTTTTTTAAAAGCAAATTTTCGGATAAACAAAAAAAAATCGTTTTTCTGCATAATAATTATTATTTATTGATTTTTGATTGTTTGTAGCTAATTCGTTTATAAAATAGGATGAATGTAATGCAGTATAAGTAATTATTTGGAATAAAAGTCTCTACTGATGCAAAGTGAAAAAATATGGCGATGGCATCCGAGATGATTTTTCGAGATCCATTCGTTCAAATTGTTCTGCTTTGATTAAATCAACTATAAAATCATAATGTTTAAATGTGACATTATTAAGGCTTTTTTCAATGCGTAATTGCTTATGTACTATATACATTAGCTGTTACAAATGCCGATTGGTCATTTTTCAACATTTATGATGACCATAATAAGACAGAATTTGACAGTTCATGTTTTCCAAATAAAAATAAACAAACCGCATGGATGGAAGTTTTCGGAACATATTAAGATTCCGAATTGATCAATTATACACGTAAGTAAAAAATAAAATACTACACTAGTTGTCGCTTGTGACGGCACTTATCCAGAAATAAAAATGCATCCCCATTAACGTGCCATGGTCAAAGAAAATGTAAAACGTTTAATATGGCTGGGGAAGGTACGCACACCATATGTTATTTCTTCTACCGTTATTCGTTAGTGTCTTTCCCAACTCGCGATTTTGAAAACGCAAATTTCGGCATCGAGATAATACATCAATTACTGAATATGGCTTAGCATGCATATTGTGAGTAAGCACGCAGCTTAGTAATATTTAAAGACTATATTTGATGTAAGAATGGAGTTTTGCCTTTCTCGTATACTAAGTATACGTAAAGGCTATATGATCGCTCCAAAAACAAACTTTTTATAGAAGGCCCGGAGACCCATAGTGTTATATACCAATCGACTCAATTCGACGAATTGAGGTGATGTCTGTGTGTATGTGTGTGTGTGTGTGTGTGTGTGTGTGTGTGTGTGTGTGTGTGTGTGTGTGTGCGTCTGTGCGCACCCACCCAAAAAAAATGTCACTCATTTTTCAGGTACTTATCCTTAACCGATTTACTCGCAACAAGTTGCATTCGACGCAGGATACTCTGCCATTGTTTCCTATTGAAAATTGGTCAGATCGGACTATGGGCTCGGAAGTTATGGCCAAAATACCACTTTTTTATAGAAAAATTGAGTAAAAACCCAGATTAATCCACCTAGCGGTGATGGTGCCTTTCTCGACCTTCGTAAAATGTGTGTGCTTGAAAATAGATGAGCTAGTAGCTAGGAGTAAAAAAGACAAATTTCTTTGTCCGTTCTATGAAAATCAGATTATTTATGGCAAAGATATTGTAGATCCAGTTGAAAACCGAAAACCATATTTTGTCCCATTCCCGGATGTCGCGACTGCATCGCGAGTGGTGCCCGACTATGGCACAGTTGCGCACTACTCGCGATGCAGTTGCAACATCCGGAAATGCGAGAAAATGCGATTGTCGCGAAACCTCGGTTCGGTTTTCAGCTTGATCTACAATATGCTAATAAGAATTTTGACATTTTTGTTTCCTTTTCCAATCTTTTTGACGTACATACCCCTGTTTTATTTTACCCAGTCATATATTTTAAGGATATCACTTTTGGATGTAAATTGAACTGAAGCTCCGACTACACAAAAAGAAAACGAAAATGTCATTCCCATCAAGCGAGCGGAGGGCAATATTTGTTATGATATAAATCTCATGACCGTCTTTCTACCAAACTCCCGTATGAAGAGGAAGGGAAGTGTATCAGTGTGGAAGCATCCGATAATTCGTTTTCGGAAAGAAATTATAGCCTTTCGGTACAACTTTGTTGCACAAGAAAGGCAAAAAGTATTTTGGCCATAATTTCAAAGGTAATAGTCCAATCTGGCCAACTTTCTAAATAGAACAGGATTCCGCATCTAATGCAATTTGTTGTGAGTAAATCGGTTGAGGGTAAGTCCTTTAAAAGTCAGCTAGACTTTTTTCTCGCTTTTATGACACATAGTATATTTTGGCCATAATTTCTGTGCCCATGGTCCAAATTTTCAATAGAAAACAATACGACAGGATTCCGCGTCGAATGAAACTTGTTGGAATTATAGATAGTGGAATATATAGATGAGTGAAGATAAATCCTCTGTCTCCAAACGAACTGTCAAACGTGTCTCCAAACGAGCATGACGTCACGATTTCAATGGAAACGTTAAGGGCTGTGACGTCATATGTGCGTGTGCACGGGCAGAAAAATCGACTCAGCCATGCTTTCGCTCATCTATCTATTCTACTATCTATAGTTGGAATTAAATCGGTTGAGGATAAGTTCCAAAAAAGTGAGCTAAACTTTTCGCACTTTTGGTGCGCGCACACACACACACACAGAGACATCATCGCAGTTCATCGAGCTTATACGTATATAACACTATGAGTCTCCAGGCCTTCTGTAAAAGTTTGGTTTTGGAGCGAACATACAGCCTTTTCGTAGAAAAAGGCAAAAATGGTGTTTCAGCCATAATTTCCGATCCCATAGTCCGATCTAGCCAATTTTCAATAGAAAACAATGGGACAAGATTCTGCGTCGAATGCAATCTGTTGCGAGCGTCAATAGATGAAGTCTAAGTGCTAAAAAGTGAGCTAGACTTTTTCGAACTCTTTTTCGCAATAAATAGTAATTTGACCATAACATCTAAGCCCATAGTCCGATCTGGCCAATTTTCAATAGAAAAAAATGAGACATTCTGCGTCGAATGCAACTTGTTGTGAGCAAATCGGTTAAGGATATGTGCCCGAAAAATGAGTGACATTTTTTACGCGATGTTTTCGTATGAATTTGTATTTTGGCCATAACTTTCGATCTCATAGTCCGATCTGGCCAAATTCAAATAGGAAACAATGGGACAGGATTCTGCGTCGAATGCAACTTGTTGCGAGCAAATCGGTTGAGGGTAAGTGCCCGAAAAATGAGTGACATTTTTTACGCGATTTTTTCGTATGAATTTGTATTTTGACCATAACTTCTGATTCCATAGTCCGATCTGGCCAATTTCAAATAGGAAACAATGGGACAGGATTCTGCGTCGAATGCAACTTGTTGCGAGCAAATCGGTTGAGGGTAAGTGCCCGAAAAATGAGTGACATTTTTTACGCGATTTTTTCGTATGAATTTGTATTTTGGCCATAACTTCTGATTCCATAGTCCGATCTGGCCAATTTCAGATAAGGAACAATGGGACAGGATTCTGCGTCGAATGCAACTTGTTGCAAGCAAATCGGTTGCGGATAAGTGCCCGAAAAATGAGTGACATTTTTCACGCGATTTTTTCGTATGAATTTGTATTTTGGCCATAACTTTCGATCCCATAGTCCGATCTGGCCAATTTCGAATAGGAAACAATGGGACAGGATTCTGCGTCGAATGCAACTTGTTGCGAGCAAATCGGTTGAGGATAAGTGCCCGAAAAATGAGTGACATTTTTTACGCGATTTTTTCGTATGAATTTGTATTTTGGCCATAACTTTCGATCCCATAGTCCGATCTGGCCAATTTTAAATAGGAAGCAATGGGACAGGATTCTGCGTCGAATGCAACTTGTTGCGAGCAAATCGGATGAGGGTAAGTGCCCGAAAATAGAGTGACATTTTTTTTAGTAGTTTTGCGCACACACACACACACATACACACACACATACACACACACACACACACAGAGACATCACCTCAATTCGTCGAACTGAGTCGATTGGTATATAACACTATGGGTCTCCGGGCCTTCTATAAAAAGTTTGTTTTTGGAGCGATCATATAGCCTTTACCGTATACTTAGTATACGAGAAAGGCAAAAATGTCACTCATTTTTCAGGCACTTATCCTTAACCGATTTACTCGCAACAAGTTGCATTCGACGCAGAATACTCTCCCATTGTTTCCTATTGAAAATTGGCCAGATCGGACTATGGGCTCAAGAGTAATGGCCAAAATACTATTTTTATAATGCACGAGAAAGGCACCATCACCGCTAGGTGGATTAATCAGGGTTTTTAATTTCATTTTGCAAATCTCGCCAAATAACTTTCAACGCGGGATCGCGAGTTCTTTGGTATTGCCTTCGCCTCACATTTTTAAGACGGATCAGTAGCTGAAGATCGTCGTCAATAATAATGGAGTTGAATTTAATTTCACATTTAGGAATTGCAATGCCTCTGGCTTCGACAATTAAATTTGTCAAAGATACGAGCGCATTGTCAATATCACTTTTGGTATCGAGAGGAATATCAACATCAAAATTCCTATCGATATACGTTTTATATAAATCCCAATCAGCTCTATGATAATTAAAAGTAGAGCTGATTGGATTATAAATGGCTTCGTGTGAGATTTCAAATGTCACATGAAGGTGATCAGAGTCAAAATCAGCATGAGTTACCAATTGGCCACACAGCTGACTTGAATCCGTTAAAACTAAATCAATTGTAGAAGGATTTCGAATGGAAGAAAAACAAGTTGGTCTATTGGGATATTGAACAGTATAATATCCCGCAGAACAATCTTCAAATAAAATTTTACCATTGGAATTGCTTTGAGCATTATTCCATGAACGGTGTTTGGCATTGAAGTCACCAGTTACGAAGAATTTTGATTTGTTGCGAGTCAGAATTTGAAGATCAGCTTTCAACAAATTCTTTTGCTGCCCATTGCATTGAAAAGGCAAGTAGGCTGCAATGAAGGAAAATTGTCCAAAATTTGTTTCAACAGAAACTCCCAAGGTTTCAAAAACTTTGGTTTCGAACGAAGAAAATAATTTATGTTTGATACGTTTATTGATGACAATGGCAACCCCACCACAGGCGCTGTCAAGACGATCATTTCTGTAGATAAAATAATTTGGATCTCTTTTAATGGAGAGTCCTGGTTTTAAATAAGTTTCTGTTATAATGGCAATATGCACATTATGAACTGTTAGGAAGTTGAATAATTCATCTTCCTTACCCTTCAGAGAGCGGGCATTCCTATTTAGAACTTTCACACAATTATTTGGATCCATTGAAAAGGAGTCCGATACCAATTCTTTGTGTGTACTTTATACCAACCTGAACAGCTTCAGGAATGGTATTTGCTTTGAACATTGCATCAATCATGTGATGCAATTGTTCAGTTAAAAAATCAAAATCGGAAGCAGACATGCTACCTGAATCGGCAACATGACCATTATTTTCCGTTGGGACATGGGTATAAACCTCATTTTGAGAAGAGAAATTTTGTCTACCAGCAGCGATGTTTGCATACGTAGGTACATTGGAAAAATTGGAATTTACTGAAGTGCTTGCTACCCGTTGACGAGCGGCAAAATTTGTTTGTGAATTGTGGTGGGTATGAATTGCTCGACCGGTAACCGGTTTTGAAATTTGAGCGTTTGAAAAATTTCTACCCGTCGAATCTGGGATCCTATTGGAATTTCCCGTCATCAATTTTGCACGGGAATTCAAAACTTTTTTGCGTGAAGGGCATTCCCAGAAATTGGATTTATGATTGCCCCCACAATTTGCGCACTTAAATTTATTGGAATCTTCTCTCACAGAACATGCGTCCTTGGCGTGAGAGGTTCCACCACAAATCATGCATTTAGCATCCATGTGACAATGTTTGGTTCCATGACCCCACTTTTGGCACTTACGGCACTGGGTGGAGTTTTGGAAATTTCCCCCAGGCCTGCGGAAATGTTCCCATGTAATTTTCATATTATTTAGTTCACTTTTATTAAAATGAACTAAATAAAATTCTTGAGAAATGCCTCTCTGGGAAGTACCAGGGTGGGATTTCTTTTTCATCTTAATTACTTGGACTGGTGAAAATCCAAGTAATTGAGAAATTTCAATTTTAATCGCATCCAGTGATTTATCATCACTGGGGAGACCTTTCAAGACGACTTTGAACAATCGCTCAGTTTTGTCGTCGTATGTGAAGAATTTATGGCGCTTCTCAGTTAAATACTGAAGCAGACGTTTGCGATCGTCAAAGGATCCCGGCAAAACGCGGCAGTCACCCTTCCTAGCAATCTGAAATGAAACCTTGATCCCCTGAAGGTTACTCAAAATCTCATTCCGGAAGCCAGAAAACTTGGCAACAGATACCACAATTGGCGGAATCCTTCGTTTCTTTGCATAAATCGAATCACCTGGGCTAAAGGTAGATTCGATTTGCTCAATTTCATCATTAATCAAATCGAACTGATTGCTCAGTTCGATAGGAGAAAAACAATGTCAACATTAGATTTAGAAGGAATATCTGAAGTCTCCAGCTTCCTTCTATTTTTCCGCGCTTGGGCAGGACGGTCTTGAAACCTTGTTTCTTTGAAGGAAGTGGAGAATTCAGAGACTCCCCCTTCCTCTTGTTTTTATTAATGCTCATTGCTGAGCGTGGAGACGTGACCTTCTAAGAGGTTTTTTCCCAGAACGGTGTCCCTGCAGGATTACCACCGCTTGTCGGAATTTTACTTCCGCAAACGGGTCCAACGTAAAACGAAGGCACGGGTCCTTGCAAAGATCGTAACGGGATCAGTGGGTACAAATAGCGCTGAGAAGCACTGTTGAAATTAAAATAGCTTCGGGTAGTATTAAAAACTTCCTTCCGCAAAGAGAGAAAGAACCGCACAGCACGAAAGCACGATGCGGTCTGAGTATCAAATTTTAAATAATCCAATTGCTCTATGGTTACTTATGTAGATCTAAACGCCTTATTCCAGGGATTTTTTAGACAACCAAGAATTCATACTTTGGACACATTCTATTCTATTCATCACAAAGGGCATGTTCCATATTTGAAATAATCCAAGTAACCTTTGGCTACAAATGTAGATTTAAAGCCTTATTCCAGGAATTTCTTGGACGACCAAGAACCTATGCTTGGATCGCGGTCTATTATATAAGCATATGCGGTATTTCGAAAAATTTCGTTTCAGGTGATTCGAAACGAAATTTCGCGGAATTTGAGCATGGCGAAATCTGATTTCTTGATTTCGTTTCGTTTCGTAAAATTACAAAAAATTCGCTACAAAAAACCAGCTTCTAACGAAATTTAACGGAATTCCGCGGAATTTCGAGACAAATTTAAACTTAAACCATAATTTATATTATCAAAAATTTTGGCTGCGCCGCTCAACAAACGCGTAAAGTTATTTTCAAAACTTTAAGTTATACAAATTTTTCTATTAAAGCTTACTACCATTGGCGTAACTACAGTGGTTCCATGCTGGTGCAAAGCTGATTGAATAAATAATAGAAGCATCAGACAAAGAAAGCAAATATAATTTCTAAAATTTTGATTGGATAAAGAAAAAACTGTCTGTATGGTCTTAATATTGACACAGCATAAAATGTTGGACACATTGTTTAAGGAACACAGGGTGCTTAGCTTATCGGCATATTTCTAAAAAAAATCCTGATTAAAAATTGGTTTCCTCAGCAAGTATTTAATCTTTAAATATTTAAATTTTTTACAGAGCTTTGCGAATATATTTAATTAAACCTAGCGTGTTCATAGTTCTTAAAGATGCATGGCCTTTCTGAAAGAATTATCAAAAGAACCCTTTCGAAAAAGTGAGAGCCAAATACTACATATGATATGTCTGAATCGATCCAGATATTTTGAAAGCATTTCTTTCTGTAGTTTTGAATGGTGATTTGGGGTTTTTTTCTGCAAATTCCAGAAAATCAATAAGTGATTCCAGATAGGCAAAATCTGAGTTTTCAAGAAATTACCTCTTCTTTTAATTTAAATGAGAAAGAAATTGGATTTTTTCAGATGGATAAAACTCCACAGGCGTCTTACTACCCAACAAACAATTTAAGTTGAATATACTAGTTTTTTAGCTGAACAAGCCAAATTGTGGCGAAATAAGCTCTTTATCAGCCTCCAATGCTTGTTGGGTTTCTAATCCCATAAAGTTTTTCTGAAATCTGACGACAGAAAATTCGTTACTCACACTCAACCTCCTGTGAAATTATGGTTTTGAGACGAACCGACAATGCCATTCCAATCACAGGCAAAATCAGAATTTTGAAAGCAAATTTTTTTTGTCTACTCTGACATCAACGGCAGATGATTTTCCATACATGGAGAAAAAACTTCTGCAGCGTCGCCAAGCGATTATGATTAACCTCCTCTAGTGTATCTGAAAAAAAAAAACGATTTGTTTTCAATAATTGTTTTCAATAATGATCAACCTCCTCTAGTGTATCTAAGAAAAAACCGATTTGTTTTCAATAATGTTCCTTTCCAATTATAATTCCCAATTAGTTACGCCAATGCTTACTATATAACCCCATTCTTAGTCGACAAATACGTATGTAGTACGTATAAACGTCTTCAGTATTTCCATGATTCAAATTTAAATTTTGTGGTATTTTCTTTACTATTTGCACAATATGAATGCGGAATCGATCGTGTTTCTGCTGGTCATGGGACGGCAGCTAGTCCGGCAGAACGCGAAGTGAAAAAAATCTACCTCGCGTAGCAGAAATTTGTTTAACCGATGTTAACTAATGTCTGCATCGAAGAGCACAAAATTGTTCAGTGCGGAATCAATCGTGTTATAAAAGATTTTTAAAAGAATTAATTATCAATTAAGAAGCACATTGATCTTGCGTTGGATTGATTTAAAACAAAGTTTTTGTCTTCTTGTTTTCAAAATAACTTTGTATAACGGAACGTGTAGTTTTCCGGCTGTAGCAGTATTGTATCGCAGCAAAAACAAGTTTACTTCTGCATCCGACGGTTCGGTAATTTATTTTACCTTTTTCAAGGATTGGAAGATTGTTTTTTGACGTAAACTACGTCTAAGGGGAAGACTCAGATACAGGGTGTAAAACCAAAATTTCCAAATTCGAGACCGTCACGAAATTTGGATAGATTTCAAACGATAATAGCGTCTTTATCTTTCGATGGATTTTCGACATTTGCTTATCAATCGATTCAGAAACTCTCCAGCAATTTGCACATTAAATTGATACTATTGATTATCAACGTTAAACTATTGAAAATGTTGTTTCTTTCCAAACCGGGTGAAAAATTCAATTCCGTTCATAAATCCCTAACACGGACATCAGATTGCAGTAAGGTACGGGTCTTTTGATCCACTGCTTCGTTTTCCCTGTGTATAAAAAGCCCCGTGTTTCGCGTGCGCGCGTCATTTTCATTCTGGATGTCACGGCGAGCGGACCATGGCGTCCAGAAGCGGTGGTGGTGCGGATGAAATTTTTTCGGTCGGTGGTGGTGGCGGTCGTGGAAGCAGGAGCACATCATTTTCATCCGTGTCCCATCTTCGGCGGATCTGGCAATCGACGGCGTTCGTTGAGCCGAATCATCGGATGGCGGTCGCGCAGCCCAGTGGCTACTGATAAGGCACATAAGTGGCAATTAATCGGTTCTTTTCAGGACCATCATTATATTTGGAAGGAAGGTTAAGTGGAAATAATGTTCCTAAAGTGCAACCGTTAGGAACTGGAAAATTCTTCGGTGAAATTTTCTAGCGTAATTCGAAGTTGTATGATTTTAGTGATTGAGAATGTTGATATTAGACGAACTTTCTTCATAGAACAAAGCATAATTGTTTGGCATCGGTAGCGGAATCATAGCATTAGTGCCGGTCCGAGCATAGGCTGTCATCAGAAGATTGCTACAGCAATTTATTCACTAATGTGGATGTTGTCGGCACAACATGAAATTTTCCCGCCAGACTAATTTTGTATTTTTCCTGTTGATTGAAAAAGAAATCGGCTCCGAGATGAACTTTATTCAAAGCGCAACGCTAACGTCGGTAGTTGAATCCCAAGCAAGTATCGGAAGGGGACCATGCAAACAATTGTTTCGCATTATGACTGAAAAAAATGTATGGCGTCAGTATTGATGTTTGCTACAGATTTTTTGACGTAAACTTCGTCTAAGGGGAAGACTCAGATACAGGGTTTAAAACGTAAATTTCCAAATTCGAGACTATCACAAAAATTAGGATAGATTTCAAACGCTGATAGCGTCTTTATCTTATTTTCGACATTTGCTTATCAATCGATTCGGAAACCCTTCAGCAATTTGCCAATTCTATTGATACTATTGATCATCATTAATGCTTAATTTTTTTTCCAACACAAATATGATTTTGAAAAAGTATCACCGGCGCGTGCTTACTCGCTATCTAAATGCTGATAGATTTACAGTTACATCAAACAACTGAAAACCGAAATACGCCACTCCAAAATTACGAGGTGACAATGTTAGAAAGAGACAAAAGATAGGAAACATAACACGGTGTGTAGTGCCTCCCCGAGTCACTTTAAGGGAAGATCCTTTAATTACGTAACGCAAAAATTGGGCATTTTCAACCCCCCCTCTCCTATGTCACACTTTTTGTATGAAGCATCTAAAAATTATGTATGGGTCGTCACACTTCGCCCAATCTCCCCCTCCCCCTCTAAGCGTTACGTAATTTGTGGACGCTCCCAAGAGCCACTTTCATTGATGGTAGCCGATCGTTAGTACTTCATATCAAATATCATATCATATCATAGCATATAAAAGAATATTTTGGACCAATTTCATAAAATTTGGTCAACAAAAACCCCCCTGTCAATAATAGAACAAAACCTGCCAAAGCCGTCATTCCTCGTACATCATACAAGAAAATTTAAACTGAGCGCTGCTAATGTTAATGACGACGACCGCGCGACCCACACCATCGCCGGGAATAAAATTTCCGGTAGGAGCTCCGCCGATGCCGAAGGTGGTACCATGGTCTGCTCTCCGCGACATCTCGAACGAAATGGCTCGCGCGCGCGGAAGAGCTGCTTTCTTGTAATCAATAAAGTTGAACCTGAAGCCACGCCTCTCTGGGGGGTGTGACGGTTACACAATATTTGCAGTCATACCGTACACAAAGAGGCGGGACTAATGGGCCATCTTTATTGATTATAAGAAAACTGCTTTCCCCGCGCGCGTGGCATTTCATTTGAAATATCGCGGAGAGCGGTCCCATCATCGGTAGAGATGTCGCAAATTAATCTATTACTTCGATTAATCGATTATTTGTTGTGATAATCGATAAATTTTTAAATCGATTACTTTCAACGTTTAGTCGATTCAATAATCGACAAGAATCGAGAGTAATCGATTAATCGGGATTTTACGACAACTATTAGATTTCGATTACTTCAATTAATCGACTCATTGTTATGATAATCGATTAATTTTGATTCGATTACTACTCAACGTTGAATCGATTCAATAATCGTCAAAAATCAAAAAAGTAATCGATTAGTTACTAATCGATTAATCGAGATTTTACGACATCTCTAAGCATCGGCGGAGTTGCTGAGAAAATTTTATGCCAAATACATATGGGATATTGGAAAAATCAGTTCTTCTCAGGGCTTCCATTCTATACAAAGGAAGATTGAGGCGAGGCGAACTTTTTTCAAAGTGCAAATCAACCGCTTGGAGACGCCATAAAGTTGCCTGGCGTCCGTAGCAGAATCACGAGCGCGCGTCGGAGGGAGATGCTACAAATATGTATTCGCATGGATGGCTTCAGTGGCAGCCAAGTTTAATTCTTTCAAGATTCTTATTTGGTTTTGTTATTCCAGCCTATGGCGTGGGTCGTGTGGTCGTTAGTGATTCGAAATATGCATTATTGGGAATTAATCGATTCTTCTCATGGACACCATTTTAAACATAGGAAGATTGAGGCGAGAAGAATTTGTTCAAAGTACGACGTCATAGCAGAATTACGTTGCCGTTCGTAGCAGAATAACGAGCGCGTATTGTAGAGAGCTGCTGCAAACATGTATTCTTGCACTGGTTTTCTAGACTAGACTAGATTCTTCATTTCACCAAACTGTTTTACGTAGTTTACGTCGGGCGGTCGTGTCTTGTACACAACCCTTATGATTTTTATACATATAGCAAAAAAACAATCTTCCAATCCATGAAAAAGGTAAAATAAATTACCGAAACCGTCGGGTGCAGAAGTAAACTTATTTTTGCTGCGTTACAAGACTGCTACCGCCGGAAAACTACACGTTCCGTTATATACCCACAGTCCTCAAGCATTAATTCGTTAACTTCGTATACAATAAATATTGACGTTGGACAACGTCTTACCCGAAGGTACTGGGTGTCAAATCAGAATCTAAAATTGGAGACCGTCACGAAATCATGTAAGATTTTGAACGATAATACAGCCTTTATCTTTCGATGGATTTTTGAGATTTATATATCAATCGACTCGGAAACTCTCCAGCAATTTGTCAATTTCTTTGAAACTTTTGATTATTCACGATAAGCTATTAGAAATTTCAATTCTTGTCCTACCCAGTAAAATATCAGAATCAACCAATCCCGTTCATGCATTTCCAACACGGACATCAGAATGATATATAAGTCACCCGGAGCCCGCGCGTCATTTCGGTTCCAAGATCCACGGAGAGCGGACAGAACGATGGCAGTGAAGGTGGTGGTTGCTGCATCTGTAGCGGCTCTGCGGCAAAAAGACTACCGTCGGCGTTATCGGCACTCCAGTTAAAATTTCTCGCATGGTTCGGGATCTAGATTGGTTGAAGTTAATTTGGAAGGCGCGTTATTCGAAATTAATCGGTTCTTTTCAGAACCTCAATTTTCCAAAAGAAAAGGTTGAGCAGACTACATTTTCATCAAGGACAAGTCATCATCGCTTGGACACAGCGGAAATTGACTTCGGCAGGGAAACCACAAGCGCGTGTCGGACAGTTGAGTGGTTGCTGTTAATGATTCGGAAGGCGCATTATTTATGTTATTCGGTTCTTCTCAGCAACCAACATTCTATAAAAGGGAAGGTTAAGGAAGAATTTGGTTCAAAGTGAAAATGATTTGCTCGGCAATCGTAGAAAGTTTCCGTCCGTAGCACGCGTCGGAGGAATAATTCAATTTTACAAAAGAGAAGGTTGAGCCGAGAAAATTTGTCTTCAATTCAAAGTACATATCATGATCGATTTGTGACAGTGGCGGCGTAGCCACGGGGGTGGGTGTGGACATAACAATAACCCCCCTCCCACCCCGTTGACTAAATTTTTGGAAGAAAATATTTTTCAAACCCTATCAAATAGAAAAAAATCAAGCCAATTTTCTGGCTACGCTGATTTGTGATGACAGAAAATTTCCGTCGCCAAAGTGGAGAGAGACTGCAAAAATGTATTCGCATGCAGAAATGTACTCCACCGCGCTGCTTCCATGATCGCCATAAACGCCAGCGGAAAAAGCATGTTGCGAACGCAATGGCTCGCGTGCGGAAAAGCAGCCTTCTTGTAGTCAATAACGTGAACCCTCTAGCTTCGCCCCTTTCTTTGGTGAGTGTTCGCACTCATCCCGATTAACAAAGAGGCGGGACTAATGCGCCGTCAGACTTGATTACAAGAAAGTTGCTTCCCGTGCGCGCGAGGCATTTCGTTCGATATGTCGTGGAAATGGGCAAGTGGTCCTAGCATCTGAGTCTGGATTTGTTTTAGTTTGTTGGGAGAGCGCATTATTGTAAATCAATCGGTTCTTTTCAGAAACTCAATTTCCCAAAAGAAAAGGTTGAGCAGAGTATATTTTTATCAAGGACAAATCATCATCGCTTGGCCACAGCGGAAATTGACTTCGGCAGCAGAATCACCAACACAAACAAACGGCCACAAAAAATGTTGACGAGAGAGAATGTGGCGTACCTGAGTTTTTATGATAACCTGTTTTGTGTCGAGTATGTGAAGTCTACAAAATTTGTGCAAAACCATGTACTGTACATATTCGAAGGATTTTGCTTGATTTTGCACACATTTTGTGAGCTACTCTGGTCAATTCAATCAAGATTGATACTCTGCGTATTTGATTGTATTTCTAATACTTTAGCTAACACTAATATCAGAACCATAATCATGTCCAATGCGTATTGTGTTACAATAATATCCTTACGTTGTCCAACGTCTACCTTGCGGTCGTGTCTTGTTCTCAACCCTTCTGATTTTTTTGTCGCTTATCAAGAGGTTTCACATGAATTACCTTCTCAACTAACCAACGATTCCTTTCCAGTAGCGCTCACGGAGATGCAGAGCATTCCTCGGTCTCTTATAACAATGAGTGTTAAACTAATTTTCCTCTCCTAATCCTCAATTGACTATAAGCATGTGGCCAGAATCAGTATTGGTCAAGAATTGGAAACTCCGAAGCAAGTATACAATAAGAATAACTTTTTTGTATTCCAAGAATATTATTGAATTGGTGAGCTGTACATATTTGCTTTTTCTCGTCCAATCATGATTAGCAACTAGGTACGATGTGTATAGTTAATCAAGCTAATAAGCTCTCTTTGACTATTTGCACAATATGTAAGGAACATTGCAGATTTGTGGGCATTTCTAGATCTTCGCACAGAATTTGCAATAAAAAAATCAGGAACGGGTTGAAAGATCATTAAAATTGCTTAAAGGAAGTTCTTTACTTATGATTGCTTGCAGCTCATACTGACCATAACGGCTGTTCTCATATGTCAAGGACACACAGACAATAGCTTAGTTTGTCGCGCTGATTATATATAAGACTATGGGTCTGTGAAATTCAATCTGAAATACATATCTTTGTGCACAGTGGCGCCGGGAGTGGGTGGGACAAGTAGGACATGTCCTACGCATGAAAATACCTGGGTAGAGCAATTGAAGCATTGTCCTACCCATGACTGTGGTAAGAACATATCATATGGATAACTAAAAGATCTGATGCTATCAATAATGTTTCAATTTCTAGTTCTAAAAATATCATTAAAACGTTTCAAAGTGAATTGGAGATTCACTGACAATCGTGGAGGTTTCCGGGATTGTATAAAGGCTTCTCCTTCTCAGAGTCTATGAGGAATTCTTTTCATTCCAAAAAGTGCTCTATAATGTATTGAGATTTTCCAAGAAGTCTTAAAGTTTCTAATAGTATCAGCTCTTCCAAAAAATATTAAAAACTTTCTGGAATTACATAATTATTCCTGTTAGTTCAGGATGGCTCAGAGAATTTCTGAAATTTTATAAGAATTAACAAACTGACTGTGAATTAATCAAAAGTTGAATATCTAAACAAGGATACAGCTTAGCTTAACTTAGCTAAGACTGGCTGTACTTGTCAATGGTTACTTCTCCGTGAACTGGTATAAATTGCGCTACGATCCAAGTGACTAAAGGTTTGTACTTACTACCTACAGTCAGTTGGGAAAGGAGAGGAATGCTAGTGTGTAGTTGCTACTAGAGACTAAGAAAACCTCTGCATGCCCACAATACCACGGAAAGGTAATTTCGTTAACTCGCTAAGGTAGATGAAGTATTGACCGATGATTCGCTAAGAAAAGTTATGTAGTCTTTGCAATCGGATATCTGGTAGCACACCTATGCGAAGAAAAACTCTGTAAGCTTCTAAGAGTTTATTGAAATCTGTACTGCCTATAATCGCATATCTGTCTCATATGAATAGGAAACCCAGCAAAGATGGAACAAATATGCGGTTACAGGCAGTGTATGAATCATAATTGCATGAAATCTTAGAAGTCAGAAAGAACAAAGTCTGAAATTCGGAGTAACATTCTTCTTGAGATTAGATTTCTGAAAATCCGTAAACAGTACTAAATACCCTTAAAGAATCTTGAACAATCATAAGCTTTACTGGTAGATCTAAAGGTTCGAATTCCTAGAAGTTAGAATAGAAATTGCTTTAAAATTCTGAAATTTTAATAAATTTACAGGAATACATAATCACTTCTAGAAATTCGTGAAAATGTTCGAAGACATGCTTTTTGGAAATGTTCTACAAACACTAGAAATGTAATGATTGACTTAATAATCATAGGGAGATATTTGAGGATGTCCGAAAAAAATCTTTTGAAATCCGAGAGGATCTCCGGAAAGTCGCAGAAATTCCATAAAAGTATTCTATAGATTTAAAAATCCAGTTTTTGTCCTACCCACGTCTGGGAACGTGGCCGCGCCTCTGTATTGTGCATTTTAGAAAGGTGCACAGGATTCTTCTAGTGAGCAAATGTATGCTATATATGTCGACGAAGAATAAAAAGGAATAAATTTTGGCTGATATGCCCTTTTCAAATGTTGGTCTAGTAATATCAATTTTCTATCTGCGTATACGCCTGGTAGATGTGGATACATAATTGAGTAATAAATCTAAGCATTCATTTTCTAATTTTGACTGAGTCAATACTGTAAAACCACGCTGACAAGACAATATGAAGTATGCTTCAGCTAAAAGTTATAATTCTTAGGTGAACTAAGGTTTTAAACGAAATTTGAATCCGTCTATGAAAAATCCCACAATTTCTTTATTTTCATATACTTACTGATATAAAATTGATCAGATTCGAGAGCACACGCTCCACGATGAATTCCTTTGAAAGCGGCACAAATGCTGGGGTATTGCCTTATCGCCCATGGTATATGCGGCGAGAATGTGGCGATTTATCACAGATTGCCTCTTCTGTTATTATAACTCTTTTGGTCGCAAAACAGTTATTCGACTTCGAAAAACTGAAATCAGAATTGCATACATGATGTAAAACCAATTTAAAAAAAAATCCGCGGAAAAAAAATTAAAATTTCGTTTCGTTTCGAAAAATTTCGAATAAAATGAACCTTGATTTCGTTTCGTTTAGAAGTCTCGAAAGAAATCTATATTTCGTTTCGTTTCGATCCGAATCAACATAGACATTTTAAATTTCGTTTCGTTTCGTTTCGTTAGGAAAAAGTGTGTTATCGCATACCCTTACTATTATATGCATCACAAAGTGCATGTAGCATATTTGAATCAATCCAATTGATCTATGGTTACTAGGGTGGCTCAAAAAACACTTTTTCAAATTTTTTGATGGGCCGCCCTCTTATTCGGTTCTATTTGATGCCCTGATGCTCTGGACAAAATTTCAGCCAAATCGGTCAACGCTTGGGCGGTGCTAAACTCGTTGGAAGTTTATATGGAAAAATATATGCAGAAACATCCAAAAACAGTGATTTACAGTTTGGCGGCATAATTTACGATCAAGAACCATGATACTCATTCAGTTCTTGTAGAATTAAATACAGAATGTAATGCTGAAAACCGCGAGAAGATTTGAGTTTATTAGGTAAAGATATTAGAATTTTACTGGAGTGTTGTAGGGGTGAATTTATTTCTTTTCAAAGGTAAAAGAAACGAAATTTACTCAAACCCCACTTCAGAGAAAGAGGGAGGGGAAACTCTAATCTTCTCGCGGTTTTCTGCATAACATTCTGTATTAAATTCTTCAAGATCAAGATCAAGAATGAGTATCATAGTTCTTCATCGTAAGTTGTGCCGTCCAACTGCAATTCACTGTTTTTGGATGTTTCTGCATACATTTTTGCATATAACTTCCAACGAGTTTAGCACCGCCCAAACGTTGACCGGTTTGGCTGAAATTTTGTCCAGAGCAACAGGGAATCAAATAGGACCGAATAAAAGAGCGGCCCATCAAAAAAATTGAAAAAAGTTTTTCCTATACTAATTTGAGCCACCCTAATGGTTACACATGTATATCGAAAGGCCTGATTCCAGCGATTTCTTGGATGAGAAAGAACCCATACTGTGAGCACATTATATTCTGTGCATCACAAAGAGCAGGTGCCAAATTTGAAACAAATCAAGTAATCTTTGCTTACGCATGTAGACCTAAGGGCTTATTCCAGGAATTTCTTGGATGGCCAAGAACCTATACTGGGAACGCATTCTATTCTATGTTTTATAAAGGGCATGTGCAAATTTTGGAACAATTTATTTGATCTATAGTTACGCATGTAGATCTAAGAGCTTATTCCAGGAATTTCTTGGACAACCGAGATCCTATGCTTGGAACGCGGTCTATTATATGCATCACAAAGGGCATGTAGCATATTTGAATCAATCCAATTGATCTATGGTTACACATGTAGATCAAAAGGCCTGATTCCACGGATTTCTTGGATGGCCAAGAACGCATACTGTGAGTACATTATATTCTATGCATCACAAAGGGCAGGTGCCATATTCGAAACAATCCAAGTAACCTTTGCTTACGTATGTAGACCTAAGGGCTTATTCCAGGAATTTCTTGGACGACCAAGAACCTTTTCTTGAAACGCGTTCTATTCTATGCATCACAAAGGGCATGTACCATTAGAGTGATTCAAATTTTGACATTTTTGCTCCCCTATGCTTAAACGATTGCATTTGCCATTTTGATAGTCCTGATAATTTTTTAGCAAATTTGGATGTAATTCAAATCAATCCAAGTAATCTTCGGTTTCGTTTGTAGAACCAAAGGCCTATTCCATGGATTTCTTGGACGACCTAGAACCTATGCTGGGTACGCATTCTATTCTATGTGTCACAAAGGGCACGTATCATGTTTAGAACAGTCCGATCGTTTTTTTGATGCTCCTATAGACCTTATGACCTTGATCCAGAGATTTCTTGGACTATCAAGAAACTATTTTAGCAAAAAAAAAAATTACTGTTAGAATAAGCTTTACATAAATTGATACTTGATTCTTCTGTCAGTTCATTGCTGTTTGTTTACATTTTTAGGCTGGCGCGTTTTAGCCTCGGGGTGGCGCGTTTCAACCCGCATGGTTTGAATTTGCACGAAAATGCAGCGCTTCAAAATAAAATTGTTTTCTCGGAATAGGATTAGTTTTTCGTCCAAATTTTTATTTCGTATTATAGATGGTAAGTTGAATTATTGGTTAACACATTGGAAGTACACAATTTCGACCATTATCATCGTTAAATTCGAAGATTTGCTTAGGGGGCGCATATTGAACGTCCCTCTCCTACCATCAATTTGTGGGTAATCTTGCCTGCATAGACATATTTGAATTTTCCTGGGGCATTACCCCTCCGTTTGTCAATGTAAAACTTGTGTCCCGGGAATTGAAAGTCCATTTTAATATTAATTTCATTGCCCATCAAATTGTGTTTAGTCTAAACATGCTCAACCAGCATCCTTGCGCGATGTTTGGCAACCAGGTTCTGTTTTAGGGTCCTGTTGGGCAGGGATGCCAGATACATTTTTTATAAGTCTGTATCAATCTCAGCAAAATGTCTGTATTTGTCTGTATGGAGTTTAGAAGATACAGGAATTAGAAAAGTATTCAAAAACCATGCACTTTTGAAAACGTAGAATGTCGAAGTTTCAATAATCAAAAATTCATTGTAATACTTAGTCGAGTCAAGTACGAGATACTGAAGACAAGTAAGCTTTGCGCTTTGAACAAAATACTTTTGGCTTCCTAATGGAATCTTTTAAGGCTTCGGAATCCCAAAAGGATATCCCTTATACAGAATGAGAAAAAAAACACGACTCCACTCGCTATTCTAATAGTATTCGTTTTGAAAGTCTAGAAGGAATTCGTTCGAAAGTAAAGTTCAAAATAATTTCATTCAGCCCAACAAGGTTCCGTTAGGAATCCAAAAGAACTCTGTTATGGAACCCTATAAGAATTTCGTTCAGAAATATAGAAGAATTCCTTCCAGAATCCCAAATAATTTCGTTCGGAAACCCAAAGAAAGGATTTACGAACCGAGTTTTTTTTTGGTTTTCTGAACGGAGCTTTTTTTTCGTAGCTTTATTAGAATGATTTTTAAGTTCAGTACAAAGTTCATCACTTAAAGAAGAACTGAAACTCTTCTTGGCTTTCGGAAAGAACTCTTCTGGGTTTTTCGAATTGATTCCTTTTGCAGTTGAGGCATTCCACGGGGGCATGTCAGTCGATCCTGAGCGACCATTTCGAAAATATTTGAAACTCTGCACAGTTTTTCAATTTCATCTGAATCGTCATTTTTCGATATCAAATCTTCATATTGAGTCACGACTAACTTTTCAAAAGGGTGTATGTGAAAATGGTTCAAAAATATTTAAAAAGCTGCACAGCAAAAACGGAATGTTCGATTGTTATGATTTTTTCAGCAAAGTTAGACAACTAAATGGTGATTCTTAAGAAAATGTGCACAGTAAAAAAAATTTTTTTGCCTTTAAAAATATCATTTTGTCACAAAAACTCAAATATCTCAAAACCCTATCTTTTTTCAGAACGTAATTTTTAAGGAAAACGGTCCATTATATTAGCTATCTACCATAAAATTTGGTGATGGTAAACTAATAAACAAAAAAGTTATGACATTTCAAACATTTCACAATTTTCACATTTAGTAAAAAAAATTTTTCTGTGTAAGTTATTTCGAGAATTGCAGTTTGATGCAGATTTTATTGTTAAGGGACGTGATTTAAACAAGTTATTTTCATGATATTTTGATTTAATTATTCATAGCATCTATAAGAAACTTAGACACGATCCAGTGTTGTGATCAAAAGTATTGATAGTGTCATAGGTGTGACATAGAAACTATTGTAAAACCTGTAGATGAGTTTGTGTCATATTTTTGCTTGAAATTAGAAAGTTTAATCCCTCACGATTTCATTAAAACAGAACAATCCAGCTTTTTAAAAAATACGAAAAATACATTACAAAATGGTGAATTTTTAGTCATTTGTGATTTTTCTGAAAATTACAGCTTTGTATTGCAAGATGAAGTGCAGTCCCATCACTGGAACGTACAACAAGCTACAATTCATCCGTTCGTTATTTATTTTAATGGAAGTACGCAAATTGAACACTTAAGTTTTATTATAATTTCCGAAGATTTAAGACACGATTCAGTATCCGTAAACTTGTTCATTGAAAAAATGATTAACTTTTTACGCGTTGATAAGCATCATTCCATTGTCGGAAAATAAAATTAAAGCAAAACTATACTCAAACTGTGCTGATAATAATTCAAAAGTGTTCGATATTTTAAAAAAATTGAATAAAAATAAATAAAAATAAGTATTAATAAACTGTTTTCATGATATCATAACCCATACCAAAATTCAAACCCAAAACTCTTAGAGTTTCTATAACAACATTGTGTAACTGCCACATTTAATTTAATACTTAGGATAATATTAATTCATTTTTATTTATTTATACATATAATATTTATACATATAATATACATAATATCGATGAATACATAAATATGGAATATCATACAAACAACTTGTTTAACTCACGCAAGGCCCTTAACAAAAAAATCAGCATCAAACTGCGATTCTTGAAAAAAAAAATACACGGAAATTTTTTTTTGTTTACTATATGTGAAAAATGTGAAATGTTTGAAATGTCATAACTTTTTTGTTTATTAGTTTACCATCACCAAATTTTTATGGTAGATAGCTAATATAATGGACCGTTTTCCCTAAAAAAATTACGTTCGAAAAAAGATAGGGTTTTGAGATATTTGAGTTTTGTGACAAAAATGATATTTTTAAAGGCAAAAATTTTTTTTTTACTGTGCACATTTTCTTAAGAATCACCATTTAGTTGTCTAACTTTGCTGAAAAAATCATAACAATCGAACATTCCGTTTTTGCTGTGCAGCTTTTTAAATATTTTTGAACCATTTTCACATACACCCTTTTGAAAAGTTAGTCGTGACTCAATATGAAGATTTGATATCGAAAAATGACGATTTAGATGAAATTGAAAAACTGTGCAAAGTTTCAACTCAATAGAAAATCATGAATTAAAAATTTTCTTAAATTTTGATGCTGTTGCTTGGAATCGCTCAGTTTCGAGTAAAATCCTTTCAGGGCTTCTGTAGAAAATCGCTTAATTATTCCAATGGGAATCTCTTGTTCAGAAGCAGAAAAAGATTCCGTTCAGAAGCCCAGAATGCTCCAATCGAAAGTCTAGAAGTTTTTCTTTGGAAAGTCCAAAACGATTCCGTTCGGAAGACCAAAAGTATTCCATTCGGGATTCAAGAAAGATTATGTTCAGAATCCCATCAGAATTCCGTTGGAAGATTCGTTTCGTAAGCCCAAAAGAATTTCGTTCGAAAACTCGAAGGGATTCCGTTAGTAAACCCAGGAGGATTATAATCGGAAGATCACATAATTCTGTACGGAAATCCGTACGAACGGATGGGCTTTCGAACGGGATCATTTTGTATTTCAGAATGGATGAAGTTTGGACTTCTGAATGGAATCTTTTTAAGTTTAGCAAAGGAATCAAATAATCTATCCGTTTGAAATTCTAAAAGGATTCTGTTTGAAACCCAAAAGGAATCCCGTTCAGAAGCCTCAAAGGCTCCGCTCGGAATTCCAAAATGTTATCGTTTGGAAACTTTATAGAAATCCTTACAAAATCCCCATAACAATTTTGTTTGGAAACCCAAAATGGTTTAATTGGATAGCCCAACAGGATTCTGTTTGGCCGTACAAAGTTTTCGAAAACTGAATGTCTGTAAAAGTCTGTAACTTTAATCAAAAGTCTGTATAATGTCTGTAATCTGCATGATGTCTGTATGCAAGACCAAATGTCTGTATAAATACAGACATGTCTGTATGTCTGGCATCCCTGCTGTTGGGATGCTTACTGACATCATACGACTTGAAACCTTCGCGCCGACAGATTATTTTAGCTGTGCTGTACGGTGAACCTTTTCGCTAAATTTCGCAAGGAAATCCCAGAATTGTTCCGAACTGCTCTACAGACTTTCACTTGTAGTATCTGGTCGTATGTTCCATTTCTACGGTTGTTCTGTTCTACGGCCTACGCGATCCAGAAATAGTGTTTCCGGATAACGTTTGACAGTTTTACAGTCAATTTCGGCAGTTTTAGATACTTTGAAATCATTCCTCCTGACCATGTTGAATTTCCAACGTTAGTGTGCAAAATTTGTTTCCCATCTCTCGCGTTCCTTTCACCATAAATTAAACAAACCTTCCACAACGATGTGATGTATTTTATTTCTCAGTTCGGCCACCAGAGGCACCGCAGTAATTGGAAAGAAACGGCCAAATACTAAGTGGATCAAGTGCTCATTTTGAGGTTTAAATTGGTGATATGATTATGTCCCAAGTATTTGCTTTACCTTAGTATAACGGGTTTTCATTTTTTCTCCATCGCTCTGTAATCTTTTTCCGAGAAAAAATCATAGTTTATTTTGGAATCCATTTTTGAAATAGCCCATAAATAAAGTTCGTTTGCAGTAGCTACAAGATGGCCTTGTAAACTTGCTTTCCAGCGTTCCGCTTCAGAACACCCGGGTTGTTATCTTGAAATATTTTCCGCACCGACCCACAATTAAAATTTAAGCAAATACACGAGCTTTTTCTGAGTTGATTGATATGTTGACGTCACAGATCGGACTACAAACACCTGAGGGCCGATTTCGTGAAATCCGTGAAACCGGTTCCATTTATTATAGCACGCACGCTATTTATTGTTCTCGTAGACCACGTTCATGCACCAAGAGCCAAACAAATCGGTTGATATTTCACGAAGTTATGGTCATTTGAGTTTTGATAAAATTTTGTTTGTCCCGATCAGTCTGTCCAACCGGTCCAAGCCCTGTATATTTTTATGTACATAAAAATTAATTTCTGTCTGTCTGAACCTTATAGACTCGGAAACTACTGAACCGATCGGCATGAAAATTTGTATACAGAGGTTTTTGGGACCGGGGAAGGTTCTTAGGATGGTTCGAGACCCTTCCCCTTTTTGGAAAAAGGGGCTCCCATACGAATGAAACACCAATTTCATCATAGCTCGAGAATTAATCAAGAAAATGGAACCAAATATACCATATGGAGTTTTTGGGAGGGAAGATATGTTTTTGTGCTTTGCTTTGAAACCCCTCCCCCTTCTGGAAAGGGGGGGCTCCCATACAAATGAACCAGAAATTTCTGAATAACTCGCGAAATAATCAGAGAATAAATTATTTTAGGTGAATCGAAGTTCGTCGGGTCTGCTAGTAAAGAATAAAAGCATAAACTGTTTCACTCATCATTTCCATGAAGTCTAATAAAAAAATCGCGTTGTTGGTATTGGAATGATAATTGCCACCTGCCTCAATATCAATCTATCTACATACCAAAAGTTCAAAAGTCTCAGTTCCATAACCTGCTTTAATTTTGATCACGATCACCACGCCCGATTGCCACAGATAACGAGCGAATGAAGCGCTTTGTAAATTTCTTATTCTGGGTAGCGATTCGATTGGTCACGTGCCATGCGTATTTATGTATTTTCAAACGACCATCGTTAGCTCCCGATGACTAGATAGTTATCTGGTGTCTGGTGCTCTACGCGATTAGTTCTGAGTTGCCAACCCATATCCACACTTCAGATGGTGAGATACCGTGTCCAATTGATTAGTAATACGTTTTGACAGGCGCTTTGTGGCCGGTTACACTTTCAATTAGAGACTTAGCCTAATTTGCACTGCTCGTTCAGGCTCGTTTCATTCGTGTTTCGTGTTTCTCAGTCAAAAAATTAGGAGCCGAGACCTACGACTGTCGATTGCGTCATGCGTCATGTGTATAATGATGTGAGGTAATAATTTTTTGGACAGAAATGTCATTTGCAGTTACCAACAGTCGCTGCACATTTACTATTGGGATCAGTGAAACAGATCCAAATCTCAAACGGGGGAGGTTTCTAGTCAAAAGTATACAAACGTGCAAAATTTGATACTAATCTGAATATGATTTCTCATTAATCATTTTCAGTCGTGAGTAAAGTGGAGCGTTAAAGAGTGAATAATGTAGTTTTCAATTTCAAGTCATTTCTGCAGCAGTACAGTAGGTCAGTGTTATAGATTGACCAGATTGACAGTAAAATAAATGTTCCAAGGGCTTAGATTTACCGCTAGATGAGGTATTGTCCCTACAATGTTTATCATTTAGATGTAAATTAGCTTCAGCAACTAAACCTACCCTTCGTTGATTTGACAAAATTTTTAGTAGCTGGTTGACTCCCATTAGTCCTTCTTACAGCCTAACAAAACAGAATACAAATCACCAAAAGTGTGTATGTGTTGCCAAATTTGTCGAGTCGCCGTTCTACTCCAAAAACTGCCCAAAAAATCGACCCGCACCCAAGAAAATGTAGGGGGAAATCTCCCAGCGCCGGACACCTCCCGATACCAGACACTACTCGAAACGACACTTGCAGAGGTCCCTCCACCATCTTCTTCTTCTTCTTCTTCTTCTTCTTCTTCTTCTTCTTCTTCTTCTTCTTCTTCTTCTTCTTATTGGTATTACATCCCCACACTGGGACAGAGCCGCCTCGCAGCTTAGTGTTCATTAAGCACTTCCACAGTTATTAACTGCGAAGTTTCTCCCTCCACCATCTTAAGTAGTGTAAAAGAAAGCTATTGAAAATTACTTTACCTTCAATGTTCAAAATTTTAATGTTTCTCTATACTTTAGATGGTTTGAATCAACAATATATAAATCAATAGAATGTATTCTGATTATGTGGCGACGATCAAAACTAGTCATTTTTTCAAAAAACGATCATGATTTGCTACATAGAAAGTAACAGTTGTACAAAATCAATTTCTGTATCCAGTCCGGACAATAAGATTTTTAATGTGACCAAATAGCCATTATTTACACCTGTTTTGTTAAACTTACTAGAATTTAATTGCTTCTTCTTGCCAAGGCATCAGAAAGCCACAGAAATAAGCAGAAATAAAATCGAATATGACATTGAAAAAGGTGGAAATTTGGAATAGGATGTATGAAATGTAACTCAAGGGGAAATAAGCTCTACTAACTCATTTTAATATCTAAAAAGCAAGTAAAAATATTACTATTCTAAATAATGTCTCTACTTATGTAATAGGAACTTGTTCATATTTAAACTACTAGTAGGGGACACTTTGATCAAATATAGTTTTTTTTTAATCGTGTGTTGTATATTTGGTATACAAATAAACATAATCCGGATAATTAAAGAGTATTTCGATACATGGCTTATGTGTCTGGCTCTGGGGAACTCCCCCTATGTCTAAAAGAATTATGCAAATTATGCTGATAAACTCCTCTATAGTTTAGTGTTCGCATCCTAACCCCAACCATTTGCACAGGAGACCGGCAGGCAGCAATCGTGTCTCTCGTCACGAAACGGGCCGTTCATAAATGACGATCGATGACACATGTTTCGTGCTTTACAGTACGTGTGGTTCATTTTCCAAAGAAGCAAATAATGTGATACAAACTATCGAAAAGTAATGAACATCTTATTTAAATCACCCCCATCCTGTGCGATGTCCAAAAATGTGAGCACCTTTAGGATATAGGAAGGAGTGAAAGCGAAGAACCTGTTGCCCAAATGACATCACCACCAACGGAAGATTAAATTTCTTGAGGAAGTAACCCGTAAGGTACAGAATCCATCTCTGTTATAAAATTCTGCGATAAGTAACCTGTTTGTCCCTGAGTCGCTCTGCCGGCCACTGTCCGTTCCGGTTATGCGCTACGGGGGATGATTCGAATAAATCCAAACTACTCGATGCACTGTGGGAACCACGAAGAGGCAGCCCGTATCTCGCTAATCTGTGCATTTCAGTCTGGCGAGTTACACGTGCGGTGGTTTAACCGTGGGGAGCTGACAAATCGCCCAAAGTGGTTTATTTACTGCGCTATCGGTACCTTTGAGCAATTAACAGAAATATTCATTGATCCCCATGAAAAACTGTTGCTGACTCATGAAAAACAAATATTTTAATAAAAGAATTAGCAAGAATGCTGCTAATGCATAATTAAGAATGCTTAAACGCCTAATTTAGCATTCTCAATTTTGATAGGCAATGGAGAAGAAACACATCCCGATCTCTCTTCGGTGATTAAATAAATAAATAATAAAAAAGATAAATGACATTTCGGAAACTTTTATACATGTCCCGAGCAACACACATGTTGTAAATCAGTTGATGATACTCATATATGACCAAATTTGGTCATATATGAGTTATTGCAACCAAATCAACGTGAATTGTGCTGCTAGGGGTACAATATTTCTAACAGTAAAGGACTTTCCGGGCCAACATTCTTACCATACATTCGATTTCGAATATGCATACATAGTTCAGCAAGAAGTGTTCAACAGTTTCAATAGAGGCTGTCGCGGTGATTCCTTTGAAATAGGGAGTAGCGCGAATACATGAAATTCATCAACAAGGAAGCTTCATCTAGAACAGTTGCAATGTGAAAAGCCCAAATTAACTGAATTGAATTATCTTTATTTTCGAGATTTTCGGCCCTAGGCCGGTTCATCTCGTTTAAAAGCCCAAATTATTCTACCTAGCGGTAGTGATGCTTTTCTCATTCTTTTTATAATACATTAGAAAGGTCGAAACAGCACTTAAGAGTGATAGATCCAACTGTTTATATCAATTAACATTTGTTTGCATCCATTTATAGTATTAGACCCTTCAAATTATAACATGGAGCGGAAGTTTTCAAAAGGCGATCCGCCGAATCTGCGCTAACTGTAGAGAGATGTGAATTAGATCCGGCTAATGTTTTCACTATTGCTCGGCACGACAGGAGCCGGAAATGTCCCATTTGGCCGAAAGGGTCTCTATTCGGCCGAATGACCCTTTCGGCCAAATGACCATTTCGGCCAAATGGCCCTTTCGGCTAAATTACCGTTTCGGCCAAACGGCCCTTTCGGCCAAATGACCCTTTCGACCAAACGACCCTTTCGCCCAAGTGACCATTTCGGCCTAATGACCCTTTCGGCCAAACGACCCTTTCGGCCAAACCACCCTTTCGGTTAAACGACCTTTTCGGTCAAATGACCCTTTCAGCCAGATGGGTTTCAGCCTAATGGTTTGCTCAGCTGAATGGGTTTCGGCCAAACGACCCTTCCCCTTCGTTCGTAAAGTATACTTTTAAGCAAAAAAAAATTGTTCTACTCAGTTGTTCTGGATACTTGGGCCCTTATTATAGAGTTATCGAAAAATAGAGTGGGCCATTTTATAAAAATTTAAATTTTGAGATTTTTTTATTTTGCGTAATAGTAAAAAAAAAAGTTCTACAAAATTATAGCGTAGCTTTTTCCAATCAACTTTGCTACGTAAACTTTTTATGTAGCTCTTAAACTCACTGGTTTAGAGCATTTTTACTTACCAGTATTAGGGTGTCCCTCAAAAAACAATATTTATGATCTGCTCATTTCATTCTTCTTCCATTGTCGAGTTATATCAAATTACTTGAAAAATCATGACTTCAGTAAAATTGGTGAAACTTGAGATAAAAAAAACATATCTCCAATTTTTTACATAGGGGGAATGGCGGCTGTTTTTGCGTCGACCTAATTTTCAACGATGAAAGTTTTAGGTCCCGGGTCGTTAAGGGTTAATTTCGCGTATCACCTTTCCTCACTACTTTTCGTAACTGGTACTGGCAACGGTTTACTACTACCGGCAATGGTTCACGGCTGCAGAATCACGGTTTCGAATGAGAACACTGGAATAACGATTTGGATGGAGTATATTTCACTTTGATCACGATTTGATAACTGATTTTACATTGGCATCTGGGACAATATTTATACCGTTTCCCTTCCCATGGACTCATATGGCATCATTTGTCTCTATTGATTCTTTTCATTGCATGTCGTATTCAGTTTGAGATGATTTTCAATATTGTTTTGTCCCTAAATTATTTGAATTTTTGTACATAAGGAACTATAAAGGTTGACGAGTCATCTTCTTAGGCGTACGATCTGTGTATATATTAACACTTCTGTCTACATTCCTATCTCCGTTTCATTTCTTGCATGCAACTTTTGATTGTTTACAGCGGTACGCAATAGTGTATAAGTGAGTGGTAACTCATAACTGACTACTACTACTGTACGTGTATGTCTAACGAGATCAAAACAAAAGCCAATTATGTTCTGCAGCAGGTGCAGATTGATTCGGTAAGTAATTAATTTGTTATTTGATTTTTACTTATTACAATTCATGTTTATGTTTCTATTTCAGTTCAATATGATGACTCCGGCCGGAACAGCGGCTTTGGCAGGTTTTGTTATGACTGACTTGGCTCAAATTTGGCCTAAACATTCTTTGCATATCAAAGAATATTGTGGCCAAATTTCATAAAATTTGGTCGACAAAAACCCCCCTGCCAATAATAGAACAAAACCTGCCAAAGCCGTCTTTCCCCTAATAAGGAATATGAATTGCTCTTTCAAATGCCGTGTAAACATATTTGTTTGGTTTGCCCCAACCGGAGATATCAACTTATGAAAAAAATGTAATTTTGACAGAAAAACGATTAGGGGAAACCGCCAAATGTTGAACAGCTAATTTTGTCGCCTATTGTTGAACTCCCATAAGAAATGCACGTGCGTTTAACAATAGGCGAAGAAATTAGCCGTTCAACATTTGGCGAATTACCCTATAACTTTTGAAAGGAAAAAGATATTAAGCATATTTACCCATCAAAAAGTCCTTTTTTTGAGCTCTAAAAGTCACCTGAAGACGACTTTTTCGAGAAATCTGAAACAAAAAAAGTAGATCAAGAATACTGTTTTTTTAGGTACACCCTAATCCATGTAGGTAAAATTGCTCTAAATCAGCCAACTTAAGGTGATAATACAATCAAGCCATGTGGTGAATTTCAAATTCACCACACAGTTTTCTACTCCTATTATCAAAAGTTCAAATCTAGCATAATAATTTCCGTACAATGCTGAAAATAAAGTCGATTATTTAGCATAAGTAAGTAAACGATCTACGGATGTTTCATCTGTGTGGGCGTTGTGGTTTTTTCAATTCGTGCTCTTGAAAAATCACTAGAAAAAGCACGTGGTTTCCAAGATGGCCGATTTGTGGCTTTGGTGTATAACCACCTTAAGAGCTACAGAAAAAGCTTTTTTAGCAAAATTTATTGAGATAAGCTGCGCTACAACTTTGTAGAACATAACATGTCAGAATTCCGAGAAATAAAAAAAATATTTTTTATTTTTTTTTATATGATGGGCCACCCTATTTTTTGATAGCACCATAATGATGGCCTTACTATTTCTAACAATTTTGTAGAATAACAGTTTTTTTCTAAAAAATATAGTTTCACCGTAAAATACATCTTCCCGCGTAAAACTGCATCCTGGAGCATAGTGCAGTGTGGGGATGTAATACCAATAAGAAGAAGAAGAAGTGGGGATTATCTCCTGAAGTTATCCACATATCGTTAAACCAGAGTGTATGTAATTAAGAGTGGCGACATGTGCCGCATTTGACAGGTCTCCTGCTCGTTTGGAACACGATTTTGTATGGAAATGACAGATGAATTCTGTTCCAATTCTGACAGTGTCGCCACTCTTATTTACATTCACTCTGCGTTAAACGGCAAAGAATGTAAATATGAGATAAAGTTAGTTTGTTAGGAAAAAAGGAATCATTCGCTTTTTGGAATTTAGCAAATTCCTTACTTTTGATTGGAATTTTGAATTGCTTATTGCTAGTAAAAAGAAATCTAGTATCAAAATCACTAATGTCAAATGTCATTGTTTATACGGAATGTCACTTTAGGACCGTTTGTCGTTTCATACACGTTACTTTTAGCGAACGATAATGCAATAAAGTTCCTATCAGCGAATGGGCGCTGTATGCATTAATTAATACACAATTCACTCAGTTGAATATCATATTTAAATCATTAATAGGATATGCCATTTAAACATGTTAATTAAGAGACGTAATAGCCGGAATGAACTTACTTTCGATTGTGACTTCTGTTTTTAAATACCATGAAATGCCATGAATCACCATAGTGGCGCAGATAAATTCAGATCATCGTCATCGATAAGGCCTCCCAGGATAGCTTGATCTGCGATTTCAATTAGCTCGGCCAGATTTCCACTTGAACAGCCTGATTCAATCCTCACCTCATTCGCGAAAGCAACAAACTTCTTACGGCGACGACGACGGGCGTACGCTCCAGATGACAGGAGCATTAACATGGTGACACTGTTGTCAGTTAAGACAAAATCGACAGCAAAATAAATCACCATTAATCTGCCGGTAATCTGAGAGCGCTAAGGAGACAAGATTTGCCATTCAATTTGCTGCTTTACGCGAACTGCAACTTTGACTTTTGGAGATTTTCTTGCTGTATAGCTAATTTGCCACTACTTCATCAGCCCTTGCCATATGGTGAGAATCTGAGAATGCTGTTGCTAGTGATGGTCGTGAGTGGCTTTTAGTATTCCCAGCAATCAAATGCGATGATGGACGCGCTACATCAACGAGGGCTCATCGCAACAGGATGGCAAAGCTATAGACTATATAGTTTCCCTGACCCAATGGTCATATCATGTTGGCCATCGCTCGTTTGAGGATGATATTTCTGGTATTACTTCGTTGCATGCAATAGAGGCAGTCTGCCGCAGAATTACGTAAGTAGATCATTTCTTTCGACTTGCACTCCATAAAGGGTTACTAGTTCGACGGGTTTTATGGTTCAGTCGGATACGGCTTAAGCTCTTCGGTCTAAAGGGCCTGATCCCGAATGCTTTACCGGCATGAAGATGACTATCATCGGATTGAACGACAGAAGCGAAAAAACATTGACCGGCATCAGATCGATGGTCACGATTTTTGTGCGGTAGTTTTTAGCGCCTTCTAATTCTTGTTCATCGACGATAGCCCTGACGGTTGTCTCATCTAAGTAGCATGAACTTTTAATTATTATTACTGAAGAGTAATGAAAATGTGATTGGCATAACAACACTCAGGTTAATGAAATATGATTTTAGTGAGCAACCAAAAAAGGAAGAATGTAATAAATCAAATTTACGGTGATGACCGTACAATTCATAGCTAAGTGATTGGAGGTTGGGATTTCAATGTACAAGTTTCGGATATTCATCATTTTCATCAAGATAATAACGACGGTGCCCCCTGCCACACAGTCATTAATAAAGAAACGGATTGTTAGATCGAGTTTAGTTGCCACAGTTCATCATTCCTAAATATGAAATGCAATGAATTTATCATCTGGATTTATTTAGTTGCTGGTTATAAAACCGTAGGCTGTATTACAGATGTTCGTTTATTGTCTGACTTTGTCATATACCTCAACCTAGTTCAACATAGATGAGAGGTGTGGTTGAAGCTCATCAATACAATCAGTAAAAATCAATATTGGCATCGCGCCATAGATAAAAGGTTTACTTTATTCCATTCGATTCAAAGCTACACGTCTGCGTAAATCTACACATCACCACTGATGGTATACAGAGCTTTTCTTTCGAAGACTCCCAGTGGGCGTTTGTCTGACACCTGACACACCAGACCTCGTGCTCGTCGAGAACAACCGGTCTAATGAGCTTCCTAATCGAATTGTCTCCAGGAATCTCTTGAAAGGAGGCTTCCGAGCCTCTTGAAAGGAGGCTTCCGAGCCTCTTGAAAGGAGGCTTCCGAGCCTCTTGAAAGGAGGCTTCCGAGCCTCTTGAAAGGAGGCTTCCGAGCCTCTTGAAAGGAGGCTTCCGAGCCTCTTGAAAGGAGGCTTCCGAGCCTCTTGAAAGGAGGCTTCCAGGCCTCTTGAAAGAAGGCTTCTGAGCCTCTTGAAAGTAGGCTTCAGGCCTCTTGAAAGGAGGCTTGAGCCTCTTGAAAGGAGGCTTCCAGAGCCTCTTGAAAGGAGGCTTCCAGGCCTCTTGAAAGGAGGCTTGAGCCTCTTGAAAGGAGGCTTCGAGCCTCTTGAAAGGAGGCTCTGAGGCCTCTTGAAAGGAGGCTTCCAGGCCTCTTGAAAGGAGGCTTCCAGGCCTCTCGAAAGGAGGCTTCAGGCCTCTCGAAAGGAGGCCTGAGCCTCTCGAAAGGAGGCTTCCTGAGCCTCTTGAAAGGAGGCCTGAGCCTCTTGAAGGAGGCTTCCAGGCCTCTTGAAAGGAGGTTTCTGAGCCTCTTGAAAGGAGGCTTCCAGGCCTCTTGAAAGGAGGCTTCTGAGCCTCTTGAAAGGAGGCTTCTGAGCCTCTTGAAAGGAGGCTTCTGAGCCTCTTGAAAGGAGGCTTGAGCCTCTTGAAAGGAGGCTTCCTGAGCCTCTTGAAAGGAGGCTTGAGGCCTCTTGAAAGGAGGCTCTGAGCCTCTTGAAAGGAGGCTTGGGCCTCTTGAAGAGAGGCTTCCTGAGCCTCTTGAAGGAGGCTCGAGCCTCTTGAAAGGGAGGCTTCCGAGCCTCTTAAAAGACGGCTTCCTGAACCTCTTAAAGAAGGCTTCCAGGCCTCTTGAAAGGAGGCTTGAGGCCTCTTGAAAGGAGGCTTGAGCCTCTTGAAAGGAGGCTGAGCCTCTTGAAAGGAGGCTTCCAGGCCTCTTGAAAGGAGGCTTGAGGCCTCTTGAAAGGAGGCTTGAGCCTCTTGAAAGGAGGCTTCTGAGCCTCTTGAAAGGGAGGCTTCTGAGCCTCTTGAAAGGAGGCTTGAGAGCTCTTGAAAGGAGGCTCTGAGCCTCTTGAAAGGAGGCTTCGAGGCCTCTTGAAGGAGGCTTCCAGAGCCTCTTGAAAGGAGGCTTCCTGAGCCTCTTGAAAGGAGGCTTCTGAGCCTCTTGAAAGGAGGCTTCCAGGCCTCTTGAAAGGAGGCTTCTGAGCCTCTTGAAAGGAGGCTTCTGAGCCTCTTGAAAGGAGGCTTCTGAGCCTCTTGAAAGGAGGCCTGAGCCTCTTGAAAGGAGGCTTCCAGGCCTCTTGAAAGGAGGCTGAGCCTCTTGAAAGGAGGCTTCTGAGCCTCTTGAAAGGAGGCTTCTGAGCCTCTTGAAAGGAGGCTCTGAGGCCTCTTGAAAGGAGGCTTGAGCCTCTTGAAAGGAGGCTTCTGAGCCTCTTGAAAGGAGGCTTCCAGGCCTCTTGAAAGGAGGCTTGAGGCCTCTTGAAAGGAGGCTGAGCCTCTTGAAAGGAGGCCTGAGCCTCTTGAAAGGAGGCTTCCAGGCCTCTTGAAAGGAGGCTTCCAGGCCTCTTGAAAGGAGGCTTCCAGGCCTCTTGAAAGGAGGCCTGAGCCTCTTGAAAGGAGGCTTCTGAGCCTCTTGAAAGGAGGCTTGAGCTGAGGCCTCCTTGAAAGGAGGCTTCTGAGGCTTGAAAGGAGGCTTCTGAGCCTTGAAAGGAGGCTTCTGAGCCTCTTGAAAGGAGGCTTTGAGCCTCTTGAAAGGAGGCTTCTGAGCCTCTTGAAGGGAGGCTTCTGAGCCTCTTGAAAGGAGGCTTCCAGAGCCTCTTGAAAGGAGGCTCTTGAGCCTCTTTCTGAAAGGAGGCCTGAGCCTCTTTGGAAAGGAGGCTCTGAGCTCTTGAAAGGAGGCTTCTGAGCCTCTTGAAAGGAGGCTTCTGAGCCTCTTGAAAGGAGGCTTCTGAGCCTCTTGAAAGGAGGCTTGAGGCCTCTTGAAAGGAGGCTTCTGAGCCTCTTGAAAGGAGGCTTGAGGCCTCTTGAAAGGAGGCTTCAGGCCTCTTGAAAGGAGGCTTCCAGAGCCTCTTGAAAGGAGGCTTCCTGAGCCTCTTGAAAGGAGGCTTCCAGAGCCTCTTGAAAGGAGGCTTGAGGCCTCTTGAAAGGAGGCTTCTGAGGCCTCTTGAAAGGAGGCTTCAGAGCCTCTTGAAAGGAGGCTTCTGAGCCTCTTGAAAGGAGGCTTCTGAGCCTCTTGAAAGGAGGCCTGAGCCTCTTGAAAGGAGGCTTCTGAGCCTCTTGAAAGGAGGCTCTGAGGCCTCTTGAAGGAGGCTTCTGAGCCTCTTGAAAGGAGGCTTCTGAGCCTCTTGAAAGGAGGCTGAGCCTCTTGAAAGGAGGCTTCTGAGCCTCTTGAAAGGAGGCTTCTGAGCCTCTTGAAAGGAGGCTTCTGAGCCTCTTGAAAGGAGGCTTCCGGGCCTCTTGAAAGGAGGCTCTGAGCCTCTTGAAAGGAGGCTTCCTGAGGCCTCTTGAAAGGAGGCTCTGAGGCCTCTTGAAAGGAGGCTTCCGGGCCTCTTGAAAGGAGGCCTGAGCCTCTTGAAAGAGGCTTCCGGGCCTCTTGAAAGGAGGCCTGAGCCTCTTGAAAGGAGGCTTGGGCCTCTTGAAGGAGGCTTCCAGGCCTCTTGAAAGGAGGCTTCTGAGGCCTCTTGAAAGGAGGCTTCCAGGCCTCTTGAAAGGAGGCTTCCAGAGCCTCTTGAAAGGAGGCTCGAGGCCTCTTGAAAGGAGGCTTCCAGGCCTCTTGAAAGGAGGCTCTGAGCCTCTTGAAAGGAGGCTCTGAGCCTCTTGAAAGGAGGCTTCTGAGCCTCTTGAAAGGAGGCCTGAGCCTCTTGAAGGAGGCTTCTGAGCCTCTTGAAAGGAGGCTTCTGAGCCTCTTGAAAGGAGGCTTCCAGGCCTCTTGAAAGGAGGCTTGAGCCTCTTGAAAGGAGGCTTCTGAGCCTCTTGAAAGGAGGCTTCCAGGCCTCTTGAAAGGAGGCTTCTGAGCCTCTTGAAAGGAGGCTTCTGAGCCTCTTGAAAGGAGGCCTGAGCCTCTTGAAAGGAGGCTTCTGAGCCTCTTGAAAGGAGGCTCTGAGGCCTCTTGAAAGGGAGGCTTCTGAGCCTCTTGAAAGGAGGCCGGGGCCTCTTGAAGGAGGCTGAGGCCTCTTGAAGGAGGCTTCTGAGCCTCTTGAAAGGAGGCTTCTGAGCCTCTTGAAAGGAGGCTTCTGAGCCTCTTGAAAGGAGGCTTGAGCTCTCTTGAAAGGAGGCTTGAGGCCTCTTGAAAGGAGGCTTCCAGGCCTCTTGAAAGGAGGCTTCCGAGCCTCTTGAAAGGAGGCTCTGAGCCTCTTGAAAGGAGGCTTCCAGGCCTCTTGAAAGGAGGCTTCTGAGCCTCTTGAAAGGAGGCTTCAGGCCTCTTGAAAGGAGGCTTGAGCCTCTTGAAAGGAGGCTTCTGAGCCTCTTGAAAGGAGGCTTCTGAGCCTCTTGAAAGGAGGCTCTGAGCCTCTTGAAAGGAGGCCTGAGCCTCTTGAAAGGAGGCTTCTGAGCCTCTTGAAAGGAGGCTTGAGCTCTTGAAAGGAGGCTTCTGAGCCTCTTGAAAGGAGGCTTGAGCCTCTTGAAGGAGGCTCTGAGGCCTCTTGAAAGGAGGCTCTGAGCCTCTTGAAAGGAGGCTGAGCCTCTTGAAAGGAGGCTTGAGCCTCTTGAAAGGAGGCTTCTGAGCCTCTTGAAAGGAGGCTTTGAGCCTCTTGAAAGGAGGCTTCTGAGCCTCTTGAAAGGAGGCTTCCAGGCCTCTTGAAAGGAGGCTTCTGAGCCTCTTGAAAGGAGGCTCGAGCCTCTTGAAAGGAGGCTTCCTGAGCCTCTTGAAAGGAGGCTTGAGGCCTCTTGAAAGGAGGCTTCTGAGGCCTCTTGAAAGGAGGCTTCTGAGCCTCTTGAAAGGAGGCTTCCGGGCCTCTTGAAAGGAGGCTTCCGAGCCTCTTGAAAGGAGGCTCTGAGCCTCTTGAAAGGAGGCTCGAGCCTCTTGAAAGGAGGCTTCTGAGCCTCTTGAAAGGAGGCTTCTGAGCCTCTTGAAAGGAGGCTTCCAGAGCCTCTTGAAAGGAGGCTGAGGCCTGAGGCTTCTTGAAGGAGGCTGGGGCCTCTTGAAAGGAGGCTTCCAGGCCTCTTGAAAGGAGGCTTGAGCCTCTTGAAAGGAGGCTTCTGAGCCTCTTGAAAGGAGGCTTGAGCCTCTTGAAAGGAGGCTTCCGAGCCTCTTGAAAGGAGGCTTCCAGAGCCTCTTGAAAGGAGGCTCTGAGCCTCTTGAAAGGAGGCTTCTGAGCCTCTTGAAGGAGGCTTCTGAGCCTCTTGAAAGGAGGCTTCTGAGCCTCTTGAAAGGAGGCCTGAGCCTCTTGAAAGGAGGCTCTGAGCTCTTGAAAGGAGGCCCTGAGCCTCTTGAAAGGAGGCTCTGAGCCTCTTGAAAGGAGGCTTCCTGAGCCTCTTGAAAGGAGGCTTCTGAGGCCTCTTGAAAGGAGGCTTCCGGGCCTCTTGAAAGGAGGGCTGGAGCCTCTTGAAAGGAGGCTTCCGAGCCTCTTGAAGGAGGCTGAGCCTCTTGAAAGGAGGCTTCTGAGCCTCTTGAAAGGAGGCTTCCGAGCCTCTTGAAAGGAGGCTTGAGCCTCTTGAAAGGAGGCTTCCGAGCCTCTTGAAAGGAGGCTTCTGAGCCTGAGCTCTTGAAAGGAGGCTTCTGAGCTCTTGAAAGGAGGCCTGAGCCTCTTGAAAGGGAGGCTTCTGAGCTCTTGAAAGGAGGCTTCTGAGCCTCTTGAAAGGAGGCTGAGCTCTCTTGAAAGGAGGCTTCCAGGCCTCTTGAAAGGAGGCTTCCAGGCCTCTTGAAAGGAGGCCTGAGCCTCTTGAAAGGAGGCTCTGAGCCTCTTGAAAGGAGGCTCTGAGCCTCTTGAAAGGAGGCTCTGAGCCTCTTGAAAGGAGGCCTGAGCCTCTTGAAAGGAGGCTTCCTGGCCTCTTGAAAGGAGGCTTCCAGGCCTCTTGAAGGAGGCTTCTGAGCCTCTTGAAAGGAGGCTTCCTGAGCCTCTTGAAAGGAGGCCTGAGCCTCTTGAAAGGAGGCTGAGCCCTCTTGAAAGGAGGCTTCTGAGGCCTCTTGAAAGGAGGCTTCCAGGCCTCTTGAAAGGAGGCTTCTGAGGCCTCTTGAAAGGAGGCTTGAGCCTCTTGAAAGGAGGCTTCCAGGCCTCTTGAAAGGAGGCTTCCAGGCCTCTTGAAAGGAGGCTCTGAGCCTCTTGAAAGGAGGCCTGAGCCTCTTGAAAGGAGGCTTCCTGAGCCTCTTGAAAGGGAGGCTTCCGAGCCTCTTGAAAGTAGGCTTCCGAGCATCTTGAAAGGAGGCTTCCGAGCCTCTTGAAAGGAGGCTTCCGAGACTCTTGAAGGGGGGTCTCCGAGCCTCTTGAAAGGAGGCTTCCGAGCCTCTTGAAAGGAGGCTTCCGAGCCTCTTGAAAGGAGGCTTCCGAGCCTCTTGAAAGGAGGCTTCCGAGCCTCTTGAAAGGAGGCTTCCGAGTGTCTTGGAAAATGATTTCGCTCGATTTTGTTTACATAAGGATCTATTAGCCATCGTTTCAAGTAAAAAAAAAGTTGATTCTATGCATTAAACAAAGAAGAACACAAAAAGATCATGCAATGGTATAAATCGCGATTTGAATCATGACTGATTTGCTGGGCAATGATTCTGATGGGATTTGACTCACGCATGATTTAAATCGCTCATGAGATTTAATAATTTATAATTTTACCACTCTTGATAGGTGGAAACCTCCTGTCAAGAGTGGTAAAATCATAAATTCTCAAAATCATAAAATCATAAAAATCATAAATTCTCTCTGCTCTTGACAGAAGGTTTCCGAACTTCTTGAAAGGACTTTGTTGCGTTTTCTGTTTATCTCCCTGGGAATCTTTTATAATGATTCAATCACAACGCTTCAATACAACGAGAGTGCTAATCCTGAGCACATATACCCAATAAAGCGATTAGGTGACTTCACACCTGTCGAATCGCGTGTTCCCTGCTCCGGCTAGCTACGCAAATTGACTAAGGTGCGTTGCCACCATTCGGTCCAAAGGACAAGCGAATTAACAGAGAAAAGTGCTCAATACTTGAGAAGGGAAATCTTGCTGCTTAATTAATAACTACTTGCTCATGATCATCCTATGTCTATTGCTACATACATACATTCGTTTACATGCGTCTCTTCACCTTATGTTACCGCTTACTACCGACGACGATCGATGGGGGCCCCGTGCTGCACTCACTGCATGCTCGATGTCGCTGCTGCTGATGAAATGCCCTTGAGCAAGGGCATCGATGGCTCTGTTGCGATGCTGCACCCTCACACCACACAAAATGTCATGCGATGACTAATGGTCGCTAGCAGAGATGTCGCACCATCGAGGTGTCACACATGCAAGTCGCACGGTCAGTCTGTCGCAACCACACGATGTTCCACTGACGAGCTGTCGCACACTTGTCTCTCGTCTGCATTCAATGCAATCCCATGCAATATAGTCGCTGCTGATGTTCCTTGTGTACCCAAGTATACTCGGGAAAACGACCACCTTTTCGTGCATTAAATAGTTCCAGGCTGCAAATAAAAGGCCTTCTTCTTCTGAAGGCCGGTTTGTCTTCTATTCGGGATCAGACGATACTGTCCATGCTTGATGGCTAGAACTATTGTTACGTTTATATGGCTCTTACTATCATTGCGCTATGCGGCACCTGATGATGGATGAGTTGCCTGATAATGGAAGGCTTTGGGTCACATTCAGAAAATTCAATCCGAGTTTATTTCGTGTCTGATGGTACGGCCTGCGTCTGGTCTTGGGCCCAATTAACACGTGGTTGTCATGTGATGCTTTCGTCTTCTGTACTTAGAAATCTGTTTTCTATGCAGATTCTAAATACGCCACGGTTCTGCAATTACTACCGGGCACAATTTTCATTATCGGAAAGCAATATTATCGAACACTTTGATGCACTTTGCCGAAGCCAACCATTTGCCAAGTCAGTTAAAATCACTCTGACTCCTCTATTGTCTAGCTGCGAGTCGACCAGTCCGCACATTACAATATGCATGCGATGCGAGAGCGTGTACAAGTCGGGGAGATTGATTTATCTTACGGTGTGTGCGAGGGATGATAGATGCTGTGATGTATGATGATTAACGTATATTTTGCTGTCTGGTGTGCGCCCGAATAAAATATTTTACAATTTTGTCGGCATAATCTCTAAATTTCGTAACAACTTCCATTCCGACTTCGCCTCTACGACTAGAGCGCAGAGGGTCAGTACGGCCTGCTTCAGGTCCTTACTGTAGTTTACTCGGTTATCCAGGAAGGACATAATTACGTCCGAAACGTCCGTAATTACTTCCTTGGTCCGGTTGCTACCAGCTGAGCGACAGGATTGTACCGCGTGTTACAAGGCCCGCCACGGTTTTAGAAGACGGAAGACAGCCTAGCCATTAGCCCATTCGCCGTTTCAGGTCGCTGTCACCCGACCTTACTAAGAGAATGGTATAACCAGACTACCAGCCCTCGCGTTCACAATATTTCAATATCCAGATACAAAGTTCAATAACACGCAACCAGTATACCATAATAAGGGTCTTACTGGTATCAATCCTGATGTGCCAGTGGCACTCCCTGGGCTTGTGCTTTTGAAGCGGCACACAGTCGCTTTGATAGAGTCTGCTTACGGACACTTGTGGTTTTTTGGGAGGGATTTAGCAGTGGGCAGTTCTCCCTGACTCGCAGACAACTGGGGAGGGGTCGTCAAGCCCTTGGACATGGTCCCTGCTGCCCCCTGAGGTACCCCTTGGAGACATCGAAGGTACCTCCAGGTGTGCATGTACCCCAGGTTGATAACCGCTGATCTAAAACATTGTGATTTAATCACAAACTAATAGTTTGAATAGTAACGCACAGGGTTTGCATGCTATTTTGGAGACCAATTTATTTCTAATTTCTACTTCCAAATTCACTTCATTCGTATACTCCGGAATTCCTTCTTCATGATGACCTAGTAGTCCTCAATTGACCATAGTTCCAATGTGACAAAAGGATAAAGATTAAAACTTTTTTTCACGAAATTGACCTATGTTTTGTATCACTAAAGATCATCTTTAGAGTAATGGCACGATGCTAGGTCATAAAAGCATATGACCATCTTATGATCTCAGAAGTGAAAGTCGAGGTCATTCACCATTACGGTTATTGGGAACGGAGTGTTCTGCTTTCCACACGACCAAATTACCTGCCAAATCTTGTATTTTCTCTTGTTATAAGACGCGTTAGTACTATCCCATTTAATTCCAACACTCGATTGGCTTCACAGATAAGTATACCGATCAACAGTAAGGCCGTGATCCGTGTCGTACTTGACTCGACACTTACACGAGACACTAAAGACGGCTTTACTGTTGATCGAACTATTTATTTGTAAAGTTACAACCAAGTGGTGAAAGCAAATGGGATAGTAGTACCGTTTTTACTCAGGTTCCAAACATATTTCGAACACTCGCGTTTAAATAACCATTTTGGCTTTATTCGTGTATGTTTCTCCACGTGATCTTGAATTCGTTTGAAAGTTTGACTGTGGAAAATCGATAAAAATTTTAGTAGTGCTCGGAATTTAAGTCATGTTCGGGATTTGAGTCAAAACGGTAACTCGTCTTATGACCTAAGAAGATATTCAGAAAAAAGCTCGAAATGTATTTGCTGGTAAGCATAGACATCTTTTTTTTACAATGATATGGAAATGCCAATATCATCTTCCAAACTTAGACGTACATGTTTCATGATAGAATTAGAGGCGAAAGTATAGATTTGATAGTTCCGTTAAAATACGGCAAGCATGGAAAATATTTTATAGAAGTCGATTTGAAAGCGAGCGGAGGGCAATATTTGTGATGGTATAAAACCCACGACCTTCCTTCTGCCAAGTTCCCGTATGAAGACGTTAGTTAGTTTCCAGTTTCCAGTTTCCACTCTCGTCAACTGAAAATTTTCATATATCTGAAAAAATGAAAATTATGACTCTTTAGTCTCCAAATATCCTTGAAGACATATTGGGGGCCCTCATTACCCCTGCGGTTGAATGTTAGGCTACAAAGCAAGTCCATGCTGTGAGTGGCTAGAGTCGATACCTGGTTCGGTCTACGAAACGCAAAAATAGAGAATTCCTGATGAATTGAAAAGTTACAACAACTTAAATATGACGCATTCTGATTTCACACACCGCTCACAAGCAACAAAACGCAACAAATGGTTTGTTTAGATTTTCGCATCTATGAGCAACTAATTGTAAATAAAACAATGGCGAAACAATTCATAATGCTCATTATTGTCGAAAATTTGAACAAAAAAAATACAATTCATAGATAAAGCACCAATTAACCAATGTTTTTTCTTATGAAAAATCTCTGCTAAATTAGTAAGTCCCACGTGTACCATAATAATATCAAATTGTATATTACATGCGAATCTATGAAATCATCACATAATCACATCTTGTCTGTATGCCCATTACATTATTGCGTTATTATTAAAGCGTAAGTTTAGTCATCCATATTTTAAATCATACTTACGAATTAATATCGCTTGACCCTGATTAGTGTTCCGTCTGCCATTAGCAAAGCGTTAATCTACGAATAGGAAAAACGAAGATGACGCTCATACACTCGACGGGGTGCTCAACCTTTTGAGGCTGACTACACAGATGTAACGCGCAAGTGCTTCCTCAGTCGTGACCTAGACCAATTCCAACAACAGCACCACTGAATTATCGCCTTCATAAAAATAGACGAGCGCAATCGAATTTATTATTACAAACAAACTTGACCCTTTACAATTGGGGGTGCCTGCGTGATCAAAGCGGGGAAAAATCGTGAGTCAAACGCGCCTAAGTAATAAGAAAAGTCAATCGCGCCACGTTTGAACTCCCCGCGCACGTTCGTCGGCTTGCGATGATAATATCCGCTTGACCCGTGCTACCGATCCCTCGAGCAATGCCTTTCACCTACTTGATTGCCCTTTTATCTACTTATTGCTCCTTCATAATATGACCACACGGGTTGGCACCACCGACTCAGCAGTGCCTAAGCAAGTCCATACACAAAACTAACCAATGTGCAACTGCAACTGTGGCAATACGTATCCAAACTGCGGCGATTCTAACGCCCACACATTCAATGTCGGTGGAATGGCAGAGAAATTGGTTGCAATTTATTGAATTTTCCCCTGCCGTTCAGCGCCGTCGATCACTTCGTTCCGGAAGTAGTAAGCCGGCAAGCATTTGCTTTATGACCCGAAGCGATTGGGTTATATATATTTTACGCGTTTGGTGTAAGAAGCTGTTGTTTCCGAGTAGCTTTCTTCTTGGATGCACTAAAGACAAAGCATTTTTAACTGGGCGTACTGTTCCGCGTATTTTGCTTCAGAGCTATAGATACTGTAAGAACTACAAAGAGGATTATAACGAGGTGGATACCAAAGGACTTAATAGACACCGTATAAAACTATAATTGGGTTTCAATCTTTAAGAAGAAGTAAACACGTCAGGCTAGTAAGGTGTACAAAAGTTAACTCATCTTTATTTCAGATCTGTTCATAGGCACAGTATTTATATTCTCTTTTCCTCTCTTCAGCGATAGGCTCTCTCCGAACCTCGCTCAGAACGTGCACTAACACAACAACTCCTCCTTCCTTTAAGAATGAAACAATATCAATGTTAAAATAAACTTCGAAATCAGACCCTGATAAACATTTCGAATGGTCCTGAATGATTATATAAACTTAATAATAATAATAATAAAAATCACCATTACGTTTTTTTAGAATTTCGACTGGATTTTCTAATTTGCTTGGTATCCTGATCAGTGGTGCGAATTCTCAGTCTCAGTGACTGAAATTTGTTGGATATTGATACCATATCCTCTTCACACTCACTTCCTAGCAGTGAAAACTGAAAATGATTAGCAGCAACGATCAAAGATAAAGTAAACAAAAGACCTCTCTTCTCATTGCACACGCAGCCCACAGTGAAAGTCCATTCAGTTCACTCGCTGCTGCGTGAATGCGACGGCCCTATATAAATGCATGGGTGAATACTATCACCTGAAAGACAATGACAAGAAATTTGTGCCGAATGATCATCAGCTTCATCCCGCTGTTGGCAAACCGAGTTTGCTACGCTACTCCTGCTTTGCCTTGCTGACTGAAAGGCATCATCATAGGCAAAGAGGAGCAGAGAAAAATACAAAACAAAAGAATCACACTCAGCATGCATTGTTGATAAATTGCACCACTGATCCTGATTAATTTCATGCCTATCTATTTGATCTCCGATCGGAGAATCTTCTCTAAAAATAAACGATTCCGCCGGGAATCCATAAAAATCAGGCTCTTGATCGGGTGTGCATCCGTCATCTTCAGTATCGACTTCTCTTCTTCGCTTTCTTGAATTAATATGCTCATTTTCTCCGCTTAACACGAAGCGTGGAACGGATTTGCGGCTATGATCGTCGGAAATCTTAATCTGTCGTTTGTGTGCCGCAATCAACCTTCCTCCGAGCGATATCTGAAAAACAGTTGGAGAAATTCGTTTAATATACTTTGCTGGTAACCATCGTCTGATGTCACTTTTATTAGCGTTTTTGTAATAGATCAGGTCACCGCTTTTGAGATTAACGAACTGGTCGTTGAAATTGTCAGTAATTGTAGAGATAACGGGTGAAGAGTCATCATGCCTTGCTTTTAAATTGTGTTTGTTGTTAGTTTTGGGATTGATCAAATCCAATAGTGTCTTGGGTTTGTATGAAAGGAGTTTTTCGGATGGGAAATGGCCCCCATCCTCTTGACAAGTGTTTCTATAATTTAAAAGGAAATGGGAAACTTGTAAATCTGTTTCGAGCTTCTTCATCTCCGGGTCTAATAAAAATTTCTTAAAAACATCCTTCACTAATCGAACCATGCGTTCTGCCTGCCCGTTGCTTTCCGGGTGATAAGGCGGAAGGCATACACCCCTTGCTTTTCGAAAAATTCAACGAACTCCTTGGAATTAAATGGTGGTCCACCGTCTGTGACCAACACATCAGGCAATCCGTACCTGGCAAATACATTGAGGAAAACCTTAATCACACTTTTACTATCCATACTAGTCCTCATGTATTCCAGCTCAATCCACTTTGTGTAACTGTCTACAATCACCAGAAATGTTTTGTGGTCCAGATGAAAGAAATCTGCATGCACTCTGCTAAACGGTTTGTTGGTCGGGATCCATTGAGAATATGCTGCTGGTAGAGTCATTTGATTACATATCCTGCAGCATCCAACGTACTCCTCCACATCCCTATTCATCCCGAACCAATACTTACATTGTTCTGCGGGCCAGTTGCTTCATTTTGTTTATGCCGCTATGGTTCCTATGCAGCAGTTCCAACGCATTTGACTTTAAACTGACTGGAATGATGACACGGTCCTGAAATAACACGCATCCCTCTACTTCCTCTAATTCCTGGTGGTGAGAGTAAACATCCCTGAACCTTCTATCCATGCGATCTGACCAGCCTTGCCTAATATATGCCGTAATTTTCACCAAAAACTCATCTCGTACGGTCTCTTTAGCAATTTGTTTATAGTCAAGGGGAAAGTTTTCTGTAAAATTTAAACTTTTTACATACTCACGATCCAATACTTTCGGAACAGGCTGTGCAAGGGGAAAACGTGAGCAAAAATCTGCATTTGCCATTCTGGAAGAAGGTCGGTATAAGATTTCATAATCATAAATAGAAAGTTCGATAACATAACGTTGCAGCCGCGTTACTGAAATTTGATTTTTGCCCGCCTTGCCAAAAATTCCGATTAATGGTTTGTCATCAGTGTAAATTACAAACTTCATCCCAAAAAGAAATATATGAAATTTTTTAACTGCACAAACAACCGCTAAAGCTTCCAAATGTAAGATGGGGTACTTTTGTTGGGTATCATTTAGGCTGAAAATGTAAAGCAAATAGGGCGTTCCTCTTTACCTATGATATGTGATATCACCCCTCCTAGTCCATAACTCGAGGCATCTGTGGTGACAACTATTGGCTTCTTGGGATCAAAATACTCCAACAAGCAAGGCCGAAGAAGAAATTTCTTGCAATCCTCAAAAGTTTGTTCACACTCGTCCGTCCAAGAATATCTCACATGTTTCTTTAAAAGACCATAAAGGCACTTGATGCGGGAAGAAAGATTGGGGATAAATTTGCCATTTGCCAATAGTTCAATAAACCCAAGAATGCCTTGAGCTCTGATACATTTCGCGGCGCTTTTGCTTCCCGAATAGTTTCAATTTTCTGCGGGCACGGGGATAATCCTTTATCCGTCAAAATGTGCCCCAAAAATGGCAATTCTGTCACAAAAAACTGGCACTTTTTCAAATTAACCTTTATCATTCCGTGCCGATAGTTCGAACGAGCCAGACGTGTGTGGTGTGCAGGGTTGTAAATTTTCGGCAGCACTGGATGAAGGTGATGTTTTTTTATATCATGTTTTTATTTTCTTCCTGCTTTGAAATCAACCTCACATTCCCGGAGAGGCAGAAAAGTAAACAACAGAACTCACATCACCCACTGCGCCGCGAAGATGAAATCTACCACAGCAAAATGTACACATTCACCCAGCAAATTGAAAAAATTCACCACGCGTTTAAATGGGCCACTCACAGTCATATGGTAAGGAGCGAACTGAGCAGCATGTCAGAGTGACTTGTGAGTGGCTGAATGCGAAATTGAAAGGTCGGTGTTGGAAATGATTTTTCGGCTGCACCCAGTCGCACTCACCACGGCGGCGAAGAAGGCGACTGCAGATTATACTGAGATCCATGTTTTTCACTGCATTGACTGTGAAATATTTCTACCCTGGTGCTGTGTCTCATCGCGGATTGTGTTCGGTAGTGCGAGTGCTATTGTGTGGTGCGTATCCTACCTACGGATCCAAGGCGATCACTGTCGGCGAGTGGAAGTAGCTGCTTCTGGCGACGCCAGTGAAGCAGGCTATTGTTACTGCTGCTACATACAGCAGCAGCCGCAGATAAGTGGCAAAGATTGTTGTATTGTTCTCCCACAGAGTGGGTCTGATTAGAATAGTTTGAATTAGTTTTTTATTAGTTTTTTTTTCTAATGAGTTAATAGTTATTAGTTCTTAGCTTGTAATAACTATACTTCCAACACCTTGCGAGGTGATAATGGAGGCGGAGACTGCGGAGGGCAGTGGGCCTCCCAAAGATGGTGGTCGCACACGATTCTACCATGCATCTTCTCCTGGGCCTTGGGTTGTTTACTTTCGGCAGAAAGTGAAAAGCCTAGATTTTCTCGGCATTAAGCGAGATTTGACGCGTCGTTTTCCGAAAACTGATTTCCATCAGGTAAATCGGAACAAACTACGCATAACCGCACCTACATACAAGGATGCAAACGAAATCGCTAAAGACAAGGCCTACAATGTTGAATATTTGGTTTATGTCCCCTCGCGGGAGGTCGAAATCGAAGGTGTGATCAACGCAGCGAGCCTGACTTGCAAGGATGTACTTGCGGGAAAAGGCCGCTTAAAGAATGCAATGGAGTCTACTGTGGATATTTTGGATTGCAAGGAGTTGCATTCAGCTACCATGGTAGATGGTAAAAGAGTGTATTCTAAGTCAGGTTCGCTTCGGGTGACGTTCGCCGGTTCGATTCTCCCAAAATATGTAGATATTGAAAATATGTTATTTCCGGTGCGTCTTTTGTGCCGAGGGTGTTCAATTGTACCAACTGCAAACAGTTGGGGCACACTGCCGAGTTTTGCGACAACAAGCCCCGTTGTGGCAAATGTTTTGAAAAGCATAGGGAGGAGTCCTGTCAACAACAAGCTACAAAGTGCGCTTATTGTGGCATGGATCCTCCCCATGGTTTGCAAGAATGCCCGGTGTACAAAAAGCGCACCCAAAAAGTGAAGCGCTCGTTGGTACAGCGCTCCAAGCAGTCGTATGCGGAAATGGTTAAGTCGCAAGACACATCCGCCACAACCACCGCCACGGCTGCTATTTCAGTTGCCGTTCGAGTAAGTGATTACTACGATTCTATTGCCACTGATGAATTGGACTCCGACGTAGCTGATATGGATGATTCTTCGGAGGTACACGTGCCCGAAAAAAGGAAGCAACCGTCTTCCCCGGGATCGCGCCGTAAGAGAACAAAAGTTATCCATAAAAGCTTGCCAAAATCTGAAGGTAATGGGGGATTATTTAAAATCCCGAAGCAATCTGTCTTCACTGCTCCTTTGGATCCTAGTTGCAGCCAGACATTCCCGCCATTGCCTAAAACCGATGTTTCCAAGAAACATCCGGTTAGGAGAATCAATGAAAGAAAAAATGCAATTCGCACTTCCAGAAAAAATATTCCGTCCAAGCGAGGATTGATCTCCTTTAAGGACCTTGTTCAGGACGGCGCCCTATCGTCTGAATAATGTCTCCCGTGTACCTACTGCCAACTGTGAGGAACGAACAAAAAACAACCGCACCGATGACTTCGTAGCCGATCATTTCAGTCCACCTAATACAGTACAAAACAGATAGCAAACGAGACACACGTAGTACACAAAGTTGAGACCATCAATACAAGTGATTATTTTATAGATTTTTTGATAATTAATGTTTGTTGGACAGGATTCACACATAAAAGGGACTAAAAATGTAAGCTAAACACTCAATTTGTTATCCTACTTATAACTAAATCATGCAAATTATGAACTAAATTGCAAAATTTCCTATTCATGCAAAATTGAACTTACGAACTATGTTTGAACTTAATACTAATTGAAACAATATATTTTGCAGCTAAAAGCAACTCCACAACCCAAAAACGAGTTCGCTCTTTGGATTGTCCGAAGCAATTATCACCTGTCGCAACAAATCTTTTAGATTTTTATCCGCGACCGTTTCAACAACGCTCACGAGGTAGCCAGAAAGTGCGATGGCGGCGGCCAGATATAATTGTTCATGCGGTAAACCGATCGTCGGAGGAGAGAAGACGACACAGTGTATCGAGTGTTTGCGTTTCATTCATTCCGCGTGTGCAATTATCGGTCGGTGTACCGGTGGTGAAAGTGTTCTATGTGCGCGTTGCTATCAGCGAGACCATCCACCTCCCCCTTCGTCTACGAGGCGGTCGACAAGCTCTTCTGCTCGAGCCAGGCTTTTGCTTGATTTGCAACGGCTCGAAGAAGAAAAATGCTTGCAGGAAAAGGCTGCGGAGGAGAAAGTGAGGCGGGAGAAGGAATATCTCGCGAAGAAGTACGAGCTGATGCAAGCAGAGCTGCTCGAGGGTAGTGCAGCCAGCAGTCGTCGATCTGTATCCAGCATCGAAAAGGTCCATCAATGGCTTCAGGACAAGCCTACCGACAACGTTGAATCCGGCATCGGGCGCAGTGAAATCCCCGCTGGTGTATCGTCTCGGACAGGCACAGTCCACAGGCCCATCCCGTTAGTACCAACGGCAGTCGCTGCAGTTTCAACCCCCAAGTCAGGCCAGCATGCAGAGCTCTCTTTCGGGCTCAATCCGAGCCAGCCACTAAGCCCAGATGCGTCTCGGTGGCAATCTTCGGGTACAATCGGCGAGCATCATGTTGTCCGTGTACCACCGGAGAATCAAACGCAGGACCCGTTGGATTGGAGCCTGACTTGGGAATTCGCTGATGCACCGATGCCCATTTCAAAACGACGAATCGCAGTGGACTTGGAGGAGATCCAGCGGAAGTTCGACGGAGTGCAATTACGTCCGCATAAGCCAAGCCAGCATCCTGCAGGTCGTCCGCTACTGGTGAGCGAACCGGTGCTACGTGAAGCACAGCATAATCCCATCCACGGGGTTTCCACACAGCAGCAGGAGATTCCGGCCACATACCCAGCGTCGGCAAGTGGCGCGGGACAAACCCAAGCGGCGAGCGTGTTGGAACCAATCTCAAACCGGTCCCAGCAGACGTCCGGCCTCGAATCAACACCAACCGGACAGGTGACGTCGAAGGTGATTACTACGGTGAGTCAAACGTGCTCTAATAATATTTCGACCAAAATAAGACCATTACAAAGCAATGCTACATTCGACATACCAAAGTTGTCGTCATTTATTCAGCACACTCCCTTCCCCTTGACCGAACCATGCAAGCCCCCCCAAACTAGCCAAAACAATGCGTTCGCCATCAATCCATCATATAGAAGCATTCCTCACGTCCGCCCCGCGACTGCCCCCTCCGTGCGAATTGCAGACTTTCCGCCCGTTTCGTCGTCCAGCTTGCCATTGTCTACTCGAGTGCAAACAGTTCAAAGCAGTACGGTGCCTATTGCGTCGTCGATTGCTGTCAGCAGTGATCCAGTGGTGCCCAACGTGTTTCCACAAGCGTTTCTCCCTTTCGACTCTGCACCTGCGCCAGTTCCTCAACCGTGGATAAGTGTCCCGACATCTCAACAGCTCGCTGCTAGGCACATCGTTCCCAAAGAGCTTCCCATCTTTTCGGGCGATCCTGTCGAATGGCCGCTGTTCTCGAGTTGTTTCCAGAACACCACCCAGTTATGTGGGTTTTCTCACGGAGAGAATTTAATGCGTCTGCAGCGGAGTCTCAAAGGAAACGCCCTGGAAGCCGTCCGAAGTTTACTGCTGGAGCCCTCATCGGTTCCTATGATCGTTTCGACGCTCCAAACGCTGTACGGTCGTCCCGATCTAATAATCAACTCGCTGCTGCAGAAAGTACGCGCTACTCCAGCCCCAAAACCGGACAAGCTGGAGTCTCTGATATCGTTCGGTCTAGCATGCCAAAACCTTTGCGGTCATCTACGTGCATCTGGGCAAGAGGCCCACTTTTCCAATCCGGCTTTGCTGCAGGAGCTAGTCAGCAAGTTGCCAGCGAACATCAAGCTGGATTGGGCGCTTTTCAAACAAAAGTGCCCTGTAGTCGACCTTGGCACATTTGGCAATTACATGGCGCAGCTGGTGGTTGCTGCAAGTGACGTCGCTCCCTACCAACCATCTACAGAAGCTCGAGTCGGCTCAGACAAAGGAAAGGGAAAAGAGAAGCTGTATGTGAACAGCCATGCATCTGGCAATCCGGTGGACAACGTTGGTAAACGGAATCCTCCAAACAATTCTGGAGGTAAACAGTACCAACCAAAACCGTGCCAAATTTGTGGGAAACAGGGACACAAGGTGCGAGACTGCGACGACTTCAAGAAGTGCAACCTGGAGGAACGTTGGAAGCGCGTTCAGGAGCATTACCTATGCAGACGATGCCTGACAGCACATGGAAAGTTTCCGTGCAAGGCAACTTCGTGCGGAATGGAAGGATGTGAAGAGCGGCACCACAAGCTTTTGCACCCAGGCAAGCCACAGTCAGCAGTCCCAGCAAAGCAGCCAACAGCGACGGAAACCGTCAACGTTCACACCGCTCTGAAAGTATCCACGCTCTTTCGTATAGTACCAGTGACGCTGTTCGGCAACGATCGATCTGTCCACACGTTTGCGTTTTTGGACGAAGGGTCTTCGTCTACGTTGGTCGATGTCCGAATTGCTCGTGAGTTGGGATTGAAAGGTGAAGTCCACCCGCTTTACTTGCAGTGGACCAGCGATGTTGAACGCTGTGAGGACAGTTCGCAGCTGATTCGTCTTGAAATCTCTGGGCGTGGAGCACAGAAACGACACGTTATTGCAGCAGCTCATACCGTGGAAAAACTGTGTCTTCCTCAGCAAAGTTTGCCGTTCGATCAACTAGCTCAACAGTTTCCGCACCTCCGTGGTCTACCCGTTCACGGATATCGCAACGCCACTCCAACTATCCTGATCGGTTTGGACAACACTCACCTGAAGATTCCCTCAAAGTCCGCGAAGGTAGAGCCGGAGAACCAGCAGCGGCGAAAACCAGACTTGGTTGGACGGTGTACGGCCCTATTCCGGGTGAAAGTTCCTCGACGCAGCAGTGCCAGTTTCATCTGTACAAGGAAGCTCGAAACCCTGACGATGTGTTGCACGACCTTGTGAAGGAGTTTTTCTCGGTGGAGCACGTTGGAGTCGCTGTAGCTCCTTTGTTGGAAGGATCCGACGAAATGCGTTCCAGAAAGATCCTCGAAGAAACGACTTCACGGCTGCCATCCGGACGATTCCAGACAGGACTGCTCTGGAAAAACGATCATATCGATTTTCTAGACAGCAAGCCTATGGCAGAGAGTCGGCTGAAATCACTGGAGCGTCGTTTACGGCAGAAACCCGAACTTTTCGAGAACTTGAAGCAGCAGATAGTCGAGTACGTGGAGAAAGGCTACGCGCATAAGATTACGCAAGAAGAGGTTCTCTGTTCGAATCCCAGGAAAGTGTGGTATCTTCCGTTGGGGGTAGTTGTACACCCCAAAAAGCCTGGAAAAGTTCGCATAGTTTGGGATGCGGCAGCTACCGTCCAAGGTCAGTCCCTCAACTCCGCCTTGCTTCCGGGACCCGATCTATTATCCTCCCTTCCGTCAGTACTCTCCAAATACCGCCAACGCCAGGTTGCAATCTGTGGCGATATAAAAGAAATGTTCCACCAGTTTCTGATCAGACCCGAAGATCGACAGGCACAACGGTTCCTGTTTCGAAGCGACCCCTGCAAAGACTTCGAGATTTACGTCATGGACGTTGCCACTTTTGGTGTAACTTGTTCGCCCTCCGCTGCACAGTTCATCAAAAACCAAAATGCAAAGGAGTTTGAGTCCGAATTTCCCGAGGCTGCCGCAGCAATCGTCCACAATCACTACGTGGACGATTATTTGGATAGTCGGGACACCGTCGAGGAAGCAGCAGACCTGGCGCTGCAAGTGAAAACAGTCCACGCTAAGGCTGGGTTCCACATTAGGAACTGGATGTCCAACTCCAGAGAGGTGCTTTCACGGGTTGGGGATTCAGCTGAAGAATCTGCGAAGAGCTTCAAGACGCATACAGCTGCAGTTTCGGAACGCGTACTCGGGATGAGCTGGTTTCCCGAATCAGACGAATTTGGATTCCGCGGACTTTTCCGCGAACAACTGATGCCCCTACTTCACGGAGAAATTGTTCCAACGAAACGGCAGCTCCTCCAAGTGGTCATGAGCATTTTTGATCCGCTTGGTCTGGTGTCGTAATTCACGGAGAAATCCTCGTTCAGAAGACGTGGCGAACTAAAATCGGGTGGGACGACAAAATCAACGAAGATTTGCTCAAACTATGGCAACGGTGGATTAAGCTATTAGGACAGCTTGACACAATTCGAATACCACGGTGCTACTTCCCAGAATATCTACCGGAAAGCTACAAATCTTTGCAGCTACACATTTTTGTAGATGCGAGCGAAGATGCGTACGTAGCAACCGCCTTCTTTAGGATTGTAGATCAGTCCCAAGTTCGTTGCGCTCTGGTATCATCGAAGACGAAAGTTGCGCCACTGAAATTACTGTCAGTTCCCCGTCTTGAGCTCCAGGCTGCGTTGCTCGGAGCCAGATTAGCGAAGTCTGTAGCGGAAAACCACACACTGCAAATCAAACAACGATTCTTCTGGGGTGATTCCTCCACTGTTCTCTCATGGATACGCTCGGACCACCGGAGATATCGCCAGTTTGTGGCGTACCGCGTATCTGAGATTTTAGACACTTCAAAGGTCGACGAATGGCACTACGTTCCCTCGCATCTGAATGTGGCGGATGACGCCACAAAGTGGAAAGAACGGCTACAGATCAGCAACAATCATCGCTGGTTCTGTGGACCAGACTTCCTGTACGATCCTCCAAACCTGTGGCCAAAACAGAACGCGCAATCTACTGCAACTACAGAGGAACTGAAACCCATCCACGTACATCGAGAACTCCGAAGAGAACAAGTGGTGCAGTTCTGCCGCTTTTCCAAGTGGGAGCGTTGTCTGCGTGCCGTTGCCTATGTTCATCGATTCATCGATCAGCTGAAGCGAAAGCGGCGTAAAGAACAATCCGACGTTACATCCATCCTTACTCGTGAAGAGCTTCAGCGAGCAGAAGAGACCATTATCAAGCAGGCCCAGTTCGAAGCTTTTGCAGATGAGGTGATTACGATGCAGAACAACCAGTCGCTACCGGAGGACCAGCGTCAGCGACTCGAAAGTACAAGCAAGCTGTACAAACTGTCTCCTTTCCTGGACAATCGAGGTGTAGTCAGAATGGAGGGACGGATCGACGGTTTTGCGGATGCGCCCTACGACTTCAAGTATCCTTCTGTGCTGCCGAAGAACCATTACGTTACTCGGCTCATCGTCGATTCGTACCACCGGCGGTACAAGCATTCCAACGGAGAGACAGCAGTGAATGAAATGCGGCAAAAATATCACCTGTCGGAGATGAGAGCAGCATTCAGGAAGATCAGCAAAACGTGTACGTGGTGCAAGGTCTACAAAGCGAAACCTGCAGTTCCAAGAATGGCACCGCTACCGGAAGCACGAGTAACTCCTCGCATCAGGCCGTTCAGCTTCGTCGGAGTGGATTACTTCGGCCCGCTGTTGGTCGTCCAAGGTCGTCGTGAAGTGAAGCGATGGGTCGCCCTCTTCACCTGTCTGACAATCAGGGCGATCCATCTCGAGGTCGTCACCAGCTTGTCAACGGAGTGCTGCAAGATGGCTTTACGGCGGTTCATAGCACCTTCGGAGATCTACAGTGATCGGGGTACTAACTTCGTTGGAGTCAGCGGCGAGTTAAGGGAGCAAGTGAGAGCAATCAACCAAGATTTGGCATCAACTTTCACCAATACCGTCACCCATTATTGGCGCTTCAATCCTCTTGGGAACGCGTGGTTCGGTCGGTGAAGTGTGCATTGGCTTCGCTATCGGTCGAGCGCAAACCTAGCGAGGAAGTGCTGGTCACGCTACTAGTTGAAGCTGAGTCGATGATAAATTCGAGGCCGTTGACATACATGCCGCTCCAGACTTCGGAGCATGCGGCACTTACTCCGAACTGTTTCCTCCTGCTTAGTACTAGCGGGGTGAATCAGCCTTCAACCCAGCTTGTGGACGATAGGCAGGCTCTGCACACCAGCTGGTTCCTGTGCCAGCGACTGTTGGACCAATTCTGGACGCGCTGGGTGAAGGAGTATCTACCCACCATCACCAAACGGACCAAGTGGTTCGTAGATACCAAGCCGGTCTCTGCCGGTGATCTGGTGGTCATCGTGGACGATCGAGTCCGTAACGGATGGATAAGGGGACAAGTTCTACGCGTGTTCCCAGGACGAGATGGCAGATGTCGCAGCGCAAACGTGCAGACAGCAACTGGTGTACTTCGACGACCGGTGGCGAAAATAGCCGTCCTAGATGTTGCTGGTAATGCTCGAGAGGACACGGAGCAATACGGGTCGGGGATTGTTCAGAACGGCGCCCTATCGTCTGAATAATGTCTCCCGTGTACCTACTGCCAACTGTGAGGAACGAACAAAAAACAACCGCACCGATGACTTCGTAGCCGATCATTTCAGTCCACCTAATACAGTACAAAACAGATAGCAAACGAGACACACGTAGTACACAAAGTTGAGACCATCAATACAAGTGATTATTTTATAGATTTTTTGATAATTAATGTTTGTTGGACAGGATTCACACATAAAAGGGACTAAAAATGTAAGCTAAACACTCAATTTGTTATCCTACTTATAACTAAATCATGCAAATTATGAACTAAATTGTAAAATTTCCTATTCATGCAAAATTGAACTTACGAACTATGTTTGAACTTAATACTAATTGAAACAATATATTTTGCAGCTAAAAGCAACTCCACAACCCAAAAACGAGTTCGCTCTTTGGATTGTCCGAAACAATCATCACCTGTCGCAACAGACCTCGTGGACCGTTTTCTGAATTTGTTCAATATTCCGAATTCATTGAGGCCACTCATTGACCTCTTTATACCAACAGTAGAAAGTTATCTGAAGCAATTGACTGTTTCATGGCCCCTTCTTGCAGAAATTGTATCTTTCGATGGATAATACGGCCATACAAGATACGATCACTGTGCTGCAGTGGAACTGTCATAGTCTGAAAAATAAATTAGACGTGTTCAAGTTTTTGATTCGCAATTCCGATTGCGATATATTTGCATTCTGTGAAACATGGCTTTCTTCTGAAGATGAAATCAACTTCCACGATTTTAATATTATTCGCCAAGATCGGGATGATCATTATGGTGGTGTTCTTTTGGGGATCAAAAAATGCTACTCCTTCTACAGAATTCCCATTCCGACTGTTCCCGGCTTAGAAATCGTCGCATGCCAAGTAAATGTGAAGAATAAAGATCTTTGCATAGCTTCAGTGTACATTCCTCCAAATGCCTCTATTAATCGTCGACATTTTTGGAGCGCAGTCTCTCTCTCCTATCATCTCCAGTATTGATATTGGGTGATATGAACGCACATGGTATTGGATGGGGCGAAAGATATGACGATTATAGAGCGCCTATTTTCTATGATTTGTGTGACGATTTCAATTTGAATATTTTGAACACTGGTGAAGTAACTCGAATAGGACCAAATGGTCAACAAAGCCGTATTGATCTGTCTTTATGTTCAAATTCACTATCATTAGATTGCACGTGGAAGGTAATTCAAGATCCCCATGGTAGTGACCATATGCCGATAGTCACCACAATTAAGAGTGGCTATCAACAATCTGAGCCAGTTAATGTTCCTTTCGATCTCACGAAGAACATTGACTGGCAAAAATTGCATCGGCGGTAAAATTGGTATTCAATCAACTGATACTCTTCCCCTTTGGATGAATATCGATTCCTTACTGAGTTGATTCAAAAAGCGCACTAGAAGCTCAGAAACGACGCGTTCGAAGTACATCTGTCATCAGAAGACCAGCCACTCCTGGATGGGATGATGAATGTACTAAGTTGTATTCTGAGAAATCTGATGCCTTCAAGGCCTTCCGTAAACACGGAAGGTCAGAGCTTTGAAGAGTATTTGAGGCTCGAAAGAAAACTCAAAAATCTTCTCAAGGCAAAAAACGTAGCTACTGGCGACGTTTTGTCGAGGTACTATCACGAGAAACCTCAATGACAACACTTTGGAAAACGGCTCGCAACATGCGGAACCGCATTTCCACCAATGAGAGTGAAGAATACTCCAATCGATGGATATTCAACTTCGAAAAAAAGGTCTGCCCAGATTCCGTACCAGCAGAACCGCTATTTCGAGAATCAGTCACTGATCCCGGTTCTTTGGGTGGACCATTCACAATGCTGGAACTTTCTATGTCTCTTCTTTCATCGAATAACTCTGCTCCGGGATGCGATAACATCAAATTCAATCTTCTGAAAAACCTCCCAGATATCGCAAAAAGACGATTACTTGACCTGCACAACTGTTTCATGGAGTACAACATTGTGCCATCTGAATGGCGACAGGTCAAAGTAATAGCTATTCAAAAGCCTGGGAAACCAGCGTCTAATCACAATTCATACCGACCGATTGCCATGCTATCATGCATGAGAAAATTATTGGAGAAAATGATCCTTTCAAGAGTCGACCATTGGGTCGAAGAAAATGCATTGCTTACAAATACTCAGTTTGGATTTAGAAAAGGGAAAGGAACAAACGATTGTCTAGCGTTGCTTGCTTCAGATATACAACTGGCCTTTGCGCACAAGGAGCAATTGGCTTCAGTATTCTTGGACATTAAGGGCGCTTTTGATTCAGTTTCCATAGAAGTACTGTCAGACAATCTGCACAGTAATGGATTACCCGTTATTTTGAATAATTTCTTGTACAATTTGTTGTCAGAAAAACAAATAAACTTCACACTCGGCACTCTGACAACTTCCAGAACTAGTTACATGGGCCTTCCCCAAGGTTCATGTTTAAGTCCCTTGCTTTATAATTTCTATGTCAAAGATATTGACAATTGTTTGGAAGGACAATGCACGCTCAGACAACTTGCAGATGATGCCGTGGTCTCTCTAAGAGGTCCATGTGCAGCTGTCTTGCAAGGACCATTGCAAAGTACCCTGGATAATCTGACTGTTTGGGCCAGACATTTAGGGATCGAGTTTTCACCGCAAAAAACTCAGTTGGTTGTGTTTACTAAGAAGCGGTACCCAGCTCAACTGAAACTAAAGCTGTTGAATGATGACATCAACCAATCTTTATCTTCTAAATACCTTGGGGTCGTGTTTGATTCCAAATGTACCTGGAAACTCCACATTGAGTATTTGATACAAAAATGCCGGAAAAGGATCAATTTTCTACGTTCTATCTCCGGAACATGGTGGGGTGCTCACCCGGAAGACCTCATCAAACTCTATAGAACGACTATTCTCTCTGTTTTAGAGTATGGCTCCTTCTGCTTCCTCTCAGCAGCTGATTGCCACCTGATCAAATTGGAACGAATTCAGTATCGTTGTTTGCGTATTGCCCTTGGCTGCATGCATTCAACGCATAACATGAGCCTGGAGGTGCTTGCTGAAGTCACTCCTTTAAAGCACCGTTACTGGGAGCTCTCGCTTAGAATACTCATCAAATGTGGAACAAGTAACACACTTGTTCTAGCTAACTTCGATAATATGCTTGAACTAACTTGTCGTTCAAGATTCCTGAGAGTTTATCTTAACTACATATCATCAGATCTTTGTCTTCCGTGTTATAATCCCCCTCGAGTTCACTTCACCAACGACAGTTCCTCAATTGTATACGATCTGTCCATGAAACATGCTATTCAAGGAATACCAGATCATCTTCGACAAATATCTATTCCCTCACTTTTTTCTGAAAAATATGAACATGTCAATTGCAACAACAGATATTTCACTGATGGTTCTCGCATCAACGGATCCACTGGCTTCGGTGTTTTCAATGTAACTTCAACCACCTTCCAAAAACTTCAGGAACCGTGTTCGGTTTATGTTGCTGAGCTGGCAGCAATTAACTTCGCTTTGGGGATAATTTCCAATCAGCCCGTAGACCATTATTTCATCTTCTCGGATAGTCTTAGTTCTATCGAGGCACTCCGGTCGATGAAACCTGTTAAGCACGCATCTTACTTTCTTACAAACATAAGAGAGCAGATGCGTGTTTTGGTCGAAAGATCATTCAAGATTACCTTTGTTTGGGTCCCATCTCACTGCTCAATCTACGGCAATGAGAAGGCAGACTCGCTGGCAAAGGTGGGCGCACAGGAAGGTGAGGTTTATGATAGACAATTCTCGAGTAACGAGATTTTCCCATTAGTCCGTCAGAGAACTCTTCAAAGTTGACAAAGGAATTGGACACACAATGAACTCGGACGGTGGCTATTTTCCATAGTTCCAAAAGTTTCTGGGCGAGCGTGGTTCAGAGGTGAGGACTTAAGTCGAGGCTTCATTCGCGTGATGTCGAGACTTATGTCCAATCACTATTCACTAAACGCACATCTGTACAGAATAAACCTTGTCGATAGCAACTTATGTAGGTGCGGAGCCGGTTATGATGACATCGATCACGTAGTTTGGTTCTGCTCGGAAAATGACGCCTCCAGAGAGCGACTATTGGATACCCTAGTGGCCCGAGGTAAACAACCTTCAGGGAAATTCGAGGTGTTTTGGGGGATCGTGATGCGGTTTATATGCAGGCCATTTATAGTTTCATTTGTAATTCTGACATCAATATCAATTTTTTTTTTCTGTCAAAGTTTTTTTTTGTACTGTCTCTGTCTCTATGTTCCGTAGATCTCCGTTACTCAGGCCATCCGGAAGACGCTCCCAGTAGAACCAATCCTCGAGCACGACGACACGCCACATCGTCCCTTACGCCAAATGCCCGGATGAGCAGCCGAAATTCCTTGATTCCGAATACTAAGCCTCGTCCATCCTTTAATATTGTAAACTAACCTCGAGTCACCACGAGTACGCTGGCTCCTATCCCTCTCTTACTAACTAAAAAAATGACATTGATTGTATATATCACAAAGAAATATGGCTCCGTAAAGTGTTATACACGCCTGAGCCTACCAAATAAACGAACTTGGAAAAAAAATAAAAATTAACCTTTATATTAGCTCTTTCCAATCTCTCCAGTACTAGGTAAAGTTTTTTTTATAATCCTCCCAATCAGTTCCCGCAATCAAAACATCGTCCAGATAATAAGACACGTTTTCCAGGCCTTGAAGGACTTGGTCCATAACTTTTTGAAAAATGGATGCACTTGATGATGCTCCTTGTGGCAGACGGTTGTAAACATATAAACCCTTAATTGTGTTTATTACCATAAAATTTTTAGAGGCTGGCGATAATAAAAGCTGCGTATAAGCACCAGCTAAATCAAGTGAGCAAAAAACTTTAGATCCTGATAAAGAGGCAAAAATGTCCTGTGCAACAGGTAATGGGTAGGAATTTGGAATTATGACCTTGTTTATTGAAACCTTGCAATCGATCACTAAACGGATGTTTTGATCCTTCTTCATCACAATTACCACCGGTGACGCCCATTCGCTGGTTTCTACCTGTGTAATTACCCCATCTCTCTCTAAGGAATCTAAATGCTCATTGACTTTGTCCCGCAGTCTTAGCGGTACCCCATATGCTTTTCTAAAAATAGGCTTATCTTCTTTCAAAACAAGATCTCCTTCATACCCAACTATTGGAGTTGAAAAATCCCCATCAAATACAGTTGAAAACTTACTTTTCAACTCTTCGATCGCGCTTTCTTCTTCGAGCTTATAAATGCCTTCGCCTTTAATCCTCGGATTCGAAAAAATGTCCCGCCATCCAGCATAAAAACAATCCAACCAGGTGCGGCCCATCAATGCGCGATGTTGAGCGAGGAGTGCAACGTCATCAGCCAATTCGAAGTCGTTCAGGTGTTCCATGGTTATAGGCTGCCATAACAGCCCGCGGTTTGGTTCATGGTCAATCGCACCTACCAGAATCTCGTCGATTACGATGAGGAACAGTAACGGTGATAGAATACATTTTGCCTCACACCAGCTATGGGGCCGATGATTTTCTCAGGAACCTCCTTGCGTCTCAGGGCGCTCCACATATTTTCGTGATTGAGACGGTCGAAAGCTTTTTCGTAGTCAATCAATACCAAGTAAAGGGACTCATGGAACACGTTGACCTGCTCCAGAAAGATACGGAGCGTGACAATATGGTCCACACAGGATCTTCCGGCACGAAATCCGGCCTACTGCCGCAGGATAGTCGCATCGATCTTCTCCTGAATCCGGGCTAGGATAACTTTGCATAGAACTTTGAGAACGGTACACAGCAACATAATGCCTCGCCAGTTATCGCATACAGTTAGGTCATCCAGTCGACCGGGAAAGTTGTGGTGTCCCAGATATTACGAAATAAACGATGCAGTAGTTGAGCGGATGTCATGGGGTCAGCTTTGAGCATCTCGGCTGATATGCGATCGACCCCTGGGGCTTTATTCGATTTCATGCTTTGGATTGCTGTTTGAATCTTAAGCAGTGATGGAACTTCGGTATTGACACGTTCTATACGTCGGATCCTAAGCAGATCATGCCGAGATGGTGATGGCCTGGCTGGCACTTGAAAAAGTTGTTCGAAGTGCTCGAACCAGCGTTTCAGCTGGTCAGTTGGGTCGGTCAATAACTGATCATTCGCGTCTTTCACAGGCATCGTTGCATTCATCTTCGCCTCGCTTAAGCGTCATGAGATATCGTAGAGGAGGCGAATGTTCCCGGTTGCTGCGACTCTCTCTCCTTCGTCGGCCAGAGAGTCTGCCCACGCTCGCATGTCCCGTCAACATGAGCGTTTTACTTCCTTCTTAAGACCCGAGTATCGTTGACGGGCTAAGACTTTGGCTCCTCTGGTTTTTGATCGCTCTATCGCGGCTTTGGCTTCTCTTCGCACCTCTATCTTCCTCCAGGTCTCATCGGTGATCCATTGCTTTCTCTGGGGCGCAGTTCGCCCAGATTGTCCTCGCTGTTTTCGATGCAGACATTCTTGATGGCGCTCCATTGGTCTTCCACGCTGCCACCTTCCGGGATATCTGCAGCACGCGTCTCAAGTTCTTCAACGAAGGACCGTTTCACCGTGGCATCTTCCAATCGGCGTGTGTTGCACCGTCATCCAACTCTCTCCTCATGCCTACGAATCCGCGCAATGCGCAGGCGTATTTCGCCGATGAGGAGGGTATGATCAGACGCGATATTGGCACTATGTTTATTCCGTACATCAAGAAGGCTCCGTTTCCATTCTCGGCTGATCCAGATATGGTCGATTTGATTTTCTGTAAAGCCGTCACGGGAGAGCCACGTGATCTTGTGAACCAGTCGATGAGGGAAGAGCGATCCCCCGATCACCATGTCGTTATTACCACAAAATTCTGCGAACAGCTCTCCGTTTTCGCTCATTTTTCCGAGACCTTGGCGTCCCATAATGCGCTCATGGTTCGAGTTGTCGGATCCGATCTTCGCATTGAAGTCGCCCAAACAGATCTTGATATCACCCTTCGGAATTCTATCTACGACGGCATTGAGTTGACTATAGAAGTTCTCTTTGGCTTGCAGATCGGCAGCATCGTTGGTGGCTGACGCATAACATTGGATTATAGTAAGGTTTCGGACCCGTGTCTGACAACGATTATCCTTTCACTTATAGGTTTCCACTTGATAAGCGCAGAGTGTGCCTGAGTGCTTGGTAGTAAGCCAACTCCACGATGCCGGGGAGCGTGTTCACCTCGTAAACCAGAGTATAGCAGAACTTGTCCCGACGGCGTTCTATGGTCTTCAAAGTTTGGCAAACGGACTTAACTCAGTCCCAGGATCTCAAGCTTCATGCAGCGTGCCTCATTGGCAAGTTGAGCCAATTTACCCTGCTGGGTTAGGGTTAAAACGTTCCATGTTCCTATTCGTGTCCGTTGTTTCGCGCTAAGAGTCGTCGCCGTAAAATCAGTCCGTATTCTTTCATTATCGGATTCTCGAACAAATTGATGTTTCGGGAACAGTAGGTTGTTGGCCCAAGGTTTCCTATCCACCGGGATGTGAATGCCATCTTAGGTATAGTTTCCGGGGAATAGCATTTCTTACTCAGCCGCTGGATGCCAGAACAGACGCTGTTGGAGCCGCACCTCCTTGCTGAACAGACGCTCGATAGTCGGGTCAAATTTGTTTAAAGTGCCACCCAACATCAGGACTAGGCTAGTGCGCTTTGAGCGGCACATGGTCGCTTTGATAGGGTCTGCTTGGGGACACATGCAGCTTTTTATAGAAGTTCAACAGAGCCCAGTGTCAAACTCCATCACATGCTAGCCAGACCCCACAGGACGCACCCTCTCACTCTAGCTGATGTCAGAAGGACAACAGTGCCCAGGCTACACTACCAGCTAAGTACGCAACCCTTAGCTGGCGGTCAATTGTCATCGAAAGACCCGTGGGAGCGTGAGTATTGGAACTTGTGAGGACCAGAGCTATGTCGCTCCTTCCCGGATGTCAACTCACCATTTAATAGCCCATAAAACATAATAACATGGACCGATTTAGGCGTAACTTATTTTGTAAACAAACATTGTTTCATGAATTCCGTAGAATGCAAGCGTTTTTATCCAAAACTAATTCCCTTATCTGATAGAGGAAAGCTTAATCTGTCGAATGCATACTATAGTTTTCTCATGAAATGCTTGCTTCAGGAATTTGAATTCCAATGTTTGTTTACGAAATAAGTTACGCCCAAATCGCAAATCAGTCCCGATATAAACATATAACAAAAAATCAATCAAGGTGTTGCAGTAGTCTACGATTGTAGATTGGATTATCCCCGATTGGAATTTCGTTGAGCAAGCCATCCAAGAGAAACTGAAACAAATTGAGTCACGGCGAAAACTAGTTACAGGACAACATACCGTTTCTACAGACGACTTTTAGCACCTTGTAGCCTTGCCGCTAGGAAAAATTTCACGCACGCACAATGCAATTTGCGTCCCAGATTGAAACCACTCACCCATATTACTTAATTGCGTGCCGCGGCTAACATTGCTCCACAACAATCACCGGTAATTACCACCATAATAAACAAATTGTCATCCCATCAAAGCCAAACATTAGACGGAGACACACGCTTCGCCTGTCGGTCGTCGAGTGGCGGCGCATGATGATGGTCAAGATCACCCGTTTCACGCTGTCCAATATTGTTCTCCGAAAGAAACCAGTCCAATGTCGAGCATCTCGATTGGTGCCTGTTGCACAAACAGTTAAATGTGCTGTTAAATTAGATGACGAATATTTATATTTTTACACAAATTGGCTCTGTTAACATAGTAGATAATCGATTTTCAATTGACTTAACGGATTCCATGTATGGTATAATATTGAACACAATTGAGGGGGTCAAACGAAAAGAGGTGGAATCGATATATTTGTTTTTATAAAACGGACCGCAAAGTTCTTCAATATCTTCTCGTTTTTCAAATGGAACGGGAAAAATTGAAACACTTCGTTTGAAAAAATAATAATTTTAAAACAGAATTAATTTTCTGTCAGTATTCACCTATATGAGCATATGATTAGGCGATCACGGTTGTCACTTCAACATTTTCGGATCCGTTATGATTATTGTAATTATTCAATATTGAGATTACGATCTGTACACCCAACCAGCGGATGGCAGATTTTTAAACAGTTCTGCATAAGAACCTTACAGAAACTGTATAACAATTGGGCATATACAATTTCGGAAGATTTCAATACAATTGTTGTATTGAAATAATACAGATTTGGATTATTTTAATACAATATTTGTATAAAAAGCTTACAGAATTGTATATGCCCAAATTTTATACAATAATTGTCAGATTTGTTGTTTTTGGGTGTATGACCCTAGATTCTTTACCCATCTATGATCAACGAGATTAGCCTTGTTTCCAGTTATGTTTGTCCACTATCAAAACACGTAATAAGACCCATGACAACCTGTGTCAAGCAATATGTATCTGTTGTGTTAGTGCACGTTCTGAGCGAGGTTCGGAGAGAGCCTATCGCTGAAGAGAGGAAAAGGGAATATAAATGCTGTGCCTATGAACAGATCTGAAATAAAGATGAGTTAACTTTTGTACACCTTACTAGCCTGACGTGTTTACTTCTTCGTAAAGATTGAAACCCAATTATAGTTTTATACGGTGTCTATTAAGTCCTTTGGTATCCACCTCGTTATAATCCTCTTTGTAGTTATTACAATTGGCGACGAGAAAAGTACGAAAAAGTGCAATTTTGAGACAGTTATTTACTCAAGTTCAATAATTGGAAAATATTTCGCCCTACATTCCCAGAGCTCAGCGTAAGTGAATTTTCCCTGGGAAGGGCTAGGAGATTTGCGCTGGAAAATAGCGCCATTTTGTAGTGCGAACGTTCGTTTTATTGTGTGATCTTTTGTTCCTCGTTTTCATTGTTATGGAACGTACACACGGTCAAGCAGTTTGACCAACATTGACTCCACCTCTCGTTTATTCAAACATCCATCAACTTTAAACAACAGCGGCACGAACAATCAATTTATTCGACCAACAATATCACACACGAACGACCGAAGTGCCAACTTGAGCACCAACCATCAAAAAATATATGGGGGTTTGTGCAACTTCACTACAAATGCTCAAACATATTCGGCGAACCTTGACTCCACCCCCGACAACTCAAACCAAAATCAAACCGTTTTATTTTTTTCCAACCGAGCCGCCAACTGTCAAATGATTGTTCGAACAACTTCACACACGTTCAAACAAAGCAGCAACCGAAGCGTTTTCTTGGGGGCAGAGTCAATGTTCGTCAAACTGCTTGACTGGTGTGTACGTTGCATTAGACTAAAAAGCGTTTAGTGACTGCAAACAAAATAAAAAAAAACGAGTGAAAGTGTGTTATGCATTGATTTATTGTATTTGCAGTTAGCAATTATCTAATCGAACGAATTTTTAAAAATTTCTAGAGATTTTTTTGGTTTAAAGCATTTTAGCCTTTTTATGCTGGTGTAGTTTGTTTCATTTCTATATCTTACACCATTTTGTTTCTCTTTTATCTCCGTGCAGTTACTCCTTCTGAGAGGCCATTGCGAGAGTGAGTTCACCGTTCATCGATTTCATCGATCGCACACACACGACAGCCGAAGGAATCTCACGTCTCCCGCGGTGCCGGTGGCGCGAAGTGGTGTGCGGCATACGGCAATTGAGTAACCTACAGTGTTTACACCAGACAGTGACAGACCTCTGTTTTTCACTACTACTACAAAGCGGCAGCCTGTGCAGTGCATTATAGACGAATCCAAGTAAAAATAAGAAGAAGACACACGACGGTGTTAACTTTGACAGATCCTACAGCACAGCATAGGAAGATAATTTTAAAATGCTTATAATAAATTCTAGACAAAATGTAATTAAAATCTGATTGAAGAATGATACGGAAAAAGTTCCGAACTGTATGATAGATACATTTTTGGAAAATATTCAAAAAATTGAGATAAGCTTCCGAATATGTAATTCAGAACTTTTTCCGTACCCTACATTAATCAGATTTTAATTACAATTTCTCTAGAATTTATTATAAGCATTTTAAAATGATCTTCCTATGCTGTGCTGTAGGATCTGTCAAAGTTAACACCGTCGTGTGTCTTCTTCTTATTTTTACTTGGATTCGTCTATAGTTGCTTGGATTGTGCTGTGTAGAAAAGTGCATCCATTGTTCGTTCGGGTTGGACCGACTTGCCTCAATAGATCAGCTGTTTGCGACGATGACGACCAAGCTGCAGTGTTGTCATTCTCCTCTGTGTAATAAAGAGCGAGTGCCAGATTACTCTCAACACTCTTCTACAATTGAGAGCATCGCACTCGCACGCTTAAAATCAATAACACAGAGATGTGTTTGCATCACACAAAACGGACCTAATGCGGAACATCCCCTAGATGAGCGACAGTTACACAGGCACAAAAATGCCTCGTACGGTCGTGATAACGGTCCTTTTCAACATGTTAACGTTTGTACAGATTCCTTGTTTCATGAGGAACCAAATACTGTTGAAAATATTGAAATCCAAGCTTCAATAAAACCACACGAGCTATTTTTGTGGCTGTGTAACTATCGCTCATCTAGGGGATGTTCCGCATTAGGTCCGGTTTGTGTGATGCAAACACATCTCTGTGCTATTTATTTTAAGCGTGCGTCATTGATTATCACTACACTCTTTTCCTGCGCGCAGCGATGAATTAAGCTGCGCTCACATTTTAAAGCACTGCACACACGCTTAAAATAAATAGCACAGAGATGTGTTTGCATCACACAAACCGGACCTAATGCGGAACATCCCCTAGATGAGCGATAGTTACACAGCCACAAAAATAGCTCGTGTGGTTTTATTGAAGCTTGGATTTCAATATTTTCAACAGTATTTGGTTCCTCATGAAACAAGGAATCTGTACAAACGTTAACATGTTGAAAAGGACCGTTATCACGACCGTACGAGGCATTTTTGTGCCTGTGTAACTGTCGCTCATCTAGGGGATGTTCCGCATTAGGTCCGTTTTGTGTGATGCAAACACATCTCTGTGTTATTGATTTTAAGCGTGCACTGTCCCAAACTGTAGCGTGAACAAAGAGCACTTGGATGCGCTGTAGTGATTGAGTGTCAACTAATTCAGTGAACTATACCAGTGCGCACTGAAGATTTCGCACTGCAGTGCGAACTGAAGTGAGCGAAACAGTTGGTCGGGGTTCAGTCAAATCGCACCAAGCGCACCAAATTACCGATTTTTCTACTCAAACTTTCATTTAGTAGATTTAATTGATCACAAATCGTATCAACCCCATAACTGATGATAACCTTCTGCAAATGGCGCGGTTTGGCTGAACCCCGACCAGTTGATTGCTGAGATCGTTGGGGATGGACGGCGCAGCGGCATGACTGCCGATGTTGTTTTTTCTTCTTTTTCTTCTTGCTTCGTATTTCTTCGCACAAGGCAATTATTTGCATGCTGAATTGATATTAGGTCTAGCGCAGTTGTCCCCAGCATTTTTACTACCAAGGGCCGCACAGCAATTTTGAACTGTTAAAGCGTGTTTTACATAGAAATATGAAGTTTAATCAAAATGAATTTTATACCTATTACACAACGAATCAAATTCGTTGCCCTGGGTTTTCTTCAAATAATATGTTTGTAAGAACATTTTTACAGTTGGTTTTATAGCCAACTGATTTTAAGTTCATACTAACAGAAACTTTTGCGGCAGCGGACATGAGACGAAAAATATTTTTTCGCATCAACACCTCTTCAGCATACTTTGCAGAACATATTTTAAGCTATTTTCCAAATGAGCATATGTCGTTTGATCTTAGGAGTTTGAACTTTTGTTGAAAGATTATTGTTCATTACAAAACAGTAACGATTCCTCAACTTTAATTTATCGTTTCAAGGAATTCAAATATGCGAAATTCATGCGCGAAAATGCAAAAAATAAATAAAGAGATTTTGATTAGTTAGTTGATTTTGAAAATTTTATTTCTTATTTGAGCGGTCAAAATTGAAATCGTCCAATTCCTACCCGAGCTAAGCCGGACTAGGGCCCAAAAACTCGTTAGTAGAGACAACAATAATGAATCTTCCAATTCTGTGTCATTTAACATTGAGATGAGTGATTGAGTGAGATTACGAGACCTCATTGATTATAACTTGTCGCGCGAAATAACGAGAAACATGATTTTGAAGCCATGTAAACTTGCCAGCGGTGTTGAATAGAAATCGAGTAAATCTGCATTCCGCACTATTTACCGTGTTTTCAGATTTCCGAACAATTGAAGTTTACTGAAACGTTAATAGTCAATAATTTCTTGGGATAGAAATCAAGCTACTTTTCAATTGAATGTTGCTAAAGCCTAACTTATATTGAATACATTCATTATTTCATTATTTTGATCTTAAGTTCAACATTTGAATCTGCGAACAAAAAAGGACGAATTAGCTATTTTCATATTCTATGGAGTGATAGATATAGTTAATCATGATGATAATATAATTTTTGCTTTTGGGTGCTTAAACATCTTAATGTTGTGAACATGATAAATTGGCTTTTCGTGTCATCTCATGTTTATCAACGGGCCACATATTGTGTATATTTTCAAATACTTCGCGGGCCGCAGAAGAAGGTTTTGAGGGCCGCATGCGACCTGCGGGCCACTCTTTGGCCATCACTGGTTTAGCGCATAGGTAAATGCCTTGTGATTCACAAGACGATGCGATGCGATTGAGAACGATGGAAGGAACACTTTTTATGGAATTGTCTATATTCAATGTTGGATTTTATATTTTTTTAAAGTGCTGCTTTTCCATAGTCTTCACATAAATTGCAAATAGTAGATACATAGTCAAAATACAATCAAATTAGGCAAACATTTGAGAAGACATTAAAATAGAACAGATCAAAGGTTCTTAAACTTTTAGGATTTGCGACACACCAACATGGACATGGACAAAATGCATATGTTTTTAAAAATTGAGCATGAGCATTATGACCGTACAATTCGTAGTGATTGACTGGAACGTATGAAATAGCACAGAGAACCATGTGAATGGAGCATGGGATTTTCTATCCATTCTCAATGTACACGATTCAGAAGCTCACGTATTTTAAATCAATCACGGCGCTGGCCACTTCATTACGGTCATATAGGAAAGGAAGGATTGTTAGTTCGACTCTCGTTGCTACTAGAGACCGAGAACACCTCCACGATTGTCTTGGGAGGAGGATATATTATCTGGATTCACTTTGGTGAGTGATGCGATCTACTTATGGGAGGGAAGGGATTATATGAAATGCAAAATGCATATGTTTTTCATAATTGTATGGAAAAAGAGTTCTACCTAGATTGAGCAAATCATAGTTGCTTCATATCACTCATTATGTTTGCCAATTTTTAATTCTTCATATTTTTAATTTTAGTATTCATATTATATACTACCTTTCTTGAACAACACTACAGGAAAGCTTTAAATTTTATAAACTCGACGAGCTTTTTTCGTTCAGTTTTTAATTGGAATAGTAGAGTTCGTTTAGGATCGCTTAATTATAAAACTATAACGAGATTGATGAAATAATCAAGAGGGATTAATGCCTTCATATTTAACCAGCATTTGAATGTTCGGTATTTTGTTTGCCGAGCTTCAACTGCGAAATTTCTTTTTTACTGAAATTCTAGTATTTCAGTAAACCAACGTTTGGATGATTATTTTGACGTTTACTTATCTTTACTAAAGAAATCATTAAATTCATAAATTGTTGAAAAACACAAAAAGTCGGTAGAAATTTATACAGCGCCACTCAGCCAGAGATCGCACAGCTGTGTAAAACAAGTTGAAATGCATCATGAGAACCGGTGCTCTCTGTCTGCAACTTTTTAAAAATAATTTATCATGAAGTATAGCTTCCCAAATTATCGTATTGAGCATCTGGCATATTATGCTACATATCGTTAGTGATGCTGATAAAGAGTCAGAGATTTTCTTTTTATTCAATCTCAGTCTGACAGTAATAAATCAGAACCTACCAAAGTCTTTATTTATCCATACTTTTATTTTATGGAAAAGAACATTGACTGTCCAGACTCTGGTCTGGTTGACTGTCCAGTCAGTAAAATATTTTTCCCAAAAATAAATCCTCATTTACTGACTAACTCAGTTATGTTCATATTTATTTGATATTTTTGAATATGCTGAAAACTCGGTAATGTAAAATATTGCTGTTGAAAATACTGGGTGATCTGATCCGTATTCAGAAAGCTCAGTGAAGTTTTACCGACTCTGGTCAAATTAAGTAGCTGTATGGATAATAACGAGAAAGATGATATCACTTTATAAAAAAAAAGTTTCTTGAGATAGAACATGAAGAACAAAAAGTAATCGAATTTATGATTTTGAAAATATTTTTCAGCTTTTGCAGACTTTTGTATTGGAATTTATTTACTTCTGGTTAAATGGTTCAATGGTTTTTTTTAAATTGGTTTTAAAATGTATTTCTATTTGATTAGTTGTGTTTTTGATTCATCACTATTTTGATTTAATATATCTTATCTCTTTTAATTTGATTTGCATTATATTCATAGTTCCTCCACTATTGTGTCTTTTATCCTGATAATGAAGTTAATGCGCTAGTTTCAGTAACTTATAATAAATGATAACAAAATTACAATAATTTGGTTTAGGTTACTGCAACTCGCGTTTTGACTCCGTTATTAGTGAAATTTAAACAACGAACAATTCGGCAGTGTTGTAGAAAAACCTTTGCAAGAAGTACATCATTCATTGCATTTTGAAATTTAGCCTCTGGAATGAGTTATTAATAGTGTTCGAGCCCAAGTTACCAAATGATCAAAAACATCCTTGTTTAAAACGCTATGACTGTCAACTCTGCTCATTTTTCAGATTCACAAATTTAAATTATTAAAATCCCGCAATAAATGTGGTACTTGTTTACAATAGCATTTCTTTTATCGCTATACTTTAGCAATCCGAAAGATAGATCAAAACGAAGAATGACAACCTAAAAGTTTCATAAAATCTATTTAACAGCGCTACTCAATCGCTACTACTACTATTTAAAATAGTAAAGGTTCATGTTACAGTCGATTGCTGCTGTTGATACTTTCATACAGCGTACCCGTTTCACCTTGATTCCGGAATCCAGACTGTTTGCATGCGACTCATGCGAGTCCTGTATCACAACATCGAGCAGGGAACGAATAATTGAACAGCAGAATCGTTCGAACGCAACTCTGTGGTGATATCACTGCAGTGGTACACTGGGGTGAGGCACGCTGAGGATCTCACTGAAGTGAGAGAACTTGAGTGCACCTAAAATGCAATTCTCTAGAGTGGTGAGTGGGTGTACGCTGCCTTGATTTCTCTACGCAAGCGCTCTCTTACGCGCGCATACCACACGCTTAAAATCAATAACACAGAGATGTGTTTGCATCACACAAAACGGACCTAATGCGGAACATCCCCTAGATGAGCGACAGTTACACAGGCACAAAAATGCCTCGTACGGTCGTGATAACGGTCCTTTTCAACATGTTAACGTTTGTACAGATTCCTTGTTTCATGAGGAACCAAATACTGTTGAAAATATTGAAATCCAAGCTTCAATAAAACCACACGAGCTATATTTGTGGCTGTGTAACTATCGCTCATCTAGGGGATGTTCCGCATTAGGTCCGGTTTGTGTGATGCAAACACATCTCTGTGCTATTTATTTTAAGCGTGCAGATCACTCACAGCAGAAGGTTCATTTTACGCGCTGCGTTTTGATTCTCTTATCCTCATTTCGATAGAATCTCTTACACTCTAGTGTAAAACCCCAGTGAAATGACATCACTGCCAAGCTGAGTTGGTGCTTTTATATTGTGAGAGGTTGACCTTTGCCACGGGTGTTCTCTTGAACGTTATTTTGCTTTGCCGCCGCATAATTCTTTGAAGGTGAAGTACTACAGTGTTCAAGGTACGTGACTTTATTTTTGCTAGTTTTGGTTTTTTTATGTATTGTGACCAAATTTTGAAGAAGTGTGATATTTTATTAGTTGAATTTATTTCGTGGTTCCGATTTGTTTTATTTTATTTTTAATAAAGAATGTCGGTGTCAACCATCGAGCCATACCTGCCAAATTAAATTCCATTCGCGCAATACGTTGAACAGCTCCAATATGTATTTCTGAATAACAATGTCCCGGAAGAACGCTACAAAACATCATTTTTAGCCGTGTGTGGCGTTACGGTATTTTCTGAAATCAAAAAACTTTTTCCCGGTCAGGACGTAAAAACCCTATCTACCAGCAGATTACGGAACAACTTAAAAAGAGATTTGACAAATGTGATTCGGAAGTGATTAATAGTTACAAGTTTGGAGCAGAAGGCAGAGTAGGAACGAAAAATCGGAAGATTTCGTGATAGCGGTAAAGGTTTTGGCCGAACAATGTGGGTTCGGTACCTTTAAAGATAGGACTATACGGGATCTTTTGATAATAGGTGTTTATAACCGCGAGATTCAAAAGCGTTTGTGTGACGAAGACGATTTAACTGCTGCTAGGGCGGAGAAACTTATTTTAAATCATGAAATTTCTAACATACGAACAAGTGTTTTGAAGGATGACGATGATCATACTTCCATAGTCGCTCGTTTAGGTAGAAAGGAAGTTCGTTCTTGCTCTAAACAAAGGTATCGCGGTGGAAGTAAAAGCGGTAATCGCAGCATTTCGTTTTCGCCCAGGCATAAATTTGGAAGATATGGGGACCGGAGGTATGATTCAGAAAAACCGACGTATTTGTGCTCTTTTTTTAAAAGGAAAGGCCACACACGGAAGTTTTGTTATAAGTTGCATGGTAGAGAGCAGTTTCAGGCAGATGTCAAATTCTTAGGATCTCCAAAAAAGATCGTTGGTACTAGCACAAAAGGAAGCGGAAATTTTAAGAGACCGGTATATACAGTTGAGGAAGACGAAGAGGACTTGCCCTGTATGATGATTTCCTCTATCAATCGCATAAATGAAGCTTGCCATGTAAAGGTTTTTGTTGAGAAGAGCGTTTTAATGATGGAGATTGACTGTGGCTCGGCAGAGACCGTTATTTCTGAAGAACTATTTTTGAGGAATTTTGAACATAGTAAGCTCTCATCTTGTAACAAGAAATTGGCAGTGATTGACGGCAAGAGATTAAAAGTTCTTGGAAAAATTAGCGTCTCGGTTCAGCTGCAAGGCAAAAAGCAGCAGCTTTTCATGATTGTGCATCGATGTGACAACGATTTTATACCATTGCACAATGGGGAAATGTTGCATGTTTCGGGCAAAATTCAATAACTCAAAAGGCCGCTGAACGAAAATTCTGACCAAGAACTTTTCTTAAGCAAAACTTTCCCAGGAATCGAATGGGGGTAGTTTCGGATCCGGCACGGCATTCCTAATAGGACTTTTTGGACGTTTTCCCCCAACTTCCCCCAGAACTTTGATATCATGAACGGAATGCAGCCGTTATAAGCAGTTTACGGCATATTTCTGATTGAATCTGAATAATTAGAATATTGTTGGGTAAGCGCAGTGTTATTCTATCTGGAGAGTATATTAGTTTAAGGGGAATATGGGGTAAAATAGTCTCATACATTACATAGATACAAATGCATTTGCTTGATTAGTTCTCGAGTTATGCTGTATTTTTTGACGTAGAATTACGTCTTTCGGTAAGACAGGGGGGTCATTCCAAAGTTTAGAATTCGGAACCGTCACGAAAAGAGGTCAGGAAGTAAGAGCCAATAACTTAGCCGTTTTTCAACGGATTCTGGAGATTTTGGTATGAATCGATCAGCCAACTCTCTAAGATTTCATACAGCTATTATAAACAATTTATTCAATGCATTTAACTATTGAAAATCCAATTTTGAGAGGTAGTGTTGAAATTTCATTTTTACAGTAAATTGCCTACATTTCGGCTATATCCATCCGCAATGAACATACACTAAATAATTGAATTTCGTATCCACTATTACGGCCGATGCCCACGTAGCGGTTTTTTACGCTGCGTGCACGTCGCGTTCACGCAAGGTACCCAGCATCAAATAGAGCAATGCACACGTAAACGTGGCAGCAGGGACTTTGTCCAAGGGGTTGACGACCCCTCCCCATGGCCACTGCGAGTTAGACCGGGACCATCGTCCCTAACCCCTAATCCCAAGGCGTCAAGCGACCCGTGCCGAGGGGATGCATGGCCAGGGGAGTGAAATAATAAGCTAGGCCTTTAACGGAGCCTGTGGGGTACCTGGGCACCCTCCACAGTAATTGTCCCTTACCGCGTCATGCTGGGCTCTGGCGTGGTGGACCTCTTTTCCCGAGCAACTCGTGGGACCAAAATGGAAAACCAAGTCAATTCTTCAATTAGTGGTAGTAGTGTAGGCGACAACCCCTTCGCAAGAGGTGGGTTGTTCAGGTCTACGCCTAGGAGGCCAGAGGCAATAGTCGGCAGCTCAGTGCGCAGCGCCAGCGTGGGTCACTCAACCTACCTCTCGGCTATAAAAACGCCGGTAGGGGTTATTGACGGCCCATGGCTTGTGGAGGTGATGAACCGCAAACGCGATGGGCTTTCGGCCTTCGAGGTGGCGACGGAACAGCTGGACGCCATCATCGACTTTGCGTCATCGAAGCATAATATCAGCAAGGACCTCAAGAGGAGCTTGCAGAAACTTCGAAAGTCGATGCAGGACGCCAAGCTGGAGAGGGCGGTCGGGACGGTCAAGTGTAAACCCGTGAAATCGGTGGAGTCGAGGTCTACCCAGACTGAGGCCCAAGGATTCGCGGACTCGGGCAAGGTCGAATCGACCGAAGGCGTGCCAGCGAAGACGGTGGTGCCAAAGTCTACCCAGACTGAGGCTCAAGTATTTGCGGGTACGTCGGGGGTGACTGCTCCAACAGAGCAGACACAAAAACGGGGGAGACAGTCTCCAGGGGATGAGCTCCCTGGGGGCCGCTCCAGAACACGGAGGGTTACTACCCCGAACAAGGGTAGTGGGGCTGGGAAGCTGAACCCCGGTCAGGTACCTCCAAAACCGGGGGAGGAAGGACCTGGAAAGGTCTGTCCACTCAGGAAAGACGGTGATAAGGGGTTACGGCAGGCTGAAAGTTCTCAGCCGCACCAGACCAGGGAAATAGAGGGGGGTGACGCCTCCTGGACCCTGCTCAAGAACAAGAGGAAACCGAAGACGTCAAGGGCTGAAAAGAAGGCCCAGGCGAATGAGGGTAGCAAGAAGTCTAGGGTAGGCGCCAATCGCTCCAGGGGCGATGCCCTAGTCATCACGGCGGACGAGGCTAAGTACTCGGATGTTTTGAAGGCGATGAGGAGTGACGTCAAGCTCGGTGAACTCGGCGCCGACGTACGTCGAATAAGACGTACCCGGATGGGCGAGATGATACTCGAGCTGAAGCGGGGCGTCTCGCAAAAGGGCGCCGCCTGCAAGAAGTTGGCGGAGGAGGTCCTAGGCGAGACGGTCAAGGTGAGGGCACTCACGACGGAGGTGAATCTAAGGGTTAAAGACCTGAACGAGATCACTGAAGTCGAAGAGCTCGTCACGGCACTGCGGCGACAGTGTGAAGTGGAGACGACCACCGCAGCCGTTCGGCTACGGAAAGGTCCGGCAGGGACGCAGGTAGCATTGGTTCGGCTATCTGCAGCGGACGCCTCCAAGGTAGTCAAGTTAGGGAGCGTCAAGGTGGGATGGTCGGTATGCCCTGTGCGCATATACGAGCAACCCGAAGTTTGCTTCAAGTGCCTGGAACCGGGGCACAAGCAATGGGACTGCAAAGGTCCTGACAGAAGCAATCTCTGCCGACGCTGCGGATTGGAGGGACATAAGGCACAATACTGCACGAACCCTCCCAATTGTTTGATTTGTTCCAGCAAAGCTGTGAATAGCAAGCACCCCATGGGGGGTTCGATGTGCCCGGCGTTTAAGCGTGCTGCAAAATCAAAGTGCAGGTAACGCAGCTGGCTTGCTCGGCCTCGCCCGAGTGTTTGGTGTGCGCAGGTTTAAAGGAAACGGCGGAACACGTGTTGTTCGTGTGCTTTCGTTTTCGCGCAATTATTGACCACATGCTTGCCACATCTGGACAACCTAGTTCGGAGGATGTGTAAAGATGAAGTTGGCTGAAATGCCGTTTTATCGGCTATCGCCCAAATCATCTCGGAGCTACACAGAAGGTGGCGCGTGGACTCAAGGGTGGCTAGTTCAGGCGCAAATAAGAGGTGGTCCAAGGGATCGGAGTCGGCTTCATGGGTCATACCGGTGGTCATGCTCTGTGGTCGAACTCGATCCTTTTATCGAACAAGTGGCCGCGCGAAGAACAACATGGTATCGTCACTTTCGCGGCGTCGGTCAACCGGGCGGGTTCCGAGCCCGAGGACGGAAAGGGGTCCTCGTCAAGGCTGGGGCAGGCGTAGGCCTCGCGTCGGCACGTCCCTCTGTGTGCTGGCGACTAGGCCCTATCGCAGAAAGGTCAATTTGGGGTGCACGCGGCATCATCATTCTTGATACCAGTCGTGCAGAGGGAAGCAGGCGCGAAGTCGACCCTTCCCACCTTCCGAGGACATAGGGCGTGGTAAGGCCACCTGGAAAGCCGGCAACGCGCTGGCACGATACCATGGTGTTCTTCTAAAAAAGCGAGTTACGATGTTCGGTGCTGCAAGGACACGCAGCTAACCTCGAGGGTGCGTTGTGCACTGGCCCCTCTTTGAAGCATTACTTTCTGGTTGTACCGAAGGGACTATGGGCTTGGCGGCAATGGAAACGGTTTAGCGGGTCGGGAATGTAGTCCGGCCTCCCTCGGTGATCCCTAACCCGGCACTTCCTGGTCAACCCAGGATGTCTGTTGAGCAGATTCCCCCTCCATTGTTTAGGAAAAAAACACACACACACACACACAGACATCACCTCAATTCGTCGAGCTGAGTCGATCGGTATATAACACTATGGGTCTCCGGGCCTTCTATAAAAAGTTTGTTTTTGGAGCGATCATATAGCCTTTACGTATACTTAGTATACGAGAAAGGCAAAAAGAAGTCGACCGAAATCTAACCTGACAACAGGTTAAAGCGATAGCTGGACATCGCTCAGGATGGAGATCTTTCAAGTCGGCCCTTTGCACCCCCGGATGTGTATAGGACCCACAAGTAAGCTAGTAAGATTTTAGAATGAAGAACCTTCGCACATTTGGTCTAATGATGTTTGGTCGAAAGGACATTATGTCGAATAAAAATGTGGTCAAAAGCAGATTTTTGAATGTATTATCTTGCTACATTTCGTCGAATGAAGTTTCGTCAAATGAATATTTGGAAGAAAGAAACTTTAGTCAATAATATCCTGGGCTCGCGTTGAACACGGTTTGTTTTTTAATTCTTTCTGGTCTTTGGATTTTTAAAAGATCGAGTGTACGCCATGAAAAAAGACACCAAAAACCGAAAAAAAGTCAGAGGATGTTTACAAACAGTGGAAAATGAGTAGATCGAGAAAATGAAAAAAAAAAAAGTCCATTTGCGTAATCTGCGATGTTGGATATGCAGGATAACTCTCCCTCATAAAAGTACAGAATATAAAAATTAAATCAGTAGTTCGAAAAAAAAAACCGAAAAGCATTTTGATGTCCCTAAATGGGATCAATTTTGGGCGATAGTTAGATAGCAGAACCAACTATACAAAACAATCCAGGTCAAATCTAGCACAGCAATTAAAATTAGTTTTCTCACAAAATTTTTGAAGTATAAGAAAGCAAAATTAGAAGCTATTGAATGGCAAATGTTTTGCACAATATAAAATAGTGCTTAAAACGATCCAAAGGCAGAAGCAAATCATTATTTTTGATAACGGAAACATTTGTTCAACCATTGAATCGTTGATCGTGCGTTCCAGTTTTTGTTCCATGTTCGTATATTTTGTTCATAAAAACTCGACCACGAAGCAAACGAGCGGCGAAGTGTCTGCTTTAGGAAGGGAATTTCTATCTCATTAGCTCGAAAAACAATTTTCTCATAGTTCCTTGCGAACTCGCAATATGTGCGATCGATAGGGTCCTACTCGGCGGCAGTATAGGAAAAAGCATTTCACGCGGGGTTGTTGCTGGATTGTGATTTGGACATGGCATGTCGCCGCCGCCGTCGTCGAGCTGCATCCAGTCTTAGCGCGGGACACCATAAGGTGCATTCGATTTGGTTTCGGATTGCATAAGCACCGTCGGCAAAGGGAGTAAGAAGGCAAAAGCTTTGCATAAATTGCTTAATGGTCATGAGGGCTGAAAAGTAATTTCAATAAAGCTTTTCCCATGATCGTACGGGCCGCTTAGTCGGGCAAGACGGGGTAGTGTGTTTGCTGTTATTTCCTTTCTTCATGTCGGACGGACGTATTGCTGTACCAGCAACGAACTGTCGTACAGGAATCAGAGCAATGCTAAACCCGCTAGATATGACGACGAATTGGACGGTGAAGTAAATTGACGCTGACAAATATCAATGGGATCATTGAATGGGAAATGCGGTAAATGCTTTTTATGTGGAACTGGGAAATCATACTGAGAATTAAATACAATATTATAAGGAGCTCACTGTGCTCGAGGCGAAACACGGGTTTATACATTTTGATATGCGCCAATTTTTTGTTCCCATCATTATTAGATTTATATAAATCGCCGTTTTGTACATTGGGAAAGACAGATATGCCGAGCTAACTTTTACCATTCGGCACTTCTCACTAAAATAGTAACATTACCGTAATATCCATTAATTTTCCGGTAGCACAAAGCACGGTAGCACGTCTAGAATAAATGTCGTTGCCATTGCTAGCTTCATCTAAACAAAAAAATATTGATGATATTTTTCATTAGGAACATTATGTTTAAAATTAGATAAATCATGCCCTTAAAAATATCATCAATCTAGGGAACACTTGATCCAACTCTAAATGAGCCCAACTCACATATTGTCTGTCCGTGATATGTCTCCATTTATTATTCTGAACAAACCGCACTCCATATACGAATCCAAATACCCTCAAGATCAATCATTTTCCAAATCTCAGGGTCCTAAAGCATGTACATACTTACTTCCCATCCGGACAATTCAACAACCAATTGACTCACCAAACTCACGAACCGTTTAAATATGGTCATCCTTAAGGCTCATTTATCCAATGGCATGAAGTATCATGTTCGATCGCGTCTAGTCGACCACAATAGACTCACATCATGTCGCTCCATCCGCTCCCCGGCCAAACTGATTTATGACCGCACAATTCACGCAATCCATGCAGCATAGCTATTCGTCGCACCGGACCTCGTGCGTGCAGTGCCGGACCAGAAAATGCCCCTTCAACGAAAGCCGATCGCAAAGCTTAGTAGACTTACGTGCCAAGACCTAGACCTTGATCAATCTCAATTGATACCACCCGGTTGGGATTAAATAGCGTGATCTTTCCTGTATTTGGTTTGCACTGGCTGCTTTTACCGGCCACCTACCAGACGGACCAGACCTTTAAACTTGAACTTCAAACCGATTTTTGTCAATTGGTTCTTTCCGATGCGGGAGCACATAGCGCACAGTGGTTCGAGTTCCAAGAAACGTGAGCGAGAAATATTCGAGCTTCAAGAATTGAACCCAGCCACATTAAGCATGATCTTGGTTTCTATATGCGCGTCTTACCGCTAGTATTAAGGCTCCGCATAAATGAAGGAAATTATTAAATTTGATCGAGCTGGCAGCGTATAATAGAATACAAGCTGTAGTATACCAAAAAACACCCTTTTTCAATTTATTGAAATCTGAAATACCATGAAGACATTATATCTTTCTTCGTAAATCTTTGCAGCCTATATGTAAATTCTTCACGAATCGAAGAACTATACTAATTGTGATGTTTAACCGCCCGCTAGATACCTCCCCGCGTTCATAAAATTCAAAAATGTCTGTGATTTTTCGTTATTTTTTGCTTTTATAGCCAAATTTCTTCAGTGCCAAGTGCCATCAAGCTCTAACGTCACAATATGAAGTAGATATATGAAATAGGTAAAAGTTAAGTTAAAACGTTTTCCATTTATATTATTACTGTAGTTATCGATATTGAAAGTCATATATTCCTTATATATTGTTGACCACACCTCTGGTCATATTTCTTGAAATCTTGTCGCGTAATATACCGAATCGTGTCAGACAGGAGAGTAAAACATCACAAACAAATGTAGAGATATATATTATTTGTTGAGAATACTATCGGGGAAATTCCAATTCATCCAAAACATTCATGAGTTCTAATCCTGAATTCTACCATAGAAGAGAAGGGTAATACGCACATCCAAATACGCTCAGTACGTCCTGTGCTGTTCACAGATTCATGAGAAAATTCTCAGCGTGCCACCTTGTTATATTCTAGAACTAGCGAAATATTCTGAAGTTCAGCTCGAAAGGGAAAGGCAGCAACGGCCTCCAAAATGTCTTCGGCTTTAATTAAAATTCTTCAATCATGTACAAGTGTGATACGTGTTTCAAACCAAGCTCAGGTCATCCTGTTTAGCTCAGAGACATCAAATGGTTTATACGGATCACATGATTTCTGTGGTTCTGCACATTTTGACTTTCCTCATAGCGACGTTCTGAAATTAGTGAAACGTTCTGAAGTTTGGTTCATATGAACTACGCAGCGACTACCTTCAAAAAATTTTCGGCATCTATCAAATCTCTTTCAACAGTTGCTTGTATACTTAACCAGATTGGTGATACCAGTCTTGCTGTACTTGATTACACCGAAGGCCTTCCAAACCATTTTTCAGTTCAGGATGTCAGATATAAAACCATTCAGGAGCGTAATGCGGATCATGTTTAGGTCATTCTGCCCAGCTCACAGATATCATATGATTTTTGAGGGAATATTCATTATACTACATTAGTGATATTCTAGAATTCGCGGATACATTCAAAAGTTGGGGTCGTAAGATCTATGCAATAACAGCCTCCTGAAAGCTTTCGGTATCTATCAAAATCCTTTTCAACAGATCCTTGAATACCTGCTAGAATATGTAATACCTATCGTCGTATATTGCGAAAGAGTTATTTGAAAAAGGCGTCTGACTTTCCTGTCCATGAAGGGGTCCTGCAGTTACGTATTTCTTTATTTATTGACGCCGTTTTCGAAGGAAACTGTCATAAGAACCTATTTAAATACCCGCTCTCTGTAATGCATCGCATACAAAAATGATCTTTTTTTCAGAAGTTATGTGCAATGGTTTGCTAACATCACTTATCGAAGCAGATGATAGAAATATAGTGATAAAAACTGAAAGTGGGTCGTTCCAAGTCTTTTTAATTCTGTTATTGCCGATTTTTGAAGCCTTTCAAACTTTTTCTACGTTAGACAGATATCACAAAAGACTGTACACGTATGTGAATATATATGGGTTATTAACACATTAAAGGCATTCTAGTTTACCCGAAGCATTCATGAGCTCGGCTCGGGAGTTCTGCAATTGTGAAGAAACGTAATACGTACAGCAGCATATGTAAAATCATATATGGAATCAGCAGAACACAGAAATTTAGCTAGTTTAACATATCACATAATAATATTCGAAGAGATTCAAACTTAACTGAAATCGACTCGCGTTAGGCTTTGGCAGTAACGGCTTATAAAATTTCCCTAGGCATCTATCAATACTCTTCCCGACAAACTCATAGATATTAGTCATGTTTTGTGAGGCTACTCATTATGTGTTTGAATGCCTCTAAGATTATCAACGACCTAAACTTAAGAATTATTTGGATGGCATAGAAGGCCTTGAATCATGTCAAGTTTCTAAAAAAAATGTTGGGAGGAGTTGCGATAGATGAAGAAACCATTTCGAAGGAGGCCAATACTGCATAGGTCTTACGACCTGAACTTCAGAACGTTTCGCAAATTGTAGAATAACACCACTATGAGGCCTGCCATTTTTTTTTCCACATAAATCATCTATTGACACATTCCGGCGTGACGTTACAACGTTTTGACGTACTTTAAAATGGTTTTTGAAGAAAACTTGCATAAACATCAGTAAACATATGCATATTATTACATATAGAATAGAATCCTTATAAAGTTTCGGATCGAATAGATACATAAACACCGAATATGTGTAGGAAAATGGCTTTCTGGGATGCAATTTGCTGCGTGACGTTACAACGCGCGTGAATTCGTGGTTTTGTACCTCGATTTAAACATGGTTAATTCTCTGCTCTTGGTAGTTATTTCCTCCAAAAATAATAAACACCCTTCAAATATATGAGGATAATCGATGATTCTACGGGGTAGTAATATGCTTAAAATACGGACTAAGTTCGTTTTATTCGACATCAACATTTCGTGACGTTACAACGCGAGCTACTCTAAAAAGAGGTTTTTCAATGCGTTGTAACGTCACGAAAAAAGTATACCACTATAAAATCAATTTCAACATGAGTTTTTGATCCGTATAGCTTGTTATTGCACCAAAATGGGAAAGATATAATATTCGATCATTTATTAGGCGAAATCCTGGTTTTTAATCAATGGCACGGAGGGTCAAATCCAATGACCAAATATGCATCTGGAACACATATTTTGGTTTCTTTGCAAGATCCCACTGAGTCGAAACAAAAACCTGATCGTTGGAGCATAATACACAGTGTTTGGTCTTATGTAAAAATTGCGGCATAACTAGAATTGAATATTTTATGGAAAAATACATTTGAAATCAGATGATAAATTATATCGTAGAGAGGAAAGGAAGTGTGTGTGCTATTAGACATCATATTCCGAGCGCATGCTGTAATGCTTGGGTTTTCAAAAGGCAAACTGAAAATAACTGCAATAGCAGGACAAGTTCTGAAAAATTGTATTGACAAATTGTCTATTCCACGTAAAATACAAGATACTTCAAGAAATCTAACATTAGTAATCTGATAAGTATATTGTTTTTCAACACCATCGTTGATGGTGTCATATTTCATTTGGTATCAGCCGCATGTTGATGCAGCCGCATTGACTTACTGACGCCCAGACTTCAACACCGAGACATCTCACATTGATGGTTGCATAGTACTGTTCCTGTTCCTAACTAAACTGGCGCCTTTGGGGGCAGTATTTCTTTCGGCAAAACCAATTTCAATAACCTGGCCGAGGTCTAGTTGATCATGTATGTGCGTGTACGCGGTATTTTAGTATAAATAGTTCGATAAAGGGAAACTGAATAAGCACATTTAGATTTTAGAATAGACCTTTTAACTGTTTTAACTGTCAGATTCTACGATAGTCAATTTATTGATTTGATCCTCTTTGCCTTTCTCGTATACTAAGTAAACGTTAAGGCTATATGTTCGCTTTTATAGAAGTCTTCCGGAGACCCATGGTGTTATATACCAATCGTCTCAGTTCGACTAATTAGGGTGATGTGATGGCGTGTGTGTGTGTATGTTCAGTGCGTAAGAAAAATATCACTCATTTTCGGGCACTTAATTTCAAACCAATTTGCTCGCGACAAATTGCAATCGACAGAGAATCCTGTCCCATTATATCCTATTGGCCCGATCGCACTATGGGATCAAATGTTTTAACCAAAATTTAAAAAAATATACGCAAAACCCATTAAACAAAATCACTCATTATATCACTCATCATAACCTTAACCAATTTGCTCATGTTGCATTCGACGGGGAATCCTGTCTCATTGTTTCCTATTGAAAATTGGCAAAATCGAACTATGTGATCAAAAGTTATGGCCAAAACACTAAAATACAAAAACTGTATCAAAAAAAATCACTTTTTTGGCATTTATGCTTATCCGGTTTGGTTGCAACAAGTTGCGTTTGGCAGGGCAATTCACATTTCGCATAAGCAAATCTTAAAAATAAGACCTTTCCACCAATCAGTGTTATTTCAGACTTTTCTTATATGTTTCTCAACCCTTTTGAACAAACGAGAAAGGCATTATCACCACTAGGTGGATTATTCAGGGTTTTTAAAATATGAATCGAAGTAGTCGTTTACGCTTTTATTGCTTCTGCATGTAATGCAAAGGCATTCGATAGCAAATTTCAATGCCATCGGAGTCTGAGAGGTGCAAACGCATTTCATCGTTCCTGAAGTCTAAAGGATAAAATTGCCATTGCAAAATCAAATATAATTAGAAGTCAATATAGCAATCGCCATCACTTTTGTATTTATTCAATGTGAAAAAATTAGCACTATGTTGTGGATTTTTGTTAGTACCCGCTTTATTTTACTTTACAGAGAATAATTCAACAGATTATTCATTTGTCCTGCATATACTGACGGAAATGGGTGATGTCGCCTAAGCACTACTTCGCCCTATATCACATCAGTGAAAACTCGCTTTCTATACTTATATTAATATGTTCAACCTAGAGCTGAACACAAATTGAGTCAATCTGTCCGGATATGTTACAAGTTCCGTAGGCTTTATGAAGACAATTTTTCCGTGACGTTACAACGCAAACTTCACCTAGGTGAAACTCAGGCTATTTACCACCGATTTTCTTTCTATTACCACCAAAACAATGCTTTTTTTTGAGTACAAAGAGCATACGAAATTTTAATATCAAGGCTTATATGTACTTCTCAAAAAAATTAAAACAGTCAATTTTTCGTGACGTTACAACGCTTTTTAGTGACTGATTTTACCTTGCCAAAAGTCAGTTTTTCTCCAATTTCAAATCAAATTTCACATAGGGCACAGATTCTATACCTTTTCTTCTTTCAATAAGTGACAACAGAGTGCAAATTGATGCATCAGAACCCAAATTACAGTCAATTTGGGAAAATATGTCTAAACAGCCGTCACTCTTCATTATTATCTATTTAACTAATTGTTAATCAAAAACTTATTTTTCTTCAAACTATTAACATACCAAATATTTTATTTGATGATTAAGATATTGGAAAATAAGGAAAACACATGGATAATGTCAAAAATTGGGTTTGAAAAATTGGTGGTCTGGTGGACCTGTCCGAAGAATGTGTCTATTATCTGAGGCTTGAGGGTTAAATGAGCATGTCACTCGACTTGAACGTGAGTTGAGTGTCTTAATAACATTATTATTCAACTCACCTTGAATCTAATCTAATTGGACAATTATTCAACTCACCTTGAATGAACAGAAAGTTGAAAACTTGTCCAACTTTTGGCCAATCAATGGAATTGGTGCTGATGGCAGAGCGAAAACAAAATGGATGCTGCGTGATGTTGTTGTAAAACATGTGTTGATAAGAAGCCTAACATGTAGTTTTTCAAAACTCCAACCCTACGTATTGAAAAGTTTTCAGTATACCACTTTTAAAGACAATATAAAAGCTTTTTTAAACATATGAGAAGGTTGTCGGCATCCTTTTATTGGCTCATATATTTTTTCCAATTGCTCAAAATGGTGACCTCGGGACCAACACAGTTTGGACTACCCCATTCTCTGCTAGCCATTAGGTACTTAGTTCCCTGTAGACGAAAAATGCTCAATAATATCAAATGCTGACTAGATAGCAAAATGAGATATGGACATGATTGATAAAACCCAGATTAATCCACCTAGCGGTGATGGTGCCTTTCTCGTTCGTTCAAAAGGTTTGGAAAAATCTCAAATAACACCAATATGTGGATTGGCCTTATTTTTCATATTTGTTTATATGCATAAAAAAAATTCTCGCCAAACGCAATTTGTTGCAAACAAATCGGATTAGCATAAGAGCAAAAAATGGCATTTTATTTTGTAGTTTTAAAATTAGTGTTTTCGCCATAACTTTTGACCCAATTGTACGATCCGTCCAAGTTTCTATAGGAAACAATGGGACAAGATTCTGCGTCGAATGCAATCTGTTGCGAGCGACCTGAGAAGCACACATATTGCACATCTGGCCAATTTCAAATATTGATCTGGTCAATTTCAAATAGGAAATAATGGGACAGGATTCTGCGTCGAATGCAATTTGTTGCGAGCAAATCGGTTGAGGCTAAGTGCCCGAAAAATGAGTGACATTTTTTACGCGATTTTTTTCGTTTGAATTTGTATTTTGGCCATAACTTCTGATCCCATAGTTCCATCTGACCAATTTCAAATAGGAAACAATGGGACAGGATTCTGCATCGAATGCAACTTGTTGCGAGCAAATCGGTTGAGGCTAAGTGCCCGAAAAATGAGTGACATTTTTTACGCGATTTTTTCGTATGAATTTGTATTTTAGCCATAACTTCTGATCCCATAGTCCGATCTGATCAATTTCAAATAGGAAGCAATGGAACAGGGTTCTGCGTTGAATGCAACTTGTTGCGAGCAAATCGGTTGAGGATAAGTGCCCGGAAAATGAGTGACACTTTTTACGCGATTTTTGATCTGGCCAATTTCAAATAGGAAATAATGGGACAGGATTCTGCGTCGAATGCAATTTGTTGCGAGCAAATCGGTTGAGGCTAAGTGCCAGAAAAATGAGTGACACTTTTTACGCGATTTTTTCGTTTGAATTTGTATTTTGGCCATAACTTCTGATCCCATAGTCCGATCTGACCAATTTCAAATAGGAAGCAATGGAACAGGGTTCTGCGTCGAATGCAACTTGTTGCGAGCAAATCGGTTGAGGATAAGTGCCCGAAAAATGAGTGAAATATTTTTACGCGATTGATCTGGCCAATTTCAAATAGGAAATAATGGGACAGGATTCTGCGTCGAATGCAATTTGTTGCGAGCAAATCGGTTGAGGCTAAGTGCCCGAAAAATGAGTGACACTTTTTACGCGATTTTTTCGTTTGAATTTGTATTTTGGCCATAACTTCTGATCCCATAGTCCGATCTGACCAATTTCAAATAGGAAGCAATGGAACAGGGTTCTGCGTCGAATGCAACTTGTTGCGAGCAAATCGGTTGAGGATAAGTGCCCGAAAAATGAGTGAAATATTTTTACGCGATTTTTTCGTATGAATTTATGTTTTTGCCATAACTTCTGATCCCATAGTCCGATTTGACCAATTTCAAATAGGAAACAACGGGACAGGATTCTACGTCGAATGCAACTTGTTGTGAGCAAATCGGTTGAGGATAAGTGCATTCTGCATTGAATGCAACTTGTTGCGAGCAAATCGGTTGAGAATAAGTTCCCGAAAAATTAGTGACATTTTTTACGCGATTTTTTCGTATGAATTTGTATTTTGGCCATAACTTCTGATCCCATAGTCCGATCTGACCAATTTCAAATAGGAAACAATGGGACAGGATTCTGCGTCGGATGCAACTTGTTGCGAGCAAATCGGTTAAGGATGAGTGCCCGAAAAATGAGTGACATTTTTTGAGTAGTTTTGCGCACACACACACACACATACACACACACAGACATCACCTCGATTCGTCGAACTGAGTCGATTGGTATATAACACTATGGGTCTCCAGGCCTTCTATAAAAACGGGTGGCTACAAATGCCCAGCCTACAAGAGGGCGATCGCAGGCCAGCAGTAATGCAGATAATTCAGATTAATCTGAATCGTTTTGAAACCGCACAACAACTGTTATGGCAGTCTACAGCAGAAACGATGTGCGATGTCGCGATAATTGCAGAGCCGTATCGAGTTCCCCCTGATAACGGTAACTGGGTGACAGACAGAACGGGTTTGGCTGCGATACAAGTCATGGGCAAATTCCCTATTCAAGAAGTGGTGGAGAGTTCGTGCGAAGGCTTCGTGATTGCCAGAATGACCGGCATCTTCATATGCAGCTGCTATGCACCTCCAAGGTGGACCGTGGATCAGTTTAGCCAGATATTGGATCTGTTAACCGATAAGCTGATCGGACGAAGGCCGGTAGTCATAGGAGGTGACTTCAATGCCTGGGCCGTGGAATGGGGCAGTCGAGTGACCAACACAAGAGGATATATCCTGCAGGAAGCTCTAGCGAAGCTAGATGTACGATTGTGTAATGAAGGCTCGGTGAGCACGTTTCGGAGAGATGGAAGGGAGTCTATCATCGACATCACATTCTGCAGTCCTTCGTTGATGGCAAGTATGGACTGGAGAGTTAGCGAGGAGTACACCCACAGCGACCACCAGGCGATTCGCTACCGTATTGGCCAACGAAATCCTGGTGCAACACGAAGAAGGATATCCAGTGATCGGAGGTGGAAAACGAAAGCCTTTAACAAAGACCTATTCGTTGAAGCACTTCGACCGGACAGCAGTACTGAGATCATTGATGCGGCCGAGCTAACAAGAATGATGGTAAGGGCTTGCGACGCTACGATGCCACGAAAACTAGAACCGAGAAGCAATCGGCGTCCAGCTTACTGGTGGAACGATTTAGCCATAACTTCTGATCCCATAGTCCGATCTGACCAATTTCAAATAGGGAATAATGGGACAGAATTTTGCGTCGAATGCAACTTGTTGCGAGCAAATCGGTTGAGGATAAGTGCCCGAAAAATGAGTGACATTTTTCACGCGATTTTTTCGTATGATTTTGTATTTTGGCCATAACTTTCGATCCCATAGTCCGATATGGCCAATTTCAAATAGGAAACAATAGAACAAAATTCTACGCCTAATGCAACTTGTTGCGAGCAAATCGGTTGAGGATAAGTGCCCGGAAAATGAGTGACATTTTTTACACGATTTTTTTGTATGATTTTGTATTTTGGCCATAACTCTCGATCCCATAGTCCGATATGGCCAATTTCAAATAGGATACAATGGGACAGGATTCTGCGTCGAATGCAACTTGTTGCGAGCAAATTGGTTGAGGATAAGTGCCCGAAAAATGAGTGACATTTTTCACGCGATTTTTTCGTATGATTTTGTATTTTGGCCATAACTTTCGATCCCATAGTCCGATATGGCCAATTTCAAATAGGAAACAATGGGACAGGATTATGCGCCGAATGCTTGTTGCGAGCAAATCGGTTGAGGATAAGTGCCCGAAAAATGAGTGACATTTTTTACGTGATTTTTTCGTATGAATTTGTATTTTGGCCATAACTCTCGATCCCATAGTCCGATCTGGCCAATTTCAAATAGGAAACAATGGGACAGGATTCTGCGTCGAATGCAACTTGTTGCGAGCAAATCGGTTGAGGCCCGAAAAATGAGTGACATTTTTTGGGTAGTTTTGCGCACACACACACACATACACACACACACACAGACATCACCTCAATTCGTCGAACTGAGTCGATTGGTATATAACACTATGGATCTCCGGGCCTTCTATAAAAAGTTTGTTTTTGGAGCGATCATATAGACTTTACCGTATACTTAGTATACAAGAAAGGCAAAAAGATAAAAGAACAGACGACAATAGGAGATAAATGCTATTTGTAAGAAGTGATCAATATCATGTGCCATTAATTTGTTCTTCTTCTTCTTATTGGCATTACATCCCCACAATGGGACAAAGCCGCCTCGCAGTTTAGTGTTCATTAAGCACTTCCACAGTTATTAACTGCGAGGTTTCTAAGCCAGGTTACCATTTTTGCATTCGTATATCATGAGGCTTGCAAGATGATATTTTTATGCCCAGGGAAGGTCGAGACAATTTCCAATCCGAAAATTTCCTAGAACGGCACCGGGAATCGAACCCAGCCACCCTCAGCATGGTCTTGCTTTGTAGCCGCGCGTCTTACCGCACGGCAAAGGAGGACCAACACAGTTTGGACTACCCCGTTCTCTGCCAGCCATCAGGTACTTAGTTCCCTAGTAGACGAAAACTGCTCAATAATATCAAATGCTGACTAGATAGCAAAATGAGATATGGACATGATTGATATAAAAGATAAAAGAACAGACGACAATAGGAGATAAATGTATGCTATTTGTAAAAAGTGATTAATATCATGTGCCATTAATTTGTTCTTATCCATAGCATATTTTGATATTTAATAGATATTTGGGTGCAATTTTTTATATTGTTGCCTGTTCTTTTATCTCTTACATCAATCAATTCAATATCATATTTTGTTATTCAGTTCATGGCGTCTGCTTGGGGTTTGAAAGAGTTTTTGATCAGCCCTATTCTTTCAGTCTCCTGTTTATAAGGCACGAAGCCATCTTGCCCTATTAGAAAAAAAAATGGTTGGTTTTAAGCCGTTCAGATAAAGGTGCTTGCTGTCCAAAAAAAATATGTAGAATTTAATTTAGCAAAGTAATAATTGAACTAATATTATCTAATCGGTATTTTATAATAGGTTCACGATAAGAATTCATTAATATTATATCTTACATTAGCTGACCCGTCGAACTATATTATTTATTTATTATCAGACTAAAGCTGGAGGGGCCTGTGCAGTGCACAAAAGTCTTCTCCATTCAGCTCGGAGCATGGCTGCACGTCGCCAACAACGCAGTCTGCGTAGGTCCGCAAATCGTCCTCCACTTGATCGATCCACCTTGCTCGATGTGCCCCTCGCCTTCTTGTTACCGTCGGATCGTTGTCGAGAACCATTTTCACCGGAGATCCGACATTCTGGCTATGTGCCCGGCCCACCGCGGTGTGAACGATGGATAGCTTGTTACGCTACTTTGGGATACGATTCGTATGTTGCACACCAGCACTGGCTCAAGCGTTTTTCACCGAATAACTAACAATATTATAAGGTGTTCGCGACCGCGCCACCGACGGCAGTTTTTAGCATCACGCCACCGCCGACATTTTTGTATCGGCACGCCGCCGTTTCACCTGGTCTATGATCTTCGACGCCGATTCAAATTTTGCAGAAGTGGTTTGTCGAATTTCGAAAACAAAACATCCAGTCGAAACTTCGCAGAATTTTTCATGAATGCAATCTTTCCAAATTCCATTTCCCGTTGAATTTCAAAAACTTTCCGTAAAATTCCATAAGCCCAAAGAATTTTCCACTGAAATACACAGATTTATATTTTTCAATTTTCAAATTAATTTTCGTAAATATTTGGAAGAATTCTCCACGGAATTCATGGAGAATTCAAGTGCACATTCCGGAGAATTTCCTCGAGAACTAAAAAAATCGATTCACTTCTTGTGGAAACTCCAAAGAATTTCGTATGAAATTTGTGGAGAACTTTCCGCAGACATTGTCGAGTATTTTCCATAAGCATAGCATAGCATAGTTACGGTGTACTTCGTAGATTGGACACTAGTGATACTCATGTTTTTCTTTTGAAATCCTTCTTCAGATTGCTATCAGAAATCAAAGTGGATGTGGTCCTTGATTTCAATCTAGGATAAAAATCACAAAAGCATAAGGATTACTACTCCTGGCCACGCCCATCTTCACCGTAACTTGGGAGGGGAAGGAAGTGTTGGTGTAGTACTTACTTAACCAGAGGCCCCCGACTCACACCCTCATAAGTAATTCACCTTCGAAAATTTTTAAAAAGTTTGTTATTCAAAACGTTGTCCTTCAGAACTTCATTTTTTTTTAACAATAAGTTTCACAAGATTTTTCTTCTTCTTCTATGGTCCTACATTCCAACTGGAACTTGGCCAGATTTTCATTTAATTTCCTCAGTTATTAATTGAAACCTTCTCTCTGCCCGTCATTGCATTAGTATGTATCTTGTGTGGCAAGTACAATGGATACACTATGCACAGGGTGTCAAAGGAAGTTTTTAACCCGAAAACATCCTAGACCGGACCGAGAATCGAATTCGCCATCTCCAGATACTGGAGACCCCACAAGATTACAGACAATATTTATTCCTATTAAGTCATCCTTCTGGCAAATTCCTTGGGAATGCATCAACTTGTTCTTTATTCACCTTTTGTCCCAAAAAATCAATAAATATGTTGCAGCCAAACGTGCTGCAGAATTGGCCTGATGTAGGATCAAAACTGGCAAACAGTAAAAAGGGGTGAGAACAGATAACGAGTATAACGCGAGATGTGAATAAAAAATATTTCCTTCAACAGCAACCTCTTAAGATCAAGCTAATTAGCTTTCCCAATGTTTCACCGTGACATTTTCAATATGGTGCACCTGTGGTACCATTCCGTTGGATACAGTTCAACGAGCAACATCAAATTTACTATATGTATTAGCAAAAACATGTCTACCACAATTCTGCTACAATATTGAATTTTCCGTTGGCATTCGATTAACTTTAATCGATTATGTGCACAAAAAACATTAGGCATCCCTATTTTGTTTGTGATGACATTTTGAAGTGTGTGTGTTTAACGATCCTCATATTTTGGGTAGTTTCGTTTCAGCGTGTATCGATCCTTTTGGGCACGGATGGCGCCACATGCGGGGTCGCCAAAATTTCGTGGGAGTGAATCATACTGTTAATATAGTATATTTGCTGAAAGCCACAAGGTGGAAAGTTGTTTGATCGCATATGTGATGTGGTTGAACAAACTATTATGCCGAAAGTCAATTGGCCGAAAGTTCATTTGGCTGAAATACACATACGGCCGAAAGAGTTGTTCGTCTAAACTGATAATTTTTCCAACAAGGCTTTGTTCGAATAGGTTAAACGGGTTGATCTATAGCCATATATGACCCGTTTGGCAATGGCATTTTCGGCCGTATGTCGCTTCCTGCCAAATGACAATTTTAGCCTAACTATTTTCAATCTAATAACCATTTCGGTCAAACGTCCAATCTATCCGAATAAAGTTCGACTAAATGACAATCGACCAAATGGAATTCGATCAAATGGACTTCGCCGAATGACTTTTAGTCAAACGACGGTAAGAGCCACAATGTCATTGGCCGAATAAACCAGTAGACCGAAACTCATCTGAAAAAAAAAACGAAATTTGGCCGAAATGAATATTTGGTCTAAAAAATTTGGCTTAAAATGCCATTTGGCAGAAACAGTCATTTGGCTGAAATAGACATATTTACTACCGAAATGTCGTTCGGCCGAGCTGGTCCTTAGGCCAAAAAAATCGATTTGCAGAAAGAACCTCTGTCGTAACTGATTAGAAAAGACCATTTGACTGACAATGTTGTTTGGCTGACATCCAAACGGCATTTTCGGCTACATGACCAAAATACGTGTTGGCAACCTTCCCAGGTAACCATTAGCACTTTATTTCGCCTTTTCGGCTATATAGGGCTCTTATAGAACCAGTATGAAGTTTGTTAGCTCTGTGGTAGCCTTATAGTCGCACGTATGGCTTAATGCTAATGGTTACCTGGGTTCTTTTTCGGTCAAATTACCAGCCGTATGTCGCTTTTAGCCAAATGACATTTTCTGTCAAACCGTTTCTGGCCTATTAACCATATCGGCCTAACGTTTAATTCACCGAATGACTTCCGGTTCTACAATTCTTCCTCTTTTTGAACAATTTCCCGTGGAATTTCAAAAAAACGGACCATCTTTTTTTTTTTCTCGTTTGTCGGGTGAAGATCACTGCGTCCAGATTTTAGGACTATTGTGATATACCCTTTTGCTGTGAAATACGCAAGTTATCTCAGTAACATGTTTGTCACTGAGATACCTTGGTATCGACTGAACTCAAGACCATCTATTATTGATGAATAGAGATCCTGAGTTACAGTATGTGACTCCCCCATTCTGGCGAGACTAGCTTTATGAAGCCAACCACGTCCTTGGGGGATAAGATCCTAAAAAGGGCTTGCTGAGAACTTTGAACCTACGTTGGGTGAGTGCACTGCAATAGCAGAGGATGTGTTCTGATGTTTCTCTCTCCTCGTCACAGAAGCGGCAATTTGAGGTTTGGATTGCTCCGATCTTTGGTAGATGGTATCTGCAGGGGCAGTGTCCAGTTATTAGACCGGTGTAGATGTTGAGATCCCTTTTGTTGAGACCTAATAGTTGTTGGGTTTTCTTGGGGTTAATCGTTACGAGCCTTTTGGATTGGCTCGTATGGGGAAGTGCATTCCAGTTTGATGTGATTTGACTGACCATATATTTGTTCAGTTCCATTTTTACAGAGCAGTCTGAGATCCCGCAGAAGGGCTCAGGGCCAATGAACCTTTCATTAGATCCATTCCTGGCTAGCTCATCAGCAATCTCGTTTCCCTCTAGACCCGTATGTCCTGGGATCCAATATACAATATACTCGATTGCGTATGGATAAGTTTTTCAAAGCCAGAATGCATTCCTACACTAGCTTTGAGTTACAAGTGTAGTTATTAAGCGACTTAAGTGCCGCTTGGCTGTCAGAGAAAATACATATTTTTGCAAATCTATACTTTCTCCTCAGGCATAATAACACGCATTCTAATATTGCATATATTTCCGCCTGAAATACTGTGGGCCACTGTCCTAAGTGGACAGAAATTTTTGTTGTAGGGCCATAGATTCCGGATCCTGTCAGATTATTCATTTTCGAACCATCTGTGAAGAAATTTATAGAGCCTGTTGGAACGCTGGGTCCACCTCCTTCCCACTCCTGGCGGGAAGGAATGAACACATCGTAAGGTAAGTCATAATTGACTACCGTTTCCATCCAGTCACTACAAATTCCCATTGCGGGATTTATGGCAAATTCATTTAATATGCTGAGGTGACCCGTAAGGTCTCCGACAGCATTGTTTTATTCTCTTTAACCTTAGAGCACTTTTTCCGCTTCCAGCTTTATGAATTGATCTAACCGGGGCAGGTGAAGCATTGCGTCTAAGGCCAAAGTGGGTGTACTACGAACTGCACCAGTGATGGCTATGCAAGCGGTGCGTTGGATTTTGTTGAGCTTAGCCCTTGCAGCAGCCTCATTAGTTTTAGGCCACCAGACAAGGGAAGCGTAAGTTGTCCTGGGACGGACAATGGTTTTATATATCCACATGATCATACTTGGTTTTAGGCCCCATCTTTTACCAAGGGGTTTTGAACAAACCCAAAGTGTATTGAGACCTTTCTGCACAACTGATTGGAGATGAGAGTTCCAATTAAGCTTTGCGTCGAGTATGACACCTAGATATTTTACTTCACTTGAATAAACTAATTGTGTTTGATTCAAGAAAAGGGGTTTCAGTTGTACCTTTCTCCGTTTGGTGAAAGGGATAATGGAAGTTTTTGTAGGATTTATGCCTAGTTGATCCTTTTGACACCAGGAAAACGTGTGATTTAGGGCAGATTGCATTCTTTCCACGATAACACTTTCGAATTTGCCTCGTACAATAATGACAACGTCATCAGCATGTCCAACCACTTCGAAGTCTCTTCTCTCTAAGCTGTCTAGAAGCTCATCCACCACCAGTGACCACAACAAAGGAGAAAGCACTCCGCCTTGCGGCACCCCCTTGTTGCTTTAACAGTGAAGTATGAACCGCTAAGCTCAGAGGAGATTTTCCGATTAGCTAGCATAGCATGTACCCAGGTAACAATGCATAGGTCGAATTTTCTCCTCAACATTGCTGACCCTATAGACGAATAAGAAGCGTTATCGAATGCGCCCTCAATATCAAGAAATGCTACAAGAGCAATTTCCTTTGCATTAAGTGTTTTTTCGATTTTTTTAACTACCGTATGTAGTGCCGAGATCGTAGATTTTCCACTTTGATAAGCGAATTGGTTTTTTGACAAAGGCATTGCTTTCATAAATTTGTGATTTATGTACTCGCATAGTACCTTTTCCATAATTTTGAGCATTACAGAGGATAAACTTATCGGCCTGAATGCTTTGGAGTTGGTTTTATCTCTCTTGCCTGCCTTCGGAATGAAGACAGCCCGGATTTGACGCCAATCGTTAGGTATGTGCCCCAAAATCAGACTCGCCTTAAAAATCTCAACCAAGGGTGGAACCAGTGTTTTCTCCTCTTTTTGGATCAACGCTGGGAATATTCCATCCATGCCAGGAGACTTAAATGGCTCGAAAGATCTCACAACCCTCTCAACCCTGGCCCGAGTGAAAGCTTCCTTTGCAACCTTTATTGCGTCTTTTTTAGATCCAGAAACCCATGATTGGATCTTTTGGGGATCTGAGACAGCAATTCCAGTGCCTTGGTCGCCGATGCTCGACTCAGGGATTGAATCAGGGAAGTGGATCTTTAACAATTCGCTCAGTGTATCGCTAGGCTCTACAGTGAGCAAACCATCCGTCTTTCGGAGGCTACCCACACCATTGGAGTGGTCTTTTGAAAGAGTTTTTTGGAGTCTGGCCACTACGGGTGTATTCTCTATGCTTTCACACATTAGAATCCACGATTTCCGTTTGGCTGACCTTATTTCTTTGTTGTAGTTCTTCAGGGCCTTTCTGTATAGGCTCCAATCGCCGGTTCGCTTAGCACGGTTGAGCTCCCTACGCGCAGTTTTCCTAAGCTTCTCAAGAGTTTTATTCCACCATGGAACGTCTCTACTCGAACTAGTTGATTTAGTTGGACAGCTCTCTTGGTAGGCGTTAAGGATTTTGTTTTTAATGGATTTGGACGCATCTTCCAATTGTGTTATGGACTTGATGTGACTTTCTATGATGTACTCTTCGGATCGTAGGATAGCTGAGTAGGATTCCCAATCAGTTTTCTTAGGATCTTTAAACGTTTTTTCCATCGTTAGACCCCTTCCCATTCGAAGATGATGTGTTTATGGTCTGACATTGATATTTCTTCAGAAACATGCCAGTGTTGTATCTTATCAGAGATAGACCGACTACATAGAGTCAAGTCCAAAACTTCCTGACGAATGGAGTTTTCAAACGTGGGCTTGTCACCAACATTACAAATGTCAATGTTCTTGGAAGAGAGAAACTGTAACAGGTACTCACCTCTGGTGTTTATATTGGTACTTCCCCATACGGTGTGATGTGCATTTGCGTCGCACCCAATGACGAAGGGGATGTTGTGTCGGTGGCTGTAGGCTACGAGCGCAGCTATTTCTGGAGGAGGGATTTCGTCCACGTCACCTGGGAAGTATGCCGAGACCACCAAGATCTCTCTACTCCCTCTGGCGGAAGGTACCTCCATCCTGACCGCTACGATGTCCCTTTTTATGAGTTCTGAAATTGGAAAGTATTTACAGTTGTTATGTAATTAAATAGCCGCTCTAGGAGAAAGCTGGCTGTCATCATATACCAACTTACATGAGTGTTGTGGAATACCTTGTATTCTGGATTTATTGACCCATGGCTCTTGAATGAGGGCCACGGTTAAATTCTCTTTGGTGAACCTCCGACAGAGCACACCCGTGGCGCTCTCAGCATGGTGGAGGTTCACTTGCAGAACTTTAGTCGCCATTTCCGGGGTTCCCGCTTTTTCCGGACGACGACTGTCCGGCTTTGGATGTTGCGGATCATCAGGATGTCGTTTGATGTTACAGTTTGGGTTTTCTCTCTTCCCTGTAGCAACCTGGCCCGCCAGTTTCGCCTCTGTGGTCAAACTGTCGCTTTTTGCAACCCCTTTGCCCTGTTTAGATACCTTTGGTTTGGTACCACTAGAGCAGGGGGTCGCATGTAAGCTTCGAGCTTTTCCTTTAGAGGCGGACAGACTAGCCTTTATGGTGCTTTTGGGGTGAGATTTACTAACCTCGCCCGAACCGGAGGCTTCCTCAGATTTCTCTTGGGTCGGCCTTCCAGAAACGGACCATACAAATAATTTCCCGTTATTCCGAAAAAAATCCCTTTATAATTTAAAATTAACAAATTGGAAATTGTAAACAACTTCTCGTTAAAATCCAAAGAATTTTCCATGGAACTGCCCGCGGAGATTCCGATTTTTTTTTTCCGTGGAAAATCTGAAGAATCTCTCACGAAAATTTTCAAAAAAATCTCTAAGAAATCCCAAAATTTTTCATTTCGAAATCCCAAACATTTTTTCCTGGGAGTTTCTAAAAGCTTTTAAGAAATTCCAAAGGTTATTCCAGGAAGATTTAAATAATTGCTAATGGAAATTTCAAAGTAATTTCCAAAAAAAAAATCCAAATGAATCTTTTGGAAAATTTAGAAGAATTTCCTGACGAAACTCATTATATTTCTCCGGCGAAATACAAATGATTTTCCTGGTAATGTATTTGTCTAAGGAAACAACGGTAATTAAAAAATCTGATGTGGGCTACAAAAATATGGCGTCGTGCCACCAACCACCTACAAGCCGTTTCAGCGCTTTTAGTGTGACGCCGAAAACGCCGCCGCCGCCGATCGAAACTATGACACACGCAGCTGCCGAAGATTTTCGGTCCGGCACACACCTCTACACGAGATCCATTCAGCGTGTCCAAATATTCAATCAGAATTTCATCGGGAAGGCTAACCAAGCCCACGTAACGTAAACGAAAACGAATTGCGAACTAATGCATCATCTTCTTGAGCCAGCTCCAGAAAATAACAAGTGAATTAACTTGACCCATAATCTTCAATTTAAGATCTCCATGAATGCTTGAAAATTGTCTCTGAACTGAATCCAATTGGTTGTCCTGTCCTGTAGCTACAAATTCAATGATCAAAAATGTCTGATAAGTAAGCGAGACCTTTCTACCATCTTTCTTCATTGAGATTGGCAAGCAAATCATTTTTACCCTGGAAAGAAAATTTTATTATCATCAGTTCAAACCATTACATTTTGCTAACCAACGTACGGCAGTTTTGAAAAGAAAGTCCTCGTGATCTGCAATTATTTCCTTGCAAAGTTTTTTGAACAGACGTGTGTTGAGAGGGTTGAAAGTTCCAGATTTGATTTGGTTTAGGATTCTGACAACAGTCTCTAGCTCTTTTTGCAAAAGTTGTGGTAGAATTTCACAAACAACAGCACAGCGCTAAATCATGCAATGAACACCCTTGGCATTTACCCTTCCCTGGAATCCCGATTTCGACACAAGCATTGCGGGTGCACCATCAGTAAAATCTAATCAAACTTTTTTCCACTGCAAACCACCAGATTCAAAAAGCTATTGTAGTCATGATGTCGTGGCTTTTGGTTGTAGTTTCCAAATCATTACAGAATTTGTGGGCTTCGTGGCCGTGCGATTAGCGACGTCAGTCGTATAGACGTATGTGCTGTGGAGTGTGGTGATCCCCGCCCTGGAAAAGAGAAAAAATTTCGAATAGCCAATAGCGGAAAGCTCTCCCCAAGTCCACTGGATGTAGTGTAAATGTCCTGTCCGTTGTCTAATGATAGATTTTAACTGTTCAGTCTGTGCGTCCGCTGGTCGGACGTTGATCCGGTCTTTTTTAGAAACACTTTTTTCAAACTTTGCAAAGTTATCATTACCCCCTTGGTACACTCTCGCAGCCCCCAGGTAGTCATGGACCACTCGTTGGGAAACACCGAGTAAAGGAACTGTTCCGATTTCCATCTTACTGAGCATATATTCAACTCATTGCAAAACGACATCGCTTCTTTTTGCTAACAGCTGAAAAAAGTCACAAAAATAAGAAACAAATCAAATTCCTTCTCATTGCATTGCTATGATGTTGATGCGATGAACATGGGAGTTATGTAATGAACAACCACTGTGTATCGGAACGTTTGCATAAAAAATCAAAAAAAGCATGGATCACCGGCGTTGGTTGTTAGGAGCATACATTCTAGTTTAAACGTGAGTACCTAGTGCCCTTGGCAGAGAAATACAAAGTGTTGAAAAATCGGAAGGCGTTTCAAAACGAGACACCAATTTAACAGCTGATCGGATATTTTTTCTTGGAGGAACGTACCCCCAACTGTTCCGAGTGGTAAAATCGCACGATCTTATTTCAAATATTTCAACGATCCACGCGGACACGGTGACTGTTGTTTGAATAGATGACAAGCATATCTAACGTGTGTCCGGCAGCATCAGGATTCGGATTGTCAGTAAGGCAATGAACACCTTCGATTGGCTGGAATGGAACGACAAAAGGTGACCACGCTCAAGTGCAACAATAATGTTTGCTGCACACGGACAGGTGAAACTCGATCAGCGACATGAAAGGATCCGCATTCGTCCCACTCGAACGCGGTTGCATAACCATTCATCATCACAGCGGCTTCAGCGTGGTGCCACTTGACCCTGGCCGTGACAGTCTAGGAGGTCTACGAGATTGGATACAAAGTTTGTACGAATGCAGATATAGATATCGCTTGAATGTCGATTCCACATATGTTGTTTATAAAACTACTTTTATTACGAAATACTTACATAAAATACATTGAAACTTGCTGTGCCCCTATGTTGATTTCATTATTGTTCACACAACACGCAAAAAAAAGCGTTCATGAATTCGTGAACTAACGAGTTCACGGTGTATTTCTTCGAGAACAACAGTCACGGATTCGGGAATACAGTCACGTTTTGTACGCGGTGTATTTTGCTGGTTCACGAAATCGGGAACGCTTTTTTTGCGCGAACCTTCGAAGCTCGAACATCCCAATGATTGAATAGAACACTTCCCAATTTAAAAAAAAATCTTCGTTGGTCCTTCAACAGGGTGAGTTACGAAAAGAAAGTCACTAAAATATAGACACATAGATAATGGCTTCTGTTACTCTAAGTCATATTTCCAGTTAGTCGATTGTGCAAGTTTACTTATTCTGGCCAATCACTACAATTTATGCAACTACAATTTATGCGATAAGCCTAAGCTAACTCAATCTACGAGACTGTGACTCCCATTCAAAAGCAACAGCAATCCAATTAAACGCTACTGCCAGTATATCACCCACATACGCGAGATGTCTTTTGTGTGTTTATGGGATTAATTGCCGAGTCAGGAAAACTGTTTGTAGATGGAATTTATCTCATTACTACTGTCGGTCATTCGCAGAAGTCGGGCAGCACTTACATATGAACAGCGACGACGAACGGCCGGCGTGCCAGAGTTGGTATGTTGGTAATGTTTGCAGGGGAAGTGAACTAGATCGCATATGTAAAGGAAAGTTTAGTAATGACATTTTACAACTTTTGAAGGTAGGCTCGAAGTAAAAATTCCAGAAAATAACACAGAGCATGATTGCCTATCCTAGTCTGAGTGGAAGATAATCTGCGAAATGTTGATGGAAAAAATTTCTTGTTGCGTTGCAAATGAAGAACAAAAGTGAATGATAAAGGCAATAGTGCATTTCGGACTACAAGCCCCAAAATGCAACATAACGGGCAGCCGACGAGGACGGAGAAATTGCTCGTGGGCGTCTTTCGTTAAATAACTGTTTTAATCTGACTAATTTATTGGCACGAAATTTCGTTATACATATAATTTTCTTATTTTGGTTTGCACCTCAACCGGCTATAAGCTAAAACTACCCAACGAGCGCGGACTAGGATTGTACACTCATCACGCAATTATAGGACAGTCGGGGTGCCATCAATTATTGCCAAATGAACATGTTTTTATGAGAAAATATCAAAATGTATACAGCTCTATGACAAAATCTAGTATAAATGTACAACTTGGGATTTTGCAATGACGAAGTATTAGCTTTGAATTTAGTATTCGGGTCAAAACTGCTGAGGCGATTCAAATATGACGTCCACTACTTTTTGAGATTTTTAGACCCCCCTCCCCTTCTGTCGCGCTTTTTTGTATACCTGGTTTCCTGCCGTGAGTCGCATATTTGTCCCACATGAATATGAAACCCAGCAAAGATGGGACAGATATGCGTTTCACGGCAGTATATGTGCTGTCACAAAATCTTAGGCAACCTTCCCCCCTAAAACCTGTGACGTCATTATTGAATGACCCCGTTATGTGAAATTTATCGCATCGCAAGCAACCCCCCTCTCCTCCTTGGAAACTCCAAAATCTGCATTTTTGACCTCTCTTATGTATTTTTTCTAATTTTTACAATGCGCGAGAAAGGCACCACCAACGCCAAGTGGATTAATCTGGGGTTTTCACTATGGAGTTTGATAAGTTTGCCTGTACGCTCCTATTTGGCGAATAAATTCCCCAGTTTCAAATTATTCCAATTCTGATTAATTTTGCAAACCTAGTATGTGTGCAAATTTTATTTAAAACAGTTTGAACCCGATTCTATGCTTTAAACTTAAGAATGTTCAACTGATTTGCTTAAATCTTCAGAATGCTACTTGCACAAGGCACTGTCTAGTGTCTATGTGTTTGTTTGTTCTACAATGTAAAATCTACATCATTTTCACCCTCGGAATTGTTTATGTTGCATTCACAATGCATTCGTATTGATGACTCAGATAAAATGAGACAAAGATGGCGTAACTTGTCGTCACTTAGTTTGGTGCAGAAAACAGTATGCTATTAATGAGCAATTTAGCGTCACACAAATGTCTCAATTTTGCCTAATCTGCCCTAGTCACACAGTTTTCTTTCTACGCCGTAAAATTATTATCAACTGGTTTTTTCACCCTATAGATTCTTATTGTTTTTATTTTGCAATTTGAATGAACACCACGAGAACTGTTAATTACACTAGACGCTGATTGTTAGGGAAAATTCCGAGATTTTTTGGTCACAAGGTATGAAGAGGATCATTGCTTGAACGCCGTTAAAGTCACTTGCATGTTTGCATAATTGCATGTTCAGATAAGTTAAAATACTAAGTTATTACGATATCTGAATGTCCCCAAGAGAGTTTTACCAAAGGTAGAAATTTTGAAAAGTGTTCAGCAGCATATAAGCACAAAAGGATATGGAGACGCATGGTACATTTGCGTGATGATTTATCTTGTGACTAAACTTTTAACGCAAATTTCATCTCATCCTGTTGAGCGGTAGCGAAATTGAATTTCGTGAATTTATTGATCAGGTTTGAAGAATAAAAAAAATTACAAAATTCCTGGGGGGAAATAGTGTAAAATTAGAGACTTAGGACATGTATGAAAATATGACGTATGAGCTTACTGTAGTGTATGCTACCCTTCAACGATGCTGCTTATCTTTAAGGTCACTCCTGACGGAATCCAAATTTCAAAATTTTCAAGGGCACACCATTCGATACGGAAGCAACGCACAACTGTCATGTTTATTTTTTCAGCTTTGCTGCATTGCAGCGTCGCACTGAATGGTGTGCCCTTGAAAACGCGAGTACTTTGAAAAGTGGATTCCGTCAGGAGTGACCTTAAATACTACTGCTTTCTACCATAGTTCAATCTGCGTAACAATTTTACATGAACAATTTGGATATAAATAGATAAATAGATGCAATTTCTCACCTATATCTGTTCATTCAGATTGGATTTTAACCTTTCTACCTTTTACTCTTAACCTTGAGTACTCGAATTAAATACATGAAAAAATAATTAGTTTCTGGCTACAATACTGCAACAAGGGCATTACACCGTTCATATAGTTATCCTATCTGAATGGTTTCCGAAACACAGCGATACAAAGAAACTGGTCTGGATGGATGGTAACTCAGAAATAATGAAACTGGCTAACTGGGGATATAACAAACGATGATAAAGCTGATCTGATCAGTTCAGTCATTTCTAGTTCAGGTTATTTCATCACTTACTGACTATTATTTATGAAATTCACTGATTATAAACTTTATAGAAAAGATATTAAATTTTGCATAAATGTATCCACATCAGAACATTCTTCTAGCGCGCAATTAAATACATGAAACTTTATAGAAAAGATATTAAATTTTGCATAAATGTATCCACATCAGAACATTCTTCTAGCGCGCAATAGTGGCAATCGTAGATCTATTGTTGTTTATTGTCCTGTTCTTGCTGTGTAGATGCTGTTTTGCAGAAGTAGCGTTGTCGATCTCCTCAGAAGGCGGCAGCACCCCCATGAAACGGCTGTCATCCACGAAAAACTCGCCTGAAGCCAAAAACATGGTGCTGCAACATGGTGCTGGATGTAAACATTGCCGGTTAAGCAATAAACACCACCCCCCTGAAATGAGATGTAGTTCTTGAAGCCGTCTACAGATTGGGTGGCGCTAGTGTTGCCTTTCCTATTTTAAGCTCCGTTCATACCGCCGCAAGAGCATTGGCGATTGGCGCTTTGATGTTGCATGAAGAAGAAGAAGAAGAAGAAGCAGAAAGATGATAATCAAAAATATTCGCACGGAAAAACATACGAGAAATTTTTGAAACATAAAATTCTAGAGAAATTTAATTAAAAACGGTAAGCAGTACGGGGTTAGACTTGTTTTCAACTGAACATTAAACACAATATTTCAATTTCAATTTTTATTCTGTGATATCGTACTGTTTACCGTTTTTAATTAAATTGCCTCTAGAATTTCAGAGAAGAGTTTCAAAAATATCCTCGTACCGTTTTCCCGTGCGAAAATTTTCAAATATCATCTTTCTGCTTCTTCTTCTTCTTCATGAAACATCAAAGCGCCAATTAATCACGTTGAAAATCACGCAACAATACAATACATCTCGTTGAATATAATTAACCAATGCAACACATGCCGCTTACGCATCCGACTGTTCTGACTTCGTGCGTTTATCACCCCCATGAAACGGCTGTCATCCACGAACAACTCGCCTGAAGCCAAAAACATGGTGCTGCAACATGGTGGTGGATGTAAACATTGCCGGTTAAGCAATAAACACTAGCGCCACCCAATCTGTAGACGGCTTCAAGAACTACATCTCATTTCAGGGGGGTGGGCGGCAGGTGTGGCATCGGTTCAGTATCGGTTACACTGGGGTATTCGGGTTCAACGGGTGAAAACGTAGCGTAACCAACACATCCTTTTTTTTCTAAATAAATGAGCAAGTGTGCAAGCATTTGCAAGAAACTTGTATTAAGGTACAGTGGGGTAAGTGGGTAAATGAGGTAAGTGAAAAAAAACGCAAGTATTTCACTGATGAAGTACAGAATTATTCAATTTCACTTCACAATCATACAAGGCCATTCAAATCAATGCGTTGAATAAGTGAAACAGGAAATAATGAACCATTTCAACATGCGAAAGTAAAAGTTTATTAACCTTTCAAGTTTATCTTTTGCACAAGTTGTTTTACGTGTCAATAAATCAAATATTTATTTATGTTGGTTTCCATAACACATTCAATTAGTGCATTGATAAGTTGGTTTTCTTTGTAGTTGGTAGTTGGTTTTCTTTCCAGCCACAAAAATAGTGATATGAACATCATAAATATTGAAAAAAATATTTTATTGCTTTGCCTGGTTTTTACCATGGGTGGGGCAAGTGAAAATTTCCCGACACTGAATGCATTTCTCTATTTTTCCAAACACAAATAATTTCTATTAAGCGTATATAAACAAATTATACAAATTCGAACTCATTCGAAGGCTTTTGGTTTTTACAGTGATACGTTGTAATACTAAATCAGGAACCCAAAGTGTCAAGCGTGTCAGTGTTTTAAATAATCCATGTTTGATAAATAATTCGTGAAAAAATGTTATTTATATAGCTTAAATAGAAATATATTGAAAAATATCTCAACAATTATGATTTATTTAGTTGAAATTTATAAAATTTGTTTATTTGGTAATGTAGACTCTTCTACTGAAATCATAAGTGGATTGTTAATGAAACACAATATGATTCCAGGTTTGATGAATATTTCAAAGATAATTTCTCTGCATTATCGCCAAGGTTCATTATCTTACTATAAACTTACTATAAAAAGTAGTGTTAGACACAAATGGAGATGAGATATTAGATCTCAAAAAATTCAAGTAAAGAAAACATAAAAATATAAAAATCATTTAATGGGGGGCACTCTATCCGAGTAGACGAAAATAGCTCAATAATATCAAATGTTGATAAAATAGCAAAATGAGATATGGACATGATTGATATAAGAGATAAAAGATCAGACGACAATATCAATATTTTGCACTAAAATATCATGAGGATATCAAGATATGTTATTTGTAATAAGTGATCGATATCAAGTGCCATTAGATTGTTCTTATCCATAGCATATCTTGATATTTAAATGATATTTCGGTGCAAATTTTTGATATTGTTGCCTGTTCTTTTATCTCTTATATCAATCAAGTCCATATCATGTTTTGTTATTCTGTTCATGGCTTCTGCCCGGGTAGTGCCCTTTGACTTTCATGAAGTGTCAAAAAGCATCACAACAGATCACAGTTTTGCTCTATTCAGTATAATTATCATTTGCATGAAATATATGAACAGAAAATGTGTTCTTATATTGAAAAATCCTCATTTAAAATCATTTTTTCACTTACCCCACATGTGGGGCAAGTGAAAAATTGAAACCGATTTTTTTGTTTTCCAAATATTTTGTATCCTAAAAGTATTTTTCAAAGATCTTGTTCGCAGGCATATAAAGATTGGATAGATGATTCGTTATGTCATAAATATGATCAATTGCAATATTATCTTCAACTTTTATGACTTGATGAACATGAAATATATGATTTCCTTTACCCACTTGTCCCACTGTACCTTATGGGAAACCTGAACCTAGTTGCATGTTGGGACCTACATGTTCTTGGATAACATGTCCAATACTCCGATCAAAAAATTATTAGAATTTTGATTTCAAACAGCAGGTTCCTGGGCGTCTTCTAAGCGATTTTCACAATTCTTGCACAGTTATCTTGTCCACCTCATCTAGTTCCCTGTAGTTTACTAGTTTGTTATGTTTCTCGGGATCCTATTTTGTATGGTAGATAAGCTGGAGTACGGCCGGATGCTGTCATTTAGAATGTAGAAAACCAAATTCTATATTCGAATAAAATTTACCGATTAAAAAGAACTTCAGCACGGAAGTCAACCCAGCTTGTCCCTGCAAGCCCCTGAAGTCCTTGCGTATTATATTGGTTTGATGCAGATGTTCGATGTTCTCCAAATTGTTCTGGAATTCAGATCATTTGGTTTGCAAGGTTAACTACGCCTGGTTTTAAACCAAAATTAACCTAGCATGTCCACACAAGTCCCTACGGCCCTTGCGTATTATGTGGAGTTCAAATTAGTTTATTGCGCAGATGTTCTAGGTTCTCCAATTTGTTCTGAAGTTTAGATCATTGGATCTAGCAGGTCAACTTCGCCTGGTTTCAAACCAAAATCAAACCAAAATCGCGGCTACAAACGAATTGGAAAAAGAAAGTTTATGCAAATGCTGTGTAGTTGAAAGACACAAGACTATCAAGTAGCAACAAACAATCTGCGTATGAAGAAAAATAGTTCTACAATGTTGACCTACATTCTTTGGCGTACTGTCTTGATGTGTACGGAGCACGACATTTAACAACATTGCTTGAGGCTTAGAAGACGACCGGGAACCTGATATTTAAAAACATGATTCTGATGATTTGTTGATCACAGTATTGGGCATGTTAACCAATAACATGTAGGTCCCAACATGCAATTAGGTTCAGGTTTCCCATAATACAAGTTCCATATAAATGCCCACACACTTATTATTATTCCTGTTCGGGTGTGCCACTGCGACCAATTATTAGATCTATTGTAGCATTACCCGTATCCTTAGTGTTTAAGTGCATGTCGAATTACTCCAGTGCTATTGAGAAGCAATGCAGTATCGGTTTCGATACAGTTGTTGTTTTGTTTTCTCAAGACCACCATGACCACCAGGTCCCGCTATTTAGACCCTTCATAGAGAGCAATCCCATTGAAGGCGCGCCCCTTATCAATAGGAAATCAATCCTTTCTTGAGAAAACAGAACTATAATACTTGTTGGATACTAGCTACAACCCTGGTAGTGTTCTACATGTCCAGCTAAACTATATGTGAGAGGAGATAACTGCGCAATGATCTCTAATCGTGTTCGGTAAACATCGCATCGTGAGGCTGCTTGTATATTCTGGGAAATGTGTAGATTGTAAGATGAGTAGTCGGTTAGTTAGATATAAGCATCCAAGGAGTGAGGCACGCGTGTCAAATTTTAATCTGTTACTTTAAGCAATAAACTGTGTAGTTGTATGTAGTGTTTCAATATAATTGTGTGTTTGATTGCCGCTAAAATCTGTGTTTGAATCGTGCATGCTACAAAAATCGGAATACCCAGGAATCCTTAACGCCGTAAAGACTTGGATAACGCTTACGAGGTCTTCGAAAGGAAACTGTATCGTCGACCAACCCGGAAAGGAAAGGAGATTCACCATCGTCGCATGCAACAATCTGATGTTGGAATACATTCCTACAGTCCATAATCCCAAATCAGCAAGGTACACCGGTTTCCCGACATCAATTGGTCCTTTGGATCCGGATACGGAAGGACAGGACAGGAAGGACGGACACAGTTTGAACCACGCGGCAACTGCACACTTCGGAACAATAGCCATTATAAACCAGCCATTGCAATTCGCCACCTTGAGTGTCATCTTGAGTGAAATACACGCCATTGTAGCATGGAACAATGCGTTGTGTAGATACGGAATTGATACGGACATCAATTGGCATTGTCGGACCGAACACTAATCCCGCATCAAGCTCTGTTTCCACAGGTAAGCTAGAATAGATTAGTGTATGTCTGGCCGAAGCCACAGTTTCCTTTTCTAACACCCCAACTTCGATGTTTTCTCCATTGTGCTTTTGAATCGGCCTGGACGAGGCTGGTCAGTGAACCCTACTCCTGGATCTTTATGGTGTCACAACTCATACGCACCAATACGAGGGCGATTTGGTGAATGGTCGGTAGATACAATCGGCAGGAAGACGGGCCATTATTACTACGAGATCGTTAACCCTACACAATCGCCAAATGGTTATTGGACATCTTGGACCATGCAGCAGTAGCTTACATGGAAATAATAGCATGAAGAGGCGGCATCATATATTATTCGGTTGGGTGAGTGCTATAGAATAAGTACTGCCGAAGCTAGCAAATAGATATTGCCTGTTTTTAATGAAATTTAAACCTCTTCGACACTTTTTGCGACGAATCCCTGAATACGAGAACTGTTCGTTAGAACAAGTCCACTTTCTTGGATTTAATTGGATTTGCCTCGATATTATCTCGTTGGACTGGAGCAGCTGTTGTTCTCACGGGTGAGTTGCAACAGTGTATGTCCACCGAAGCATTGGTTTCAGAAACTACATACGGATTTTCTCTCCTCTTTTGACACATTTTTGGCTGCGAGTTGAAACGGATCTATTGTACACTGAACACACCTTAAACTGTATCTGTCTTCATCAGTGTAGCTGTTATTTCTCAAAGGTGAGATACATAGTATATGGCCTGCCGAGGCCTAGGACGACAGGTACTACATAACATATCCTCCTTCTCCGCAATTTACATGCAACTTTGAGCTTCTACGGATTTGTGACATCACATTCAGTACTGTTTATTGGAGACCGGTGGTTGAAGAATCGGAGTTAGGCTGCAGCTAACTGTTGCACAGGTTAGTGAAGGCAGTATATGTCCGCCGAAGCAAGGCTTCAGTCGGAATACTATACCAGTTTTTCATTCATTTGCCGGTTCGACGTGACATCACATCATCATGGCACCATCGGTCAAGAACAACTCTACCCTAAAGGCATTGAAGGCTCAGTTGAAAGGCATCCAGTCTTCACTCAACGATATATCTCGATTCGTGGAGCAGTTCAAGGAAGACACTTCTGTTACACAAATAACTATACGCTTAGATAGGATAGATAGCTTGTGGGAAAAATACTCGGAAACTTTGGTATCTATTTTGGGTCATGCGCAGTTTGAGGAGGAAGAGGATGAATACGAAAGGAAGAGGGAGAAGGATAGTGATCGTTTCTACGAAATGAAATCGTTTCTTCTTGATAAGGCGAGAGAACGTCAGCCTGCATTAGAACATAACCAATCTATTCGTGACGTGTCTATGCTTGGAGGGCTAGATCATGTCCGGTTGCCACAAATTAAATTACAGTCTTTTAACGGAGAGGTGGATGACTGGTTAAGCTTCAGGGACCTTTTACTTCGCTTATTCACAACAAGATGGAACTTCCGGAGGTAGAGAAATTCCACTACCTTAAGGGCTGTCTACAAGGGGAGCCAAAAAATTTAATTGATCCGTTGCCATTAACCGAAGCGAATTATCAAGTTGCCTGGAATACGTTATTGAAAAGGTACGATAACAGTAAGGTGCTGAGAAAACGACAAATTCAAGCACTATTTAAACTGCCAGCACTTCAACGTGAATCAGTGGGAGAATTGCACAATCTCCTTGAAGGATTCGAGAGGATAGTGCAAACCCTTGATCAGGTTGTTCAGCCTCGCGACTATAAGGATCTGCTTCTCGTAAATTTTCTCACCACAAGGATGGATCCGGTGACTCGCAGGAGTTGGGAAGAGCAATCGGCTAACAAGGACCAGGATACGGTGAAAGATATTACGGAATTCCTCCACAGGCGGTTAAGAATACTGGAATCCATGCCGCCGAAGGCAATGGAGAGGAATACTCATCAATTACAAGTTTCGTCAAAGGTGAAATCTACGGCTGTAAGGACGAGCTACAATCTGGTGCAGAGCTCTGCTGGAAATTGTGTGATTTGCAAGGATAATCACATGTTGTACCAGTGCTCTAGATTTCAAAGGCTATCGGTGATGGAACGGGATTCAGTTTTGAAGGCCAATGGTCTGTGTCGTAACTGTTTTAAGGTTGGTCATCAGGCAAGGGATTGTCAATCAAGATATTCCTGCAGGAAATGTCAACGTAGGCATCATACTCTTGTATGCTTCAGATCGGATAATGACGTGAGAGTTGGAACACATCCTAAGCCTAGCAACTTTTCAAATCCTAAGGAACCTAAAGGATCATCAAGCAACGCAAGTTCTTCTCAAGTCGCTGAAGTGGCAGCCTCTGACGTTGTGGCATCTAACGTGGCTAATCAGATCTCTTCTCAAGTCCTGCTAGCAACAGCAATTATTCTTCTTGAAGACGAGGACGGTAATCGGTTTGTAGCTAGAGCACTTCTAGATTCAGGTTCGGAAAGTAATTTTATTACTCAATCATTGTGTCAACGGATGAGAGTACATCGAAGCACAGTAGACGTTTCTGTTATGGGTATTGGCGAATCTGCGTCTAAGGTCAAACATCGCATCGAGACAATGGTATTATCGCGAAACACCGAATTTTCGCGGAAGATGGAGTTTTTGGTTCTCCCCAAGGTAACGGTTAACCTGCCGACGACAAGAGTCAGTACAGAAGGATGGTCCATCCCAACCGGATTTACATTAGCGGATCCTTCCTTCTTTCAACCTAACGCAGTAGATGTTGTCCTAGGCATTGAATCGTTCTTCGACTTTTTTCATACTGGTCGTACAGTTTCGTTAGGAGAACACCTACCAACACTCACTGAAACGGTGTTCGGCTGGGTAATAGGCGGCGGTGTCTCAAGTATGCAGCATTCTTTGCGAATCAACTGTCATGTCTCATCAAGCTGCAAATTAGAAACGTTGGTCGAACGGTTTTGGGAGTGTGAGGAGTTGGATTCTACCAAAACGTATTCCAAGGAGGAACAAATGTGCGAAAAAATATTTGAAGAAACGGTGAAACGCACTTCAGAAGGTCGTTACGTAGTTGCATTACCACAGATCGATCATATGGTTCAACGGCTTGGCGAATCAAGAGAGATAGCGTATCGGCGACTCCAGGCTACCGAGCGTCGACTAGCGAGAAATGCCATGTTATGCAAGCAGTATTACAGCTTTATGGAAGAATACTTAAGGCTAGGGCATATGCAGAAGGTTTCAGATCAAAATCCATGTGATCGAAGCTATCTCCCTCATCATCCTGTTGTGAAAGAAGCGAGTACGACAACAAAGGTTAGGGTGGTTTTTGACGCTTCTTGTAGAACATCCACAGGAGTTGCGCTCAACGATTGCCTGTTGTCCGGACCAACTATTCAGGAGGATCTTCGTTCCATTATTTTACGATGCCGTATGAAGTATATCATGATGGTGGCAGACGTAGAGAAAATGTTTCGGCAAATTCTCGTACGTCAGGAAGACAGACATCTCCAGTGTATCCTGTGGCGTTCGTCACCAGCTGCGGATGTTAACGTATACGAGCTTTGTACCGTCACGTATGGGACAAAGTCAGCACCGTTTTTGGCAACTCGAACGTTACACCAATTGGCACAGGACGAAGAACATCGCTTCCCATTAGCAGCAAAAGCGATTCACAAGGATACTTATGTCGACGACGTATTGAGTGGCGTTAACAGCGTTCAGGAGGCACTAGAACTGCGACTGCAACTAGAAGGGCTATTAAGTAGCGGAGGATTTAGGCTAAGAAAGTGGGCTTCGAACTGTCAAGAAGCCCTAGACGGTATTGCAGAAGAAAACTTGGCCCTTCATACCAAAAACAGTAATGGTTTGGACCCAGACCCGTGGGTGAAAATCCTAGGATTGTCTTGGATACCTAAAACAGATTGCTTCAAATTCGATTTCACATTCCCCATCATAGAAGAGACCGCAGAGCTTTCCAAGCGGCAGATTTTATCTGTTATCGCTATGCTATTCGATCCGCTAGGCTTGATCGGTGCTGTCATCACTACCGCGAAGGTTCTGATGCAGCTGTTGTGGACATTAACGGATGAAGCAGGCCAACGGCTTAATTGGGACCAACCAATACCTTCAACGGTGGGTGAGACCTTTAGGAAATACTATCAGCAATTATCACTTTTGAATGATATCAAGATAAAACGGTGTGTATTGCTTCAGAAGGCTGTTTCTGTGCAGATACACTGCTTTACTGATGCATCGGAGAAGGCTTTCGGTTGTTGTATCTACGTTAGAAGCTCAGATTCGAATGGAAGGGTACTGGTCGAACTGCTGTCTTCGAAGTCGAGAGTTGCACCATTAAAGGCACAAACAATACCGCGTCTTGAACTCTGCGGGGCACTGTTAGGAGCACAGTTGTTTGAAAGGATTCGAGATTCTATGGACATAAATTTTCAAGCACACTTTTGGACGGATTCTACATGTGTACTTCGTTGGATACAAGCTCCTTCAATGACTTGGGCTACCTTTGTAGCCAACAGGATTGCGAAAATACAAACAATCACCGACGAGTACCAGTGGAGACATGTGCCAGGAGTTACCAATCCTGCAGACCTAATCTCAAGGGGTATTGCGCCGAAAGAACTTGTCAAAAGTCAACTATGGTGGCATGGTCCAAATTGGCTGCAACAGGAACCATCCAAATGGCCAATCAGTTTTGAAACAACAACTTTAGATTTGGTGGAAAAGGAAAGAAGGCGGGTCGTGGCGGCAGTCGGAGCAACGGAAATAGAGTGTTTCAACGTATTCTACCTAGGAAAATTTTCATCGTATAGCAAACTATTGCGTCAAACAGCATATTGGATTCGCTTAATGACGCTTTTAAGAACGCCAAAAGAGGACCGTTTAAACACTGGTTTTCTATCAACCAATGAGCTGCGTAACTCGGAATACTTGTTAGTTCGTCTAGTGCAGCAAGAGGTTTTTATGGATGAGTTTAAGGCTTTGGAACAAGGCAATCCAGTTTCTCGAAAATCACCACTCCGTTGGTTCCACCCGTTTATCGGAAATGATGGTGTTATTAGAGTCGGTGGGAGACTTGGAAAATCAGAGGAAATCGAGGAAGTGAAACATCCAGCAGTATTACCAGCTAAACACTCATTCACCAAGATGCTTCTGCAATACTATCATGAGAGATTATTACATGCTGGGCCCCAATTATTATTAGGAGTTGTCAGACTTCGCTTTTGGCCATTAGGAGGGAGAAATACAGCCAGAGGAATAGTGCATCGTTGCAAAATATGCTATCGAGCGAAGCCTACACCTATGCAACAGTTTATGGGTGAGCTTCCCGCATCCCGAGTTACCGTTGCACGACCATTTTTAAGAACTGGAGTAGATTTTTTTGGACCTATCTACGTTAGACCTGCTCCGAGACGGCCAGCAATGAAAGCGTATGTAGCGATTTTCATTTGTTTATGTACAAAAGCTGTTCACATGGAACTCGTGACGGACCTGTCTACGGATAGATTTCTTCAGGCGCTACGCCGATTCGTAGCTCGAAGAGGAAGGTGTGCTGAAATTTATTCAGATAATGGGACCAACTTTGTTGGAGCCCGCAACAAGCTTGTTGAATTGTTCAAGTTACTGTCTTCTAAGGATCATGAGGAGGCGGTTGACAAATATTGTAGCAATGAAGGCATGCAGTGGCGATTTATTCCTCCGCGTTCACCTCATTTTGGGGGCCTTTGGGAGGCAGCAGTACGCTCCTCCAAACATCATCTGCTGAAGGTTTTAGGAGAGAATCCTGAATCACCAGAAGACCTCATTACCTTACTGACACAAATAGAAGCATGCTTGAACTCGCGACCTCTGACTGCGATGTCAGATGACCCAAACGACATGGAGCCATTAACCCCCGCTCACTTCCTGATCGGGTCATCGCTTCAGGCAATCCCGGATCTGAATTATGAAAATGTTCCTGCCAATCGTCTTCGCAATATGCAGCGAATGCAGCAGAAGGTGCAATTGTTTTGGAGAAGATGGCGCAGAGAATACCTGCACACATTGCAGGCTCGTACCAAACGGTGGAAGCCACCAATTCATGTCAAAATCGGTCAGCTTGTGGTCATCCAAGATGATAATCAATCGCCGTCACATTGGAAAATGGGACGAATTTGTGAACTGCATCCTGGATCCGATGGAGTCGTAAGAGTAGTAACTTTAAGGACTGCTACCGGCTTGCTAAAAAGAGCAGTGGAAAAGCTTTGCTTGCTACCATACATGGATCACGAGGAGGACTCCGAACTAGAAATTTGATTATAGATTCAATCGAGCTTCCCACCCCCTTTTTGTGTCGAAGAGGATTTGTTTATTTTCAGAAATTGAACATGTCTGGGTGGGTGAGGATGTTGGATACTAGCTACAACCCTGGTAGTGTTCTACATGTCCAGCTAAACTATATGTGAGAGGAGATAAACTGGAGATAACTGCGCAATGATCTCTAATCGTGTTCGGTAAACATCGCATCGTGAGGCTGCTTGTATATTCTGGGAAATGTGTAGATTGTAAGATGAGTAGTCGGTTAGTTAGATATAAGCATCCAAGGAGTGAGGCACGCGTGTCAAATTTTAATCTGTTACTTTAAGCAATAAACTGTGTAGTTGTATGTAGTGTTTCAATATAATTGTGTGTTTGATTGCCGCTAAAATCTGTGTTTGAATCGTGCATGCTACAAAAATCGGAATACCCAGGAATCCTTAACGCCGTAAAGACTTGGATAACGCTTACGAGGTCTTCGAAAGGAAACTGTATCGTCGACCAACCCGGAAAGGAAAGGAGATTCACCATCGTCGCATGCAACAATCTGATGTTGGAATACATTCCTACAGTCCATAATCCCAAATCAGCAAGGTACACCGGTTTCCCGACAATACTGTTTTTGGCCATGCATCGGAGCCCTAGTCACATCCTTGTCATGCTGCCAGAATATCACCAGTAAAGCTACAAACCCGGGATTTAGCTCTGTCTACAAGACCATTTCAAGCAAGAGAATTTGTTCAGTAACAAGAACTTCTGTGTGTTCCGCTCACTACCATTTTCACCAGTTCATGAAGAGTTATTACGTATTTAAACGCCTAACTCGATTTTTCCAGCAGTCAGTTCTGCCTAGGACCGGGTACCGAGGTTTTTAAACTAATTGCTTGAAAAGTTGTTTCCGCTGCATACAGTTTAGCCTCAAATAAGAGGAATTCGAGTCTTTCAGCTGTCTGCAAGGTAACATTTATTATGTTTTATTTCTGAGACTGCTGTTGGTATCAGGAACTAAATACGATGAATCCTTAATTACCACAACTTATTGCCCTAGCTGGAAAAATGGATTAAGCTAGAGCTCTGTTTGGTAGATCTTACACCGCAACACACTACGAGAAGCTCGCACACTTGTTCATTTATTTAATAAAACGGATGAGATGAAATTTGCGTGGCTCTCCATATGCTTTTATCCTTATATACTGCTGAATGGTTTTTACAATCCCTACTTATCGTTTCCCCTAAGAGGCTCATTTTTGGCTGAAAAACACTCATTCAGATAACGTAATAACTTAGATTATCGTAATAACTTAGTATTTTAACTTATCTGAACATGCAAGTGACTTCAACGCCGTTCAAGCGATGATCCCCTTCATACTTTGTGACCAAATAATCTCGGAATTTTCCCTACCAATCAACAAACGCCAGTAATTTCGATTTCAATTTTAGAGGTCGAGAACTACACATGCAACACATGAGCATTGCAAATACAATCTTTTTTCCTGATTTTATCGTCCAGTGTTATTAACAGTTGTCGAGGTGTTGATTCAAATTGCATAATAAAAAATTAAGAATCGATAACTTGAATAAACCCAGAGCTTTTGCAACTAATTTTACAGCGTAGAAAAAAAAACTATGTGATCAGGGCAGATTAGGCAAAATTTAGACATTTGTGTGACGCTAAATTGCCCGCATCCAAAAATTAGTTAACGCATAGAGGCATAAGGTTGCAAGAAGTGCAGGTTGGCCGAGTGGCTTTTGTGAAAATGCTTTAAGAAGCATTACAATTATTTGGGAAGAGGGGTTAGGTGTATTAGGTCGGCCTTGTACGAATGTAATTTCAGGTACTTTTGTGCTTCCGTTTGCGCAGGATGACGTGTTTTTGCTATTTTGATGCTAGTGAGAAAACTTCCTCTTCTTTTTCTTCTTCAATGGTTCTACATTCCAACTGGAATTAAGCCACTTTTCAAGTTAGTATTCTATTGGCATTTCCTCAGTTACCGTGGGGCGTTGAAATCCACGAAACCACCTTAGTATATGAAAAAGTCATTAGAAAATAGAAATCGAATGTAAATAAAACGTTTGTCATTGACACAGGAGCACGAAGGCTTCTACTTGTGAAGTGTTTCACATTTACTCATTAAAAACTACGAAAAACATTATAAAATAATGAATTAAATCAACTACTCCTGACTCGAAATCTGTCCACCGTGGTCTATGATGTTCTCGGGTTGGAAACATTCTCGGCACCCTGGGCATAGGGTATGCATTGTACTTGCCACACAAAATACATACACATGCATACTTTCAGGGCACAGCAGCCGTAAAAAGTGTAAACAACAACCTTCCGTTCATCATGTTTAAGGTACTCGTCACTGAGTGGCGTTCCTATCTGTGTTATTAAACCTTCTACTCTATGTTTTGAGATTTTTACAATTTTCACCACGAGCTCATGGGAGAATGGTAGTTGGAAATCGATAAAATGTATGGGGAAATCTGGTATTTTACATATTTTTGGAAAATGGTGGTCTTTTAGAAGAAAGAAGTGTTAAGGAATGAAGTATGAGGTGAAAAGATTATCTCCTGCACTTAGTTTCCACTGATTGGTAGTATTATAGTGATGAAATTTCGATTTTACTCCCATCTGTTGCATTAATCGTTTTGATTGCTACCTTGTTGTTATAAAAATATCACAAAAAAAAACAACTTAATTCACCGAATGGTGATACTGCCTTTCTCGCATTTAGCCAAAATAATGTCTTAATAACTTTTTTTTTCGTTATCAAATCCAATAATGATCAACAAGGCTTTGTCACCTGTCGAATGCAACTTGTTGCGAGGAAATCGGTTTAAAATTACTATATTAAAAAATGGCTAATGTTTTTCGGTTTTCGTGTACACACACACATAGGGTAAATCTGGGTGAGATGCCGCGTCGGCATAGATGCCGCACTTTAGAGATCTGGTAGAACAGACTTGATTTATTGACGCAAATGTATGTGAGAGAGTATCTTTTGTAGCGAAAACAAAAACCTTAATAGTAACTGCTGCTCATTATTATCAGCAATAAAAAAAAATAATGTGACGGTTACACACTTTTATTTATGCCGCAGATGCCGAATAATTTCTAACGCTATTTTGCTTTTCTGGTCACTTGCATGTGCTTCTGCCATTATCTCGAAATGAAAACTTAACTCGCAAGCAAGCTCTACGGGGCCCCACACACGTTCCGACATGTTGTACAACTTTGGCTCCACCCCCAGGAAATTTGGCTTGGTCGGAGTAAAGTCGGACCGTCTGTGGGCAAGTTGTACTGTCAAACAGTCGTACAACTTGCCCACAGACGGTCCGACTTTACTCCGACCAAGCCTAATTTCCTGGGGGTGGAGCCAAAGTTGTACAACATGTCGGAACGTGTGTGGGGCCCCTACCAAAGCGATCGTGTGCCGCTCAAAGCACACTAGCCTAGTCCTGTTGTTGGGTGGGACTTTAAACATATATCATCCGATCCGGACTGATTTAACGGCAACGACTTTCAGCGCGAAACAACGCACACAAATAGGAACATGGGATGTTTTAACCCTAGCCCAGCAGGGTAAATTGGTACAACTTTCCAATTAGGCACGCCACATGAAGCTTGAGATCCTGGGACTAAGTGAAGTCCGTAGGCCAAACTTTGGAGAACACAGAACGCCGTCGAGACAAGTTTTACTATACTCTGGTTTACGAGATGAACACGTTCCCTGGCATCGCGGAGTCGGCTTCCTACTAAGCACTCAGGCACACTCTACGCTTATGAAGTGGGAACCTATAAGTGAAAGGATAATCGTTGCCAGGTTTAGAACACGGGTCCGAAACCTTACTATAATCCAGTGTTACGCCCCAATCGATGCTGCCGATCTGCAAAATAAAGAGAACTTCCACAGCCAACTCAATGCCGTCGTAGATAGAATTCCGAAGGATGATATCAAGATCTGTATGGGCGCCTTCAATGCAAAGATCGGATCCGACAACTCGAACCATGAGCGCATTATGGGACGCCATGGTCTAGGAAAAATGAGCGAAAACGGAGAGCTATTCGCAGAATTCTGTGGTAATAATGACATGGTGATCAAGCTCTTCCCTCATCGACCGGTTCTCAAGGTCACGTGGGTCTCTAGTGACGGCTCTACAGAAAATCAAATCGACCACATCTACATCAGCCGAAAATGGAAACGGAGCCTTCTTGATGTACGGAATGAATGAGTGCCGATATCGCGTCTGATCATCACCTCCTCATCGGCGAAATACGCCTCCGCATTGCGCGGATTCGTCGGCAGGAGAAAAGAGTTGGACGACGGTTCAACACACGCCGACTGGAAGATGCCACGGTGAAACGGTCCTTCGTTGAAGATCTGGTAACGCGTGCTGCAGATATTCCGGAAGGTGGCAGCGTAGAAGTCCAGTGGACCGCCATCAAGAATGCCTTCATTGCGAGAATAATCTCGGCGAACTGCGCACCCAGAGAAAACAATGGAACAGCGATGAGACCTGGAGGAAGATAGAGGAGTGAAGAGAAGCCAAAGCCGCGATAGAGCGATCAAAAACCAGAGGAGCCAAAGTCTTAGCCCGTCAACGATACTCGGCTCTGGAGAAGAAAGTAAAACGCTCATGTCGAAGGGACAAGCGGACTCTCTGGCCGACGAAGGAGAGAGAGCCGCAGCAACCGAGGACATTCGCCGCCTCTACGATATCTCACGACGTTTAAGCTGGGCGAAGATGAATGCAACGATGCCTGTGAAAGACGCGAATGATCAGTTCTCGGGTACTTTTTCAAAACGGCGTATGTCGCAAATTGTAAACAAACCCGTTTTCAACAGCATGTGGCATCAAATTCATCTAAAAATGTGTATATCTTCAAAGCTACATGAAAATGTGTTTTTAAAAATGTAAATCAATTTTTTGCAAAACGGTGTAACATCATTGCTGAAAATATTGCACATACACCGCTTAGCAGAAAATGTACTTTAAAAAGTTTTTTCGAACAACTAAATAGTTTAAAACGTGCGTCTGCTTGTACTTTTTCATCACTGATTTCAAAATTAAGCATGTTGCTTAAATATTCTAATTTTCGTTAAGAAAAACATTTTACGTTGTTTTTCTGCAGCAAATGTTGTTACGTCGTGTTGTAAGTGTTGCAATTTTTTGTCGCATGTGCGTGAAACGTTTCAACTTGACGCAACATTTCGACGTATCAACAATGCAGCGTACGGAGCAGCGTAACATTTCGACGAAAGTAGCATGACCTCGGTCATACTGACGTATCAAAACGACGTATGTGATTTATCTGTTGCAGAACGTTGTAACATATATTTTTATCAAAATAACTGAAATGTTCACACGCAGTGCAGATTTCAGGGTCACTGACGTTGAACCTTTTCATAATGTATCGTTGAGGTGTATTCAATTGCAATAAAAATGATTAGTTTCTAAATAGGAATAAAATTGAAATCTGAAAACTTTCAAGCTCATTTTCTCAGCTTGATCAAAATGCTACATACGCCGATTTGAAAAAGTTCCCGAGAGTTATTGACCGACCCAACTGACCAGCTTAAAGCTGGTTCGAGCACTTCGAACAACTTTTTCAAGTGCCAGCCAGGCCATCACCACCTGGTCAAGATCTGCCTAGGATCCGACGTATAACACGCGTCAATACTGAAGCTTCATCACTACTAGAGATTCAAACAGCTATCTTAAGCATAAAATCGAATAAAGCCCCAGGGGTCGATCGCATATCAGCTGAGATGCACAAAACTGACCCCATGGCATCCGCTCAACTACCCGCATAGTTTATTTCGTAATATCTGGGACATTGCGTTGCACTCCTCGCGACGAAATCTGTAAACAAGCATTAGACGACTGGAACCCAGCGGGACATCGCAGCAGAGGCAGACCCAGAGGCTCATGGCGATGAAGCCTCAATACAGAAATAAAAGAAGTCGACCGAAATCTAACCTGGCAACAGGTTAAAGCGAGATATTTCAAGTCGGCCCTTTGCCCCACACCGGAGGTGTACAGGACCCATAAGTAAGTAAGTAATTTGTTTGTTTATACCTTTTTCCTCATTTTCCCGCTCGGAAAGATCTTCTAGATGTCACCCGTGATATCTCTGAGACAAAAAAATGAGTCTCCTAGATATTTTTCTTCGATGTCTAGAACCTGTCAGACCTCAAATCCGCCTCAAATGCAACAACCGTTTCTACCTCAAATTTAGAACTGATAAACCGGTTGGGATTTGACAGAAAGAATCTCTTCGATGTTTCTTAGATACCTCTTAGACATGGGTACCACTATTCTAGTAGAATTTTCCTAGATATCTTGGAGATATAATTTTATTTTTCTTCTTTTTTTTATTTTGAAATTTTCGGATTGTTTACTTTTTCGAAGCTGTTTTATAGTTTGGATTTTTTTATTTTATATTACTTTTTTATGTTTATAATGATAAAATTAAAATGGTTTATAATGATAAAATTAAAAACGTCTGTCACCGGAATCGTGGCAGCATGCGGAACACCTTGCGATGTGGTGACTCCATAGCCCTGAAAATCTGCTCCTCCCGCTGGTCAACGAGTGTTTCGTTATATTATATTGGCCAAATCGGGTCGAAAGTTCTCGTCGATGAAGCCGGTGACATCGTTTCGAACATCTCTCGAGTGTGAAGCATATGATGGATGATTTTAAATTGGAATCTGACCCGGATGTAGTTTTGGTTAGATCCCGCAATGACTTTAATCGGCAGCTGGTGTCTGGTGTCTTCTGCAAAATTGAAAAAAGATCATTTAGAAGTGCTGCTGCTATTTCAATACAGTGAAATGAAATGTATAGTGAGGACCTGCCATGGTGTCTCAGGTGAGGACAATCCTCAGATTCTTACCCGAAATAAAAAAAGGCAAATAGAAACGTCATGCATAAAATTCTCACTCGAAATAATCTTTTTTTCCTTTGTGATATTACTTGCCAGACGGTCCATCAATGTCCACCTCGCCTCGAAATTATCTTTACCATGAACATTGCTGTCATGAGAATATTCCTGGCGTCGTAAAACCGAAACCGCGTCATCGTTCTGGAAAGGACGAACCACCAGCCAACCGGTGCCATTAAAAAAAACTAAGAAATAGAATTCTAGTGAAATAATACATAAAGTAAAATACTTACAAACTCCGAATCAGGCGAATCAGGAGTGCGACTCGGTCAGAACGGTCAGGGCTGCTTGATTCCGATGGCTTATGGGGGAAACTTGTTTAACGATGAATTTTTGTCAGTACCAAACCAAAGGGCAGTCAACTGGACTGGTGAAAAAACATGGCGAAGCCGCGAGGGTGACGAAAAAAGCGCGCATGTTTTGACAGTTGCACCGCTTCATTTGCTTGGTAGTATGTGTGAACCGTTGAGCACACACGCTAAAAAGGGATTGGTTCGAGCACAAGATAAAATTGAGGCATGGCTAGGATGGTTTGCATCTTATCCAGGTAGATTCCTGTTCTCTTTTAGACATCCTTCCATGCGGGTTGTTTCCATCGATGAGAATATGACACAGATGTGCCCAAGTGTGTTTTCGAAAAATCTATCCAGAAAGAGTACAGACATTCCGAAAGCAAAACTCACAAACAAACTAACTAAACTAATGTTTTTTTTTTTTGCTGTTCCTGATCATAATATCTGGTTTACAGTTTGTTTTGAGTGATAAAACGACCTACTTTTCCAAACAAACGAAATGGGTGTATTGGATAAACATACAACTCGTGCTGAAAAAATCATCTTTTTTTAACTAGTTGCACAAACTACTATTATGCAACTCATGTGAGTTGTATAATGGTCATTTAAGCACCCATTGGTAAGATAAAGTAGGCCGTTTCATCACTCAAAGACGAACTGTAAACCAGGTATTATGATCAGTAATTACAAAAAATAATTTACAATTCATTTTTTACAGTTTCTGAGGTGAAAAATGGTTCAAATATAACACTATCCAACAAAATTGAACTTTTTTTCGCTCCCTTCAACCATTTTCAATGTAAGGTACACCGGGGCAAGGTTTTTTCAAAGTTGAAATTCGAAGTGCTTTAAAAAAATCACCCTTTGGTATATTTTGAATCCGTTTGCGGGGTTTGATAGTTCGGGCCAAATATTATACATAAAAAATAAGCAACCTTAACAAACTTTTTTATAAATATTTTTTATATTTAATTTATTTTTTTATATGCATCGTTTCAACTTGCCCCGCGAATCAGGGCAAGTTGAAACACTGTGTTATATTCAGACGTAAGCTAATTTTGCCGTATTAATAACAAAATGTATGTACTCAGTGACACTCAAGAAACACGAGGTTGTAAAGGTGACTATAAAACTGCCAGGATTCGCATAAGAGTCCCATATAAGTTTTTGACGATATTAATTTTGTTTCAGAAATTAGTTGAAAATTGTCTCCTGTTTAAGAAAAACTGATGAAATAGTAGGCTTTGTTCTAGAAAATTGAAAAAAAAATCCCACTTTTGTTGTCTCATCTTGATATTTACTCGCATAAAAATCAGATTCCAGATTTTGATAGGTACTCTTTTACAAAAAAAAAATAAGTTTACAGTCCATTTAATTGTCCTACAGCAATAAATACGGATAAAGAATATTATGTCAATTTTTTGGAGAGATGCCAATTTTTATCAATTTATAATTTTTTTCTCCATGTAAAACAAGTTTGATAACCTGTCATAAGACGAGTTTATACAATCCCATTGAATTCCACCACTTAATTGTATCTTGACAGATACGTATTTCGACCTCAACAGTAAGGCCGTCTTCAGTGTCTCGTACTTGACTCGACTTCACTCGACTCGACTTCGAGTCAAGTACGAGACACTGAAGACGGCCTTACTGTTGAGGTCGAAATACGTATCTGTCAAGATACAATTAAGTGGTGGAATTCAATGGGATTGTATAAACTCGTCTTATGACAGGTGAAAACATTCCACTAAACAGCTCAAAATAATTTTCTTATCAAGTTTGATAAATTCAACTGCAAATTACTCAAGTCGGCGAAAATGACATGGGACTCTTATGCGAATAAGGGCAGTGTACAACAAAGCGTATTTTTAGAGACCAAATTTTGGAGAACGCACGTGCACGTGCACTACGCTGAAAATTTATCAAATTGATTTCCTCCTACTGGTGACCACTCGGATTACTATTCAAGATGCTTCATTATTTGGTTCACTTGTATATTGCGCAGTTGATTAATTCGATTGTGGCTTCTTCACAAATGCACATTAACTAACCAGCCATCATATCTCTCATAAACTCTTCGATTGAAAAAAAAGCAGCTGGGGAAGTGAAAGGTGGAGTTAACGAAATGTTTACATACTCTGTGTTTTATTTTTCTGAGAGTTAGTGCTCGTAGATTAAGAATCTCAAAACTGCAGTTTAAGCATGACCCTTTTTCATTCTAGTGGAGATTATAGGAGGGTTGCATTCATGACGGAATGGGCGGAAATTTATTAAATTTATGTTCAGAAGTTTGCATATTTTTATAAATTTGTGTGACATGCAGAGCAATATCAAACAACCATAATACAAAAATTAAAACGGGTCTTTCATCGATTTTTCATAATCATCATGCTTATTCAACATTGAATGATTACCTACCGTGAAAATTTGATGAAAAAACTCTTCCAAACATTGTTTTGAGACCTGTTTCATTGGCACGTCAAATAGTTGTATTGGATTTTGCAAAGGGCGAGAAATAAACAATGGCAGGGATTGGCTTTGAAAGCTGCAATCTCTCGGGAATGGTAGTCAGAAGGTGCGTTTAGACGAGTAGTTTGTTGAAAATAAATATCAGAGTATTCGGTCTTTTACTATCTGAATAAAAGCTTCCGTTTCAACTTACCCCGTATTTCAACTTACCCCGGTGTACCTTACTCAATAGATTTTTTACGCTGAATTCATGAACGTATTCAGATTTTCTGTAACACGTCCAGTTTTTGAGATAAACGCATTTTAATTCACGAAAGTACGTATTTTCATAGAAATTTAGTTTAGTAAACTCCGTTTTTCACAACAAATGAACGTGCCAAATGAAATCCAACAACCCACATGCATTCTACAAGACTCATTCTACAAAATTCAAACTTTATTCTAAAAGTGAGGAGCCGAAATTCAGCTTTGCAGAGGAGGGAAAACAAATTTCTATAAAAATACGTACTTTTGTTGATTAAACTCCGTTTTTCACAACAAATGAACGTGCCAAATGAAATCCAGCAACCCACATGTATTCTACAAGGCCCATTCTACAAAATTCAAACTTTATTCTAAAAGTGAGGAGCGAAATTCAGCTTTGCAGAGGAAAGAAAACAAATTTCTTTGAAAATACGTACCTTTGTGAATTAAATTCCGTTTTTCCCAACAAATGAAGGTGCCAAATGTAATCCAACTTCCCACATGCATTCCACAAAATTCAAACTTTATTCCAAAAGTGATGAGCCGAAATTCAGCTTTGCAGAGGAGAAAAAACAAATTTCTATGAAAATACGTACTTTTGTTAATTCAATTCCGTTTTTCACAACAAATGAACGTGCCAAATGAAATCCAACAACCCACATGCATTCTACAAGACCCATTTCACCAAATTCAAACTTTATTCTAAAAGTGAGGAGCCGAAATTCAGCTTTGCAGAGGAGAGAAACCAAATTTCTTTGAAAATACGTACTTTTGTGAATTGATTTCCGTTTTTAGCAACAAATGTAGGTGCCAAATAAAATCCAACAAACCTTGCATCATGCAAGGCCTATTCTACGATATTCAAACCTAATTCTCAAAGTGAGAAGCCAAAATTGAACTTTTTCAGACCAGAGAAACCAAATTTCTTTGAAAATACGTACTTTTGTGAAATAAATTCCGTTTTTCTCAACAAATGAGCGTGTCAAATAAGATTCAGCAACTTACTTAGATCTTGTACGATTTCTTCTATATAATTCAAACCTCTTTATCAAAGTTATAAACCGAAAACCAGCTTTACAGAACAGAGAAACCAAATTCCCATAAGAATACGTAGTTTTGTGAATTTAAACCCGTTTTTCTCAAAAACTGGACGTGTTACAAAAAATCTGAATACATGACTGAGTTCAGCGAAGAAAAATCTTTCAAGTACACTGATAATGGTTGAAGGGAGTAAAACACTGTTGACTAGTGTAATCTGTTCATCGACCAAATCAATGTTATTAGATATATGAAAAAGCACGTTCGGTGTTCCACAATTGTAGGAGCAATGTATGCACACAGCGCTTGGCCTAGCATTTAACCAATATCCCTGCTATCTGTACGTTGGAATTCAGCAAACTAAGCCATGTGCCACCAGCCGCCGGCTTGCAGGATTAAGAGTAACCATTTTTTACGAGTCTATTCACGGGACTGATAGTTTACGAACTTGTGCGGGCTTATCGTATCTACCCGATGTCGTGGTTTACGGGTTGCTTACTGCCCCATGGCTATGCCTGCACGAAGAAAAGATTTCACTTACTGTCTGTTGGTTGTCTACGGTTTCAATGGTTGAATTTCATTGTCGGTATTGCAGCAGCCGAAAGTTTGATCCGTATCCGGTTTGTGAAATGTCAATTAGGGTACCAGATGATAAATTTCAAATAAACTTGACATTCGCTAGGTTGAAGTTTAAGTCTTCCACAGAGTGCCACTTTTATAAAGATCCTATTTATTTCCTAAATAAAGCAGTTATTGTATTACAAGTTAAAATATTCATAATTGTTACAATAGTTCTGATCAACCTCCAATTAACACCAAAAATTCTATTACCACTTCTACCCAACAAATCCATTTTATATTCGCGCTTCAAGCTTGACCGGCATGTCTTAAATTTCAATGACCAATCAAACAACGAACTCCTTCTTGCCAGTTCCATTTAATAGCATGCAATTCTTAAGGTCCAGATTATATCATCCCACGACAACGCGGCGGCGCTCAAATAATTGCCAAAATAGGTATATTAGTTTACTGCCAAGCACGCTCTTCAACAGTGCACCGCACGGCATCTGGAGGGAAAGTCACGGGCTGTCAAGTTCAATGCCATTGTTCTGCGTATAATAAATCCATTTAATGGTGTACGCTCGAAAATCTACTTGGATTGTCGTGGAGCACAAAGCGAATTAGTCGCCGAAGGTACATTTTTATATGCATCATTAATACATATTATGTAAGCGAGTGGATTCGTGAAAATATGTCATGTGAAGGAATAGATCGGACGCTGCGAATGTCCTAGACCTTCCACGATGATTTAATCTGTGGGCAATCTCTGAGGTAGATTTGATTCTTAGTTGCGTAGCGGTCATGCCGTAGAGATTATGAAGTCTAAAGTTCTTGGCCTTAATTAATTGTTTGGCACGTCAGATAGCTACATAAAATGCTAGATATAGCTTTATGGATATATTTGATGCGATGATGAAGAAGTTTAGTAAAACCAAATATAGAAAACGTGAACAAAACAAATATATAGTAATTGCAGCCAGTCAATATATAGGAGGGCTGACACTGAGTGCGTAAGGCATTTTTCTGGTTTTCCCCGCCCCCGTAAAGTTTGTTTCACACAAAAAAATGTCTATGTTTCGTAAGAAAATGATAGACCATTCATCCACCGATAATAACTTACGTATTTAGTGTCAGATTTAGTGGCCAGATAACTCTTTACATCTATTAATTTGTTTTGAGGTTTGACTAACTCAGTCTAACTCAGACTAACTCAAATTTTGGGCGTATTGACTTTTCCAGCAGGAATCAGCACTACAAGGAACATTTAAATGGCGCTGAGAGTACAGGCAGTGAAAGTCAAGGCATCGGAGGAGATTACCACGTCAGTTCAGCGGACGATAGAAGCTTGAGGGAAGCTAAGGATGCCATCCAACAGCTGAAGATCAATAAAGCAGCTGGAATGGATAGTATCGAAGCTGAGTTCATCAAGATGGGCCCGGAAAAGCTGGCCACTGACCTGCACAAACTGTTAGTCAGAATCTGGGAAACTGGACAGCTACCGGTGGGCCTGGCCCTCCCCAGAGCCACTTGTGGTTCCCCCCAGAAAATTTGAAAAGTAAATTATAAAAAGGTAAATTTTCATGTATCTCAAAAATATTTCCTTATCCCTCATTGCATCCTATTTTTTCTATGGTCAATTGTTCGGCAAAGTATCGAATTTGTCATTGCAAAATGTTAAGTCCAAGTCATATAATTTTACCAGATTGTCAATGTCAATCACTTTCATTGACATTAAGTGTTAGCATTCTGGCAAAGCGTGATAGCATTCTGGTTTCTTAATTGTAATAAGTTCAAACACCAGATTGTTTGAAGAACTATACATTCCTGTTCTGACTGGTTCTGTTCTACTGCGATTAGACTTTAACGAACCTTAAGAACTTAATAGACAATTTTTATTAGGGATTTCGACTAATAATTATAATTTTCGGCTTTCAGTCACATGAAAATACTTATAATTATTCTCGAGCCCTGATGAAGATCCAAACCCCCGGATCGAAACGTTGGCAGTGATTTGAAATTATCAACATTTTCATGTGACTGAAAGCCGTAAATCATAATTATTAATAAACAATAATCGTAACTGTCTACACATATTCTTGGCCCACATAATTGTATGCTCCTGAATCTAATCAATGAGAGTTCAAACAATAATTCTTTTGAAACCCTTTCCGAAATAGATATTAGAATCCATTGGATATCATCTAAGTATAATTGATCAAATTATTATAAAGATTTTTAGAAGAATGTCCTTATAAATACCAGATATACCTGTTCCAGTCTTATGAGCCAAACACAATTGATACGTTTGCGTGCGTTTTGACAGTTTCTCCAAACTCTCTGTCAAAACGCACGCAAACGTATCCATTGTGTTCGGCCCATTACTGTTGAGATCGGAGAACGTAGATCTGAACAAATACAAAGTTGTGGAATAATGAAGGGTAGTTCTTTTATGGACTAGTTCAATGATGAACTTTTAAATAATGAAAATAGAATGATTCCAAGATTTGATAATTTTTGCACAGACAAACAGACGTAACACTTAAATTCAACCCATCATACATGATTTATTTTACGCGATTCTGCCTATAGAGGCGCTGGCGGTCAATCACTTTAGCATTTGATGCTTGAAAATCAATCACCCAAAGCACCGCTCTACTCTGCATCAAAGCAAGCGTCTCTGAGAAAAAACAATAAACAACTTAATGTCAACTTGGGATTACGCTGTTCTATGAAGACACTCTAATTGCTCTACGATAAAAGTTTAACAGCCCCAAAAAGATATTTCTCTTGTCAATCAGAATCGGTCACCCTGCCTAGCTGTGTTATAAGTTCTTTTGAGCAGGTTAAAGTCGCTCGAAGTTATTCCCATCCAGCTCGTTTCCATTTAGTGACAAAAGAGAACGAGTAGCGTTGCTTTCAGAAGTGGAGCCTCTTGGATTCGAGTAGATTGTGCAACAGATGCCGCTGATGTTTTCGATAACGAAGATTTTTTAACTGATTTTCACTAAGAGTTACGTTACGAATTTCTACTAACTATTCCTAATAATTACAGAAATCTCAAACCCTGATGAAAACTTACAAGAAATTTACACAGAATATTGTAGTTCCTATTAAAAACCGAAGTGAGCTCGGATCTCAATCCTCTCAATGGGTCTCAATGTTTATTTAAATGCTCAAAATATTTCCAGAATTAAAAACAAAGAAAAGATTGACAAAAGTCTCGCAGAATCTCAAAAATTAGTGCAAATATTAGGATGTTTTAATTAGTTTTTTTATTTGGTTGGCTTAGTCGTGTATGACACTTTGCGGAACCCCAATTATTTAGCATGAAATTATTAGGATTAAAAACTCATTCAACTGTTACAATAATAGAGATTGCATTTAAATTTTCTTTTTATTTGGGGTCCCAATATCAACATGTCATCTTCGTTTCTACGCTTATTAAGTGAGTGATTATCCTGTGCTCCCCGTCTTACCATGTAAGATTGTTATTGATTAAATTTAGTTTTTTGATATGGAACGTGTGTAAACAGAAGACCTCCTCGTTTTCGTTTCCCCAGTAGCCATTACTGGTTCACTGCCATCGCAACTGTTGCTCCCAATGACTGCGAATCAAAATTCTATGAACTTCCTTCCTGAGAGTTATAAAATTCCTAACGAGAAAATATTTATAAGTACCGTCTAAGACGAATTAAGTACTGTCCATTTAATTCCACCAGTTAACTTAATTCGTCTTAGACGGTTTAATACATTCCACTAAACGAGCTTAATATATTTTTCTGATTTATAAGTAGTTAGGATAGATTTCAATTCATCTTACTTTTAGTGATTCTGCTGTTTTCAGAGTACAAAATTGCACCTATTGACGGTACAGCATCACAGTAAATATGCTTGCAAGTATGAACCCGTACACACTTAACTCATTTTACAGTATTCGGTAAATTTTACCGAAATCTCAACAGCAGAACTGTTCGGTAATTTTTTTTACAGTTTTTTTGTAATTTTTTCCATTGCTCAACTGTCAAAATCACCGAAAATCAGTAAAATTATTTACCGAACAGTTCTGCTGTTGAGATTTCAGTAAAATTTTACCGAATTCGGCGATTTATTTTAAGTGTGTAGGAACCTATTCATGTACATATTTATATTAGGCTTTAGGATTATGTTTTAGATTGTACTAAGTTTTGCTCACCTTTTCAGAGCTGCGGCTAGTGGAAAGCAAATATAACTTGTTAAGTATTCACCTAGTACTGCTAGTAGTTCACTTTCTAGGTTAAGAAAATACATAGGATAAGAATATGATTGCACTTTACACTTAATTCTCACCTTTTACAGTTATATGTAGTACTTAAGTATATATATAATTAGCGTATAAGCAATACTAGATATATAGAGTAGTTTTAAGAGAGTAGTTTAAGCAAATTTAGTAATTTAACACTTGTCAACAATTTACTTCAGAACTTGTGGTTTGTTTTGTCTTTATTACTCTTTGTGCTATCTATCGCGCAACGATGCCTTGCATGTCGGCGGGTGTGGTTGAGTTCAACCATCGGAACAGATGCTGAACTTATCGACGGGGCGCAACCAACACTCCCCCCCAGAATGCGCGAAGGCTTCAGGGTTAAGCGTATTCGTCTCAACGCCTACGTCGAGTACGGCTTAGGAGACTGCTGGTCGCTCGTAAACACCTCCAGATGCGGTCTGCACGGTTGCCCATCTTACTTGACCATCCCTAACTGGACATGTGCTATAACTCGGCCTTCCGGACAACTATTTCGTGGTTGCGTCGAGTCCACGATGATGACCAAATCTCCAACTGTTATCGACTTCACCGCGTTGAACCATTTGGTTCTACGAGTAATAGTAGGTAAATAGTCCCGAACCCATAGCTTCCAGAAGGCGTCCGCCATCATCTGCGACTGCTTCCAACTGTTCTTAAGCAATGATCCACTGCCGTCCAGAGGGACCCACTATCTCAGGCCGTTGTTGGCTGACCCCACCAGAAAATGATGGAAGTCGACACCAGGGTATCGTCGCCATCAACGGGAATGTTAGTTAGAGGACGAGAGTTGATAATCTTCTCGATCTCTATCAACGTATTCTCCAGTGTTTCATGGGTCGGAAGCCTGCTTTGCTGTAATCGTTCCAGGTTCTGTTTGATACTCCAGATCAAACGCTCCCACGCTCCAGCCATGTGAGGCGTGACAGGCGGGTTAAAGGACCACTCAGTGCGGCTCGATGTAAATTCTTTCATAAGGGCATCATGGTTCAGTTTTGTTACGCTTTGCAACTCCTTGCTCGTAGCTCGGAAATTGGTTCCACGGTCGGTGTAGATCATTGCATGAACACCCCTTCTGGCCATGATGTTTCGGATGGCCATCATGCAGGAATCGGTGGTCAGTGTGTGAGCGATCTGTAAGTGGATGGCACGAGTGGTTAAGCATGTGGCGAGAACCCTCCACCGTTTCTCAGTGCGTCTTCCAACCGACATCAACATCGAACCGAAGTAGTCCACTCCCATGTGGATGAAAGGGCGAGTAAAGGTGGATAGCCGGGCTGGAGGAAGGTCACCCATTGCGGGAGGCTGTGGTTTGGCATAGATTATTTTGCATTGTTGGCAGTCTTTCCGGATCTCGTTGTACGCTGCTTTCAAACGAGGAATACGGTAGCGTTGTAGTATCTCGTTCACAACTGTCTCGTGATTCTAGTGATTGAACCGCTCGTGAACGTCAGAAATGATGAGGCGCGTTACTGGATGATCACGGGGTAGAATTACTGGTTCGGCTGCGTTGCGATCGATGAATACACATGCTTCCGATTACGTCCAGAAAAGCACACCATTGATATAGCAAGCTAGGTTTGGAAATCGTTTTAACTAGGTTCGCCAACGAACGGTTCTTCAAGAGGATAGCTATCTCGCCTGAGAAAGAGGCGGACTGAGCACGGCGGAACAGATGGTTTTCTGCGTCGACGTAATCCTTTCTTGTTAGTGGTCCAGACGCTCGCGGTTTTCCATGACAGTTACGCTTCAGATTGTTCATGTATCGCAGAACGTACGCGGTCACACGTAGCAGGTCGGTCCATTTTGAGAAGTTTTTTTAGAGAATTTATTTAGTCTACATCTAAACAGCCACAATACACGGTTCCAGGCCGCATCTCTCCATCCTCGAATACGCCCCACGCTCACCAAGTCGTTTTGCACCTGATCTGCTCATCTCGCTCGCTGCGCTCAACGTCGTCTCGTACCTGCCGGATCGGAAGCGAACACCTTCTTTGCAGGGTTGCTGTCCGGCATTCTTGCAACATGTCTTGCCCATCGTACTCTTCCGGCTTTAGCTATCTTCTGAATACTGGGTTCGCCGTAGAGTTGGGCGAGCTCGTGGTTCATTCTTCGCCGCCACACACCGTCTTCTTGCACACCGCCAAAGATGGTCCTAAGCACCCGTCTCTCGAATACTACGAGTGCTTGCAAATCCTCCTCAAGCATTGTCCATGTTTCATGGCCGTAGAGGACAACCGGTCTTATTAGCGTCTTGTACATGACACATTTGGTGCGGTGGCGAATCTTTTTTGACCGCAGTTTCTTCTGGAGCCCTAGTAGGCCCGACTTCCACAGATGATGCGCCTTCGTATTTCACGACTAACATTATTATCAGCCGTTAGCAAGGATCCGAGGTAGACGAATAAATAGACATAAATATCATCAATGAATTAAACGGAACCGGTAACTTGTTAGGCAAGTACATCCTGCAAATCAGGTCAGGCCTCAACGTCAAGAAAATGAAGCGCAGGGACAAACATTCTAAATAAAAGACAGAAACACCTTCTTCGACCAGAGGGCGTACAGACTGAACACTTAAACAAAACACTTAGCATGAGACAACGGACATATAACACCCAGTGGATCAGTGGAGAATTTTTCGATCAAGGAAAGTTTCCTCCTTACCGGGGAGGGATCGAACCCACACTCTATAGCACATTCGTCTAGACGATTGACGTCGCTAACCGCACGGCCACGAAGCCCACAAAATTAAGTTCATTTACGATTTTTTTTTGTTTTTTTTTTCTTTTCAAATCTGCTTTACTACATATTTTTCAATCGATTGATTCTTTTCGAAACATTAGGAATCATTCAAAGTTTTTCTGAATAATTCTGAATATTTCGAAATCATCTACTGTAAAAAATCGACGACAATAAAAAATATATAAATCATCTAAGACGAATTAAGTACCGACCATTTAATTCCACCAGTTAACTGGTGGAATTAAATGGACAGTACTTAATTTGTCTTAGACGGTTTAATACATTCCACTAAACGAGCTTAATATATTTTTCTGATATATAAATCAGTTGAACAAATCGAGTTTGAGGCAGTTTCAAACAGAGGGAAAGTTTGTTCGGATTTCGGTCCTGACGTACTTTAAGGCTAGTTTACAGATCAGAAGCTTTCTGCAAGTTCCGCTTCCATTTTCTTTTTTCTATCTTTATTAGAGTGATATTCTGCTTCCATATGTGTGGGCGGGATTTATCTAACTAACTTTTTACACGGAAAATTAAAAAATAAGAAAATTTAATTTCCACAGCTCTTGAATTTTCTCACATGGTTTTTTGACAAGTCTCGTTTTGCAAGTGCGTTTGTCCCGTTTTTTCACCAAAATGATCTGGTCAGCCTATGGCTTCTTGACTGCTTGATTCCCATCAATTTTAAAGCTTGATCCACTTAGAATTTGGCCGCACGAAATTAGACATTTCTTTGCCTTTGCCGTTCATAAAAAGGTGGGTCAGGTTTTATTATACAGGGAATTTAATAAACTTTGAAGGAAAAAATATCGAAAAATGATTCATTGGCATTTCGGATGAAATCTCGGCCTTTTCTCTCAATACCACTCGTTATTTTTTGCACAGTAGAACGGTCAACTTAATCTGTCATTTTTTCACACAACTTCTCCATATAAGATGGTTTTCTGATTGTTTTGCACCATTTATAAAGTTTCCCTATGATAATTGCCTAATATTTTTCGTTGGGACGAAAATTTGGGCATTTTAGTGGGTTTATAGTTTTTTCAATAACGTCATTATCATTCGGTTCATACCATTCGATCACATCCCGTCTGTAATGGCAGCTTGTTAAGTCAGGCCAAAGCAACACCGGACAGTCGTGTGAATGAATGGGTGGCAAAAATCGCTTCTGAAGACATTCCTCCTTGTATATTTGCCCATTTATGGTCGCTCCAGTGATAAAAACTTTAGTTTTTTTTTTTCCACAACTGCAGATGCTTTGCCATACCATCAATTTGTGGGCAATCTTGCCTGCATATACATATTTGAATTTTCCTGGGGCATTACCCTTTTGTTTGGCAAGGTAAAACTTGTGTCCCGTGAATTAAAAGTCAATTTCAATATTAATTTCATTGCTCATCAAAATACATCAATTGTAATTCGTCAGAACTTGCTCGACCAGCATTCTTGCGCGATGTTTGGCAACCAGGTTCTGTTTCAGGGTCCTGTTGGGACGCTTACTGACATCATACGACTTGAAACCTTCACGCCAACAGATTGTTTGAGCTGTGCTGTACGGCGCAGTGAACTTTTTCGCTAAATCATGCAAGGAAATCACAAAATGGTTCCGAACTGCTCTGCAGACATTCACTTGTTGTTTCTGGTCGTATGTTCCACTTCTACGATTGTTTTCTGCTACGCGATCCAGCAATAGTGTTTCCCGATAACGTTGACAGTTTTTACAGTCAATTTCGTTAATTTTAGGTACTTTGAAATCATTCCTCCTGACCATTTTGGAATTCCAACGTGAGTGTGCAAAATTGGTTCCCATCTCTCGCGTTCCATTTTCGATAACTTTTGAACGCGAGCATCAATACTGATGAAACTTTCACCATAAATTAAACAAACCTTCCGCAACGATGTGATATTTAACTTCTCGGTACGGCCACCAGAGGCGCCGCAGTAATTGGAAAGAAACGGCCAAACACTAAGTGGATCCAGAGCCTATTATATAGAGTTGCGCAAAGAGGATCTTCTTACACTTATTCTGAATGATGCTCTTGTTATTCTGTTGGCAACTTTCATTTTTGTTCAACCCTTCAAGTGACTTCACGGGAGTGTTCACTTCTAAAGCTTTTTAATTCGATAACCTGGTCACCCACAGAGTGCAAACACGTGAGTTTCTTGTTGCTACATTGTTGGGGAATGTATTTAAGTTTTTTGAAGCTGTTTCTAGATCAAATCTAATACATTTCAATTCATGCGTTTTTATTCGCCATAATAATCATTAGGCGATAACAATACTTCCGCCTCACCAACAAGCATTTGTTTACTTTGCTCGATAGGTAGACGGTTTGACCATAGATATAATTGACAGTTTGACAGTTTGACAGTTCAATAGGTAGATTTGGCTTCACTCTTTGCACAACTCTATATATAATAGACTCTGAGTGGATCGAGCTTTATGAGCTATATTATGTGCTCCGGCACGGCATGTTCCAAGTACCGATGGAGCTAGGTTCGAATTTACCTGCGATTTGCTGGGGACTTGGCCTGCGATGACCGGTGTCGTCGCGGTCTCAACTGTGCCGAAAACGTTACTTGCTACATCGTCTGTCGGACCAGCTGTGATAGCTTCGACATTTTTAAGCCACACCGTAAAAGAATTTTATAAGATGTTGCTCCCAACGACTGCGAATCAAAATTCTATGAACTTCCTTCCAAATAAGTTTATTTCTTGGCGAAAGTTATAAAATTCCTAACGAGAAAGTATTTATAAGTAGTTAGGCTAAATTTCAATAGTTATGTAAATTCATCTTACGTTTAGTGATTCTGCTGTTTTCACAGTACAAAATTTCACCTATTGACGGTACAGCATCACAGTAAAGGTTCTCCCAAACACACGCGACAGTCGCGACGCGATTCTATCGCTTGGCGACAGCGATTCTGTCGCCGTTGGTATGGAAGCGTATACAGAACATTGCCTGAAGCGATGCAACGATGGAATCGCGGCGACTAGTTGTCGCCGTCGCGGCGATGAAATCGCTTAGGTTTGGGGTAGCCTTAAATATGCTTGCAAGCAGAAGCGCACATTTGTTTATTATCACAATTTTTTTCTAAAAACATCCTTCAGGTTTCAAACACTCCACTTTTAACATATAAAAAGTATTTTTTCTCTGACTATTTCGTGAAATAAGCTCATTCAAAATTTCATCCATGTCCAGATCTTTCGCCATGTTCTTGTGGAAGTGCAAAATGGCCACAGAATTCAGCCGCTGTTGTCCCATGGTGGAACGCAAGTATGTCTTCAGTCTTCGAAGTCCCGAAAATGACCGTTCAGGTGTTGCAGAACATGTGGGAATTGTCACAAATATATTCATAAATTTTACAAACTCTGGGAGAAGTTCAATCAAATGCGGTTCTTTCTTGAAGTAGTCAACAATATCTGAGATATTCTCAACACACTTGTCAGCTTCCTTCAAAGTTTGCAAAAACATTTCCCGATGCAGCAGCAAGCGTTCCAGATCAACATCACCACCATAAAATTTTTTTGGCTTTGTTTGCGTCGTCTCCCAGCAAAAACTTTTCAATTTCCAACAGGAACTCAAACGATTTAGTTTCAAATCGAGCGTCAAGTGATTCCAGAATCTTATTGATTATTTCTTGATACTGGGATTCATTAATCTCCTTAACCGACCCTGCGATTGATTCTTTTCTCTGTGATTGTTCTTCTGGATTTAATCGTTTCGGCATCCTCCGTTATGGCGCAACTTCGGAAATCCTACTCCGGCCGGTTTGCCTGATGATACTCTTTCCCAAACCTCGGAAAACTCCTTTTTTCAGTAGTTCAAACTTGCCTTCAACGTTTCGATCATTCGGTATGCTTCCTCCAGACGCAATGATTTTCTTTGGAGCGCCGAGTTCACCGTTTCAATGTACCCGAATATTTTTACTAGTACCATCAAGATAAAGTAAAAGTCGAATTTCTCCATCATTCTAAAAAAAAACCCGGCAGCTTTTGCACCAGCATCAGAAGCATCACTTTCAGCCAAAGTTGTGAAAAATTCAACCAATGCGGAGTAGTTTGATAAAACAGATGACATGGACACGAATTTGACTGCCTGACTGACTGCTTGTTGGGCACAAAGGTCGAAGTGGTGGTGGTGGAATTATCTGATTTAATAGACTGGAACATCGCGAGCCGTTTTGGTGAATCTCTGACGAAGTTGATCAGAGTTCAAGGTATCTCGGCAAATAGGAATCGTCTTTAAAGTGTCTTGCGCCACCAAGTTCAAATAATGAACCAAGCAGACAAACAAAGCTCTCCTTTCATCCGCAAGAATCTTAGCTTGCACTCCATTTTTGCCACCAGCCATAGAGTAGAGTGGGGCAAGAGTGCGCGTGGGGTAAGAGTACGTTTTCTATTTTTTTAAGTAATAAAAAAGATAAACTAGTAACACTGCATCAGTTTGACAGGTATTCTGGCCAACTATTATCATGTGTAATTGTAAAAGATTTTAATAGACAACAAGGGAGATATGGAGTTGGTCAGTTTGCTAAAAATAATTGGGTTTCCGCAACTAGTATTTCATTACCATATATACGTTCAATCAGGTGAACATTATACCATTTCGATAACCTATTGTATAGAGTACTTTATGGTGCAGAACACCAATCCGGTTGATTTTCCAAGAAGTCAAAACCATTACTTGAATAATTTTTGGGACTGTGGGGTAAAAGTACGCAGGAACCGGTGGGGCAAGAGTACGCATATAAATATTCAAGTTATGATGTCAAACCCGTATCTCCGGCCGAAATAAGACTTCTTCCAAAGCGTAAAGATCCACAACTAAGAAAAAAAAGGGACAGAATTCGAAATTATCACAAGTTTTTAGGGTAAGTTGAAGTAATTAGATGTTAGAAAGGACTGAAGCGAAATAATGAAATTGTATTAGGACTTGCTGTACACCTAAAAATAGTACGAAAACACAATTTGATCTAAATGATAATTCCATTTAATCAAAAGAAACATTCATAACGTTTAGCTGGGAGGGGTTGCGAGATGTGTGACGATCCATATAATTTTTAGAGGATTCATACAAATACTGTAAGATATGGGGGAGGGGTGATGAAATAGCCAAATTTTACGTTACGTGATTGGTGGACTTTCTTTAAGGAAAATGCCTTTGTATACGCCACGCGAAACCTGATATATATTTTTACCTCTGTAGTTTTTTGTATATATAAAAAACAATGGTTTTTCGTATGAAAGTGCACATTTTTAGGACCCCCTCCCCCTTTAAGAGTTACGTAATCTTTAAACATTCCCTAATATATGCTCATTAAACATCAATTAAATGTTATTAACTCTTATTCGTGTTAATATATACTCAAAGTACATGATTGGATAAATGCGTACTCTTACCCCACCCGATGCGCACTTTTACCCCACCGGTGGGGTAAGAGTGCGTTTTTCACATGTCTTGCAATAAGGGTTCTACTAAAACGAATCTCAATAATTTTAATATTTTTTCCACTGGGTAACATAAAGGAAGAGTATATAAATCATCGACACTGATTTGATAAGCAGAAGCTTGCTTCATAAGGGCCACATGATCGATTGAAAACTAAGTGCGTACTCTTGCCCCACTCTACTCTATTCCTTGCTCCGTCATAACACTGTCCTCTACAGTTGGACAGCGGCAAATCAAACCTAATAAGTATATCCTTGATGACGTAATAAAGCGAGGCGGAGGTTTTACATTCCACTTCGTAGAAACCAAGAAAAATTTGTTCGGCTTCCAAAGGATTTCTGGCAAAACGGATGCAAAATGAAAACTGCTCCTTCCTTGAAATGTCCGCTGTCCCGTCGCACATAATAGCGTAGTAAATAGTTAACTTTACCAATTTAATGAGTTTCCGAAGCAGAGTATGACTAAAAAGATCAAGAATTTCGTTTTGGATTCCATGACTACACCAAGTATACGATTCGCGTTTCAACCAAGATTTCAGCTCCCCTGCATCTTCACTGCGCAAATTTAACAAGTTTACGAAATTACTTGCGTCATCATTGTGACCACGGATTGCTAGACCCTGAGAAGCTAAGTACAACAGCGAAGAAAAGATCTTTTTCAAACACCCCCGGTTGACAATCATTTCTCTCTTTTTTGGTCAGAGATCTGCGCACAAACGTTAACTGATGCTCGTAAAGCATGTAGTTTCATCACTGCTTCCCTGTGACACATCGATTGCTCATGCAGTTTGAACTTTTTCGATCCCTTCTTCCAATTATTGAAACCAGATTCGATGAAAATTGTTTCCTTCTTAGAGGAGAACGGCAGACCCATCATATGAAAAATTTCACGACATGTGGAGCACAGCACAAATGTCGTTCGCCGAGTCGTAAAAAATCCATGGGAAGCTTGTTGTCCATCTTGGTATGAACCGCCGCATATCATACAAACATAAACTGCAAAGCTGATTTTAAAAAACTTGTGTATCAATCATTAAAAACAAATTAAATACACTCAGAATAGATACACTTAAAGGACATCGCGTTTAAGAATCCTCAGTCTACCCCACGCATTTATATACCTATAATGAATATGAAAGTTAGACAATCATAGCATTACTAAAATTCAGCAGAGCCGAATTTCATTTGGCTGAATTGACCGTTTGTCCGAAACGGTTATTATGTCAAAAATGGTTTCGCCAGAAATGTCATTTGGCCTAAAAACGACGTACGACGGCGCGCCGATGCAAAAATGTTGACCGTGGCGGCGACGGCGGCGTTAGTTGACGAAAAGTTGCATAGTTGACGAAAATGCGCGTTGTGAACTACCCATGCGATATTTTCATATGAATCTCATCTTATTAATAGTTTATCACAATTTAGGTACTCATGATGTTCGCACACGTAAAGATAAAACCTTTTAAGTTATGGAAAAAAAAAACATTGGAAAATACTAATAAACTTCATTATGCCACCTAAATAATGATTCCATACTAAAACGCCAATAAAATTCATAAGTTAATGAAAAGTATAGGTTTCGAATGTATGTGGCTAATGGAATATATAATTTCTTTCTTATAATCATATACGTATCATTGAGACCCTACTTTGACAAAAAAATATTAGATATCTTAATAATAAATAACATTTTTTTTACGTTCGATATACGTATGAGGAAATATCATAGGAAACGATAACGAACATACCTATCTGCTGATGGAAAGAAGAAATTCTATCCAGCCGTTTTCGAGTTATGCGAATACGAACACAGATCATTTCATTTATATATCCTAGACAGAATAGACTGCACTTTGGTAAAAAGTAAAAATCCAAAAACTAACATGGATGGGACAATTATGCGTAGAAGAGCAGTATATGTTGCTATCATATTATGTCCTATTTACTGGCAATTCCTTATTATTTATACTTAAATTTTTGAGGGAAAGTTTTTATTTTCGTCATATTTTATCGATATGAATTTTGCAAATATGTTGAAGCATGTTGTAGCGGTATATTAAGTACCTAGGTAGGTGCTCGCTGCTCAATCCTGTTATCCTGAATCAAATCTGGAATCAAACCCAGTCACCTTCATCCTCCTTCAGCACGGTCATTATACATCTCAGCAAGCTAAACATTTCCAGATAAAGTGTCACAATAAGAACAACATGAGCACTTCAAGTTTGGTTCAACCGGGCCTTACAACGGCCATCGTTGGCCACCTACCAGCCATAAAGTTGCGCCTACGAAAGAAAGTTCCTCAGCTGTCCTTTCAGGATGTACGGCGCGCCCGAATTCCCTTCTACGAGGCTCTAGTCAGTGAACTGTACGAAGGAGGCTGTCCCAATGCTGCATTTCTGATGCTTCAGCTGATCGAGTTCGAGCACGATCATGTCCCACCGACGTCGGACCCTGCCATCGAGGATAAACGATTAAAAAATTCTAAAAATCTGCTCAATTTCCTCTATAAAACGCTGCGCGTGGCAGAACATCATAAAAATGAGCAGCGCTTTGCCGACGAGGTGGAACACCTGTTGATGATTGGACGATCGTTTCAGGATAATAATCATAAACGGTGGATCGCACGGCAGTTCTTCCTTATTGGTCTGGATCGGTGCGAGGATTGTCAACTGGAGGGCAGCCGGATTGCAACGTTGGCTAAATATTACTATGGAACGTTTCTGCTGAAGGATACAATTTTGGATGAGGCTCTGGAGATGCTTGAATCTGCCGAAGATTGGGCCCGCGATAAAAACTGGCTTTTAGAAGAAGGAGAGGATGCCTTTGGGTCTCACTTATTGGTTAGTGAGATTTATCATCAACTATTTTTGGGGTACTCAGCCATGTGTCAGCGATATAAGTTGTCTGATGTCGACCTGTTTGACTCCTACATACAAATGAGTCATGACGCAGCTATGAGATGTATGCTCTGAAAAAATCATTTCATAATTCTTATCATTCAATTACATCAATTTCAGCGAATTTGGAGCACGTTCTTTGTGAGTCATACATAAGTTATGGAGATTTTCAACTCGATCAGGGAAATCATCGGGAAGCTCTGCAGTGCTACAAACAAGCGTCTAAAAAGGCGCGAAGCATAAATGCTTCGGACAAGGTTTGCAAGCTCAATATTCGGATGGCAGCCGCTCATCGGAGCCTAAATGAACCGAAGGATTGCGAGTTTTTGCTCAGAAATGTAGACCAGATGACTGCAAGTAACAGGAAATCCGAATGCTTCGCCGAGTTGGAACTGCTTAACGGCGAGATCCACTTCTGGAATGGAAGACTGTCGGACGCGTTGGAAGCTTTCAATGGCGCCCGGGACGTTTACAAACATCTGAAGATAGAGAGCAAAATGATTCAGGCCTGCTGCTTCGGAGCACTGGCCGCAGGGGAAACTCATTTTGGGCAGTATGCAAAATTGGTTAAAAGAGCAGAATCTCAAGGACCAATCTCGGAGAACGAAAGCTTGTTCAAACTGCTGCGATGGATTGTGGATAATGTGCCGTTCTGGTGAACTGGTTTCGATGATGAGGATATAAATTTGTTTTGATGAAAAGAATTAGCTATTTTAAACGATGCATTCTATCGAAATGTATGATGTTTGGGTATAGACCAGCTTTACATATTTTTTGATCCGATGCAAATGCCAAATTTTCAGGCAATATCACAGTCATCAGCCGCATTAAACATCATCAATAGCTAGTCTTATCATTATCAATCGAAATACTGAAAGACAAAAGTGGCTTAACCCTTTGGGAGGTCTCGGACTTCTTCTCGTGGAATTTACCCAATTAGTTATATTCACATTTTGGTTTTTCCTACCAGATAAGTGGAGGATTTGCTTAACTACTGTACTCTATTGCACTCTTTTTTTTGTTAAATTTTGAATAACTGTTATACGAATCCTTATAAAAAATACTCATAGCCTCACATTTAAACCTCAAAAACCGACAACGAGCCCCAATTAAATCATAAACATAAACAAATTCAAATTTTAAATACAAAGCTCTTAATCCAAATTTGAAAATAAAACAGCAATTTAAAACTAGTGAACCCAATTTTCAAAAAAAAAAGATTTTATTTTGAAAATTATACAAATATGGGCGGAATAACGCTTTTTTGAACACTACACTAGACAAATGATCACAAGGAATATTACAACCATCTTTTTACGCAAGCCATAAACTTATCAAGATGTGATTCAATCATGACAGCTTTGTACAATATTTTATAAGCGCATCGAAGTAGCTTTGAATTTCTTAAGTTTTATAATTTTTCAAGTTTTATTATCTGTCAAAAGTTTTCAGATAAGAAAGAATGTTTTTCAACTCATGAGAAATTTGCTTCAAAATACAATTCTATTAAACATATTTTTCGTTCTAGGGTCATTGGAAGAAAACTTTTCAATAAATAATTTGTGTACTATGTTGGAAAACTTCCGAACATACTTTTTTTTTATTTATTTTCAGACTAAGGGTGAAGCCTGTGCAATGCATAGAAGTCTTCTCCATTCAACTCGGTCCATGGCTGCACGTCGCCAACCACGCAGTCTGCGGAGGGTCCGCAAATCGTCCTCCACCTGATCGATCCACCTTGCTCGCTGTGCACCTCGCCTTCTTGTTCACGTCGGGTCGTTGTCAAGAACCATTTTCACGGGATTACTGTCCGACATTCTGGCTACGTTCCCGGTGCACCGCAGTCTTCCGATTTTCGCGGTGTGAACGATGGATGGTTATCCCAACAGCTGATGCAACTCGTGGTTCATTCGCCTCCTCCACGTACTGTCCACCATCTGCACCCCACCATAGATGGTACGCAGCACTTTCCTTTCGAAAACTCCCAGTGCGCGTTGGTCCTCCACGAGCATCGTCCAGGTCTCGTGTCCATAGAGAACTACCGGTCTAATAAGCGTTTTGTAGATTGTCAGTTTTGCCAGATTGTCAGCAATCTCACCCATGCTGTATTCTTCTCTTCCACTAACCGTCGTTTCTCTGATCCGGTGGCACCGTGCCTAGTGCAACAGTTGCGGTGCTTCCAATGGCGGATCGAATATCTCTCCAGCTTTCTTCAAGAGACACTGAGCTTAGCTGCTCTTCCTTTGGGAGTGCCACTTCCAGCTGCTGCGCGTACACTTGGTTTGGTCTACCGTCGTATAACCGCCCAATGTTAAGCCGCGACGGCGTGTTGTACACCGTCGAGAGTCTTGAGCGCAGTCACAGTGCAACGAGGTAGTGGTCGGATTAAATATTCGCACTGCGGTAAGTGCGAACGATCGTGATGTCGGAGAATAATTTACCGTCGATTAGAACGTGGTCGATTTGGTTTTCCGTTTCTTGATTAGGTGATGTCCATGTGGCCTTGTGGATATTCTTGCGGGGGAAGATCGTGCGTCGGACTAATATTCCGCGGGGGCTGCAAAGCTCATGCATCGTTGGCCGTTGCCGTTCGATACGGTATACATACTATATATATTTCCTTCCTTCTTACCTGAGCGTTCATGTCGCCGAAGACGATTTTGACATCCCGCAGTGGGCATCCATCGTATGTCTACTCTTGATGTGCGTAGAACGCTTCTTTCTCGTCTTCGGGTCTCCTTTCGTGTGGGCAGTGCACGTTGAAGACAAAAAATCGAAATACAAAAGGTCGAAAGTAGAGATGGACAAAACGGATCACTTCGTTGATCATTCAGTTTAATCATTTCAGTTTAATTCCGGATCTTTCATACGGATCGGATCTTTGGATCAAAACGTAGGAAGAATGCAGAATCGTGAAACGGTTGTCATTTAGGATCACAGTCTGACCCATACAGGCAATAATTTCACCCCTCTTTTGCTTTCATTTATATGCTTGTTTACAGAACCTACAATAAACTTTTTATTTTGCCATTTCCTTACAAAAGGTTAGATAATTTGTTGATCTGGTGAACCGGATCTTTCAAAGAGTGAGCTTCGAATTATTAAGGTCACTCCTGACGGAATCCAATTTTCAAAGAACTCGCGTTTTCAAGGGCACACCATTCGATACAGAAGCAACGCACAACTGTCATTTTTATTTTTTCAGCTTTGCTGCGTCGCAGCATGCGTAAAAAAATAAAAATGACAGTTGTGCGTTGCTTCCGTATCGAATGGTGTGCCCTTGAAAACGCGAGTTCTTTGAAAATTGGATTCCGTCAGAAGTGACCTTAACTCACTTCAAAGATGCGGACCACTTTAACAGCTCCGGATCTGAACGCCCATCTTCAGTCGAAAAACAAAAGGTCGAAAGACAAAAGGTCGAAATGGCAAAAGGTCGAAAAAAGAAAACGTCGAAATGGACATAAGGTCGAAAAGACATAAGGTCGAAAGGGAAAAAAGGTCGAAAGGGAATAAAGTTCAAAGGGACAAAAGGTCGAAAGAGACAAAAGGTCGAAAAAGACAAAAGGTAGGAAGAAACAAAAGGTCGGTCAAGATAAGTTTGGTGAATTCCAAAGGAGTTTGTGAAATGCATTTAACTTCGACCAATCAAAGTTGAATGGGTAATTTTTAAAGAAGGAGTAATTACTATGCAGCAATATTATGGAAATATAAATACACCCAATGATATGGAAATGCTAATATCATCTTCCAAACTTGGACGTACATGTTCATGATAGCATTAGAGGCGAAAGTATAGAATTGATAGTTCCGTTAGGATACGGCAGGCATGAAGAATGTTTTTATAGAAGTCGATTTGAAAGCGAGCGGAGGGCAATATTTGTGATGGCACATATCGCACGACCTTCCTTCTGCCAAGCTCTCGTATGAAGGGGAGGAAGAATATCAGTGTGGAAGCTGATATATCTCCACTGGCAAAAGGAAGGTGGTTTGACTTGCTCATATGCCATCGCGTGCGGAAGGATTTGCTATCGACGAGTACTGTCTCCAAATTTCTAATATGACATCAGCATTTAGTCGAATAGGATTTTTATTGCACAGTTCTGTTTTCTCATTGCGTCCGTCTCGTCGCAACCAACTTGGCTGCCTCTGAGAGAACAAAGCAGAGAAAGGCACTGCTGCTGTACCGTCGACCAATAACAGCTGAATTGATGGATGCCCCCACCGAGGGAAGTACACTAAATTAATGATTTCGTGTGTGTTACTTACGAGAGCTTGGCAGAAGGAAGGTCGTGCGATATATGCCATCACAAATATTGCCCTCCGCTCGTTTTCAAATCGACTTCTATAAAAACATTCTTCATGCCTGCCGTATCCTAACGGAACTATCAATTCTATACTTTCGCCTCTAATGCTATCATGAACATGTACGTCCAAGTTTGGAAGATGATATTAGCATTTCCATATCATTGTAAATCGTTTAACTTCACGTAGAAGTAACACACACGAAATCATTAATTTAGTGTAAATACACCCAGTTATTTTACGTTTTTTTTATAGTTTTATTAAAAAAAACCCTGAATTTTCTATGATTTTTTGTGAATTTTTTCACTTTTATGTTTATTTCGACCTTGCCGTCGGACGCATAAATGTCACATGTTACAAACGAGAAAAATGAGAAAAACGCATTTGAAGTTTCAAAATGCATTCATCCTATTATCGCAAAATTTCGCTTTTTTATTGACTTTAACGCAATAAACTATAGAAGAATATTCATATTCGTTGAGCCGGACTTAAACATTGCCAAAAATAACTATTTTTTCCACGTTTTTTCAATCAAAACCCGAATGTGACACTTATGCCGCGAAATTCACTGGCCAGGCGAAAAATGTACGCATATTTGTCACACCGTGAACTGAGATGGTTGTTGTTAATTTGTTTTTACATTTCGCGAGCGACAATGGTATTTCTTTGGTGTGATTTTTCCCTGTCGGTAGAAGTGGAACAGGAAATGGAATATCCATTACAGATAATCCAGTGGCACGAAAACGGAACAATACTTCCTCGGGTTCGATTTAAAAAATGACACAGGTGATCGTTTTCCGTTTGCGGAGCCGGCAAACGTTCCATTACCGGTCCCAGAGGTTGACCAACAGGTTCTTAGGGGCAGTGGCGTAGTTTCAAGGACAAGGACATATACTACATCTTCAACGTCCAAAGGAATCACGACTGTCTTTTCGAGATGATGGTTACAAAGTGCTAGCAGGTGAAGCAGTTTTTCTGCGGATTTGCAAAAAGTTCTCAATTATTTATAAGTCATGAACTTATTTTCTAGATCATACGGCTTCCACGGTTGGATTGCTTCAAGAGCATTATTTTCTCGTAAAGGGTGCTGGTCTTCAATGAGAGCTTTGCGCCTGTTGGCCTCTACATACGAACATTCCCATTGTCTGCGTGCATTTGGTCCGAGTCAGTTAATGGTCGCACAGCCAACAAAATCCTTAACTGTTTTTGCAAAGTTATTATGAAGTACGCTGTCCTGAAGACAATTATCTTTTGTTTGGATAATTGTTGTTCGCAAAATGAGAACTGGAATTTATTCCATCACATTACCCTACTGATAAACAGTAATGAAATTCAGGTCGAGCGCATACTGTTGGAGAACTTTGAATCGGGACATATGTTAATGGCCGCTGACTCTTTCCATGCGACGTTTGATTCCAAAATGCGCCATGAACGTGTCGTCAGTTATGAAAACTTCAAGTCTGTGGTTGGCAATGCAAAGAACAGTGTTGACGTACTTGATATGCAAGCAACTGACTTCTTCAAAGCTCACCGTTTTGGAGTATACGATAAACCACTGCAAGCCTCGCCCGTACGTGTTTGAAAAAGGCCGTTATGAACTTACATACGCAAAAAATATCAACAGTAAAGACCTTGTTGTTTGTTGCAAGTTGTTTCCCTTTAGGTGACGAATATGCGTCCATTCATCCCGGTGTGACAAGTATGCGTCCATTTGTTCGAATGTGACAAATTGACTTCTGATTTTTTTCGAGTTTTCTAGAATAAAACCTCTGTTTTGACAAAATATTTCAAAAATACGTATCAAATTATGACGTTAGACATCAAAACCTCAACAATGTTGAAATGTAACATGTGACATTTATGCGTCCAACGGCAGTTTGGTTCTTTTCGACCTTTTGTCTCTTTCGACTTTCGACCTTTTGTCCCATTCGACGTTTTGTTCTTTCGATATTTTGTCCCGTTCGACGCTTTGTCCTTTCGTCGTTTTGTCCTTTTCGACCTTTTGTCCTTTTCGACCCTTTGTCCTTTCGACCGTTTGTCTTTCGAGCTTTTGCCTTTCGACCTTCTGTCCTTTCGAGATTTTGTTTTTCGAGCTTGTGTCCCTTATCCCGTTGAAGATGCTATAGTTGAAAAAACGGCCTTTTATCCTCAGCTTTCTCATCCTTGCGTTGATTGGCTGCCACCTAATCACGCGTTGGCGCATCTTGCCCAAAACTATGAAGCCGATTTCCACCTCGTTGATGGTGCCACAGGTAGTCGCTCGATGCACGCTTTTCCACACTTTCTGTCCTGTCCAGCGGATTTCCTGCAGCGCTACGACGTCGAAATTGCGGGGATGTAATTCATCGTGGGCTGCAAAATGGTGGATTGACATCAAGGAAGGAGCGCCCAACAGAGCTCTGGTCACCACAAGTTCCTATCTCACGCTTCCACGGGTCGTCCGATGACAAAAGACCGCCATCTAAGGGTTGTGTACTTAGCTGGTAGTGCAGCCTGGGCACTGTTGTCCTTCTGACATCAGCTAGAGTGAGAAGGTACGCCTCGAGCGTCTGTTCCCCAGGAGGTGTGGCTCAAACAGTGTCTGCCTGATACCCAACGGCTGATCAACGAAATGCTGTATCGCGTCAGCTATACCTAAGGTGGCAGTCCCACCAGCGCGATGTAGGTAACGCGACCCCGGTAAAGTAGCTTATTGAAGCCTCTCTAATACCACGAAAAATGGAAATAGAAGAAAAAGAGAACGTTATTTTTGGTAACCGACCCGTCAACGAAATAAGGACTATGATTGGAAACTCGGTACCTGGAATGTCAGGACCCTAAATGAACCTGGACGAGTGAGCCTTTTGGCTCGTGAACTGCAAAAGGTTGGAGTGAACGTGGCCGCTATTCAAGAAGTCCGATGGCCTAGATCCGGAGAACGTGAATTCCGAGCTGTGGACCCCACGACCAACACTGCATTCAAATATAACATCTATCACAGCGGCGGCAGAAAAGCAGAGCATGGGGTTGGATTCGTAGTGATGGGCAAGCAGATGAAGCGAGTGATGCGATGGAAACCCATTCCTCAAACGAATCTGTGTGTTGAGGATACGGGGCAAATTATTCAATTACAGCCTAATCAACGTTTACGCACCGAAAAACGATAAATCCGACGACGTGAAGGGCACGTTTTATAAATGGCTTGATAAAACCTATGGAGAGTCCCCAAAGCGTTACGTGAAAATTGTTATCGGAGACGCTAACGCTCAAGTCGATAGAGAGGACTTTTTCCGTCCCATAGTTGGTAGGGAGAGTCTTCACTCCGCTACCAATGACAACGGCCTACGGCTAGTAAATTTTGCTGCTGCCAGAGGGATGGCCATCAGTAGCACCTACTTTGCACGAAAGAACATCCGAAAGCACACCTGAAGACACCCAAATGGAGAAACTTGCAACCAGATAGACCATGTTCTGGTGGATGGGCGCCATTTCTCGGATGTTATCGATGTGCGGACATTCAGAGGTCCGAACATTGACTCTGATCACTATCTCGTTATCAGTAAAATTCGATCACGGTTGTCAACTGTATCGAACGAAAAAGTTTGGCAACACTCTTTGTGAGGGTTAACATATTTTCTTTCTAGTTAATTTTATATTTGTTAACTTGTTAGAAGATTGTGATCATAATTCTTCAAATTTATTCTGTGTTGTGTATCAGATATATGCCCATCCCAACAAATCAATGGTTTGATAAGGTCATACAATTTAACGTAGTTTTAGAGAACACCAAATTCTAACTCTAATTCATTTCTAACGAGACAAGAACGTGACAGCCTCGAATCGGTTATTGCTGCTGCTGTTGTTGTTGTTACTGTTGCTGTTGCTGTGGTGGACTTTCTCTTATTGCTTGGTTCCGTAGCGCGAAAGTGACTTTGAGTGTGCCGGAGTATTGTTTTTTCTAAGCTAGTACGTAAATTGCACATAGGTTGTGGTTTCAGTCGTGGCAGGCAAGGGCTTGTTTCGCTGTATGTGAGTATGCTGAGAACATAGATGCGTCCATTTCCAGGAGGCTCAATCGTAGAGCCTTTTGGTGTGGGGGAGAGTGGAGGGTCGCATAAAAAAAAAGATCACAGCGAACGATGCGTTACAATATCCAGCGATTGTCGGCAGGAGGAGTATCGGCTGAGTACCGCCAGAAGGTCGACGAACGGATAAGTGCAATCGACGTTAGCGACAACATTAACGATCTATGGGAGTCGATCCATGGAGCGATGGGCACAACAGCACGAGAAGTGGTAGGCACTGCACAGAGGCACCCCGGTTTGATGTGGAGTGTCAGAGAGTGACAGACGAAAAGAACGTTGCCAGAAGCCGGATGTTGGTGTCGGGTACTCGATCGAATAGAGATCGGTACAAGGAAGCAAGAGCAGCCGAAAAACGAACCCACCGCAGAAAGAAGAAAGAATATGAAGAACATGAAGGGCACAGACTGGAGTGCGCCAATTACCGAGGAATAACCCTCCTTAATTCGGCGTACAAAATTATGTCCCGTATTCTGTTCAACAGATTGAGACCGCTTGTATAGTCCTTCGTCGGCGAATACCAAGCAGGTTTTCGTGAGGGCCGATCAACGACGGATCAAATGTTTACCCTGAGTCAAATCCTTCCGGGAGTACAACTTGCAGACACATCATCTGTTTATTGATTTCAAGGCGGCGTACGATTCAGTGAAACGGAATGAATTATGGCAAATTATGCTTGAACATGGTTTTCCGGCGAAACTGATACAGCTGATTCGTATAACGTTGGACGGATCGAAATCAAGTGTAAGGGTTGCGGATGAAATATCAACGTCATTTGTTACCTTAGATGGATTAAAGCAGGGTGATGCACTCTCGAATCTACTGTTCAATATAGCGCTCGAGGGAGCGATTAGGAGAGCTGGTGTGCAAAGAAGCGGTACCATTATCACAAGATCGCATATGCTCCTTGGATTTGCGGATGATATCGATATTATCGGGATTGATCACCGTGGAAGAGGCTTTTGTGCCTGAATTTGTGTATCTTGGAACATTAGTGACGTGCGATAATGATGTTACCCGCGAGGTGAAAAGGCGTATTGCAGCTGCAAATAGGGCTTATTACGGACTTCGTAACCAGCTTAAGTCCCGTAGTCTGCATACGAAAACAAAACTCGCGCTGTATACTACTCTGATTCTGCCGGTGGCTTTATACGGAGAACAGGAGAACGGTATCTGGCGGCGTCGCATGAATCACGAGTTGTACCAGGTGTATAAAGGGCTGGATATTATTAAGCTTATTCAACACGGCAGACTACGGTGGGCTGGTCACGTTGTTCGTATGCCGGAAGAACGTCAAGCGAAGATAATATTTAGTAGAGAACCCGGAAGAGGCCGCAGGCTACGTGGAAGGCCGCGTACACGATGGCTTTTTGCAGTTGAAGAGGACCTGAGGGCGCTCAATGTTCAGGGCGACTGGAAGCGATTGGTCCAGGATCGAGTCCAGTAGAGAAGGATACTCCATTCGGCGTAGGTTCATCGAAGAGCTGTAGCCCATCAAGTATCAAGTAAGTAATTCATCGTAGATTATCCTGACGCAACCTGCGAAGCTTAGCGACTTGCAGTTCCAAGCTTCCAATCGTCGCCTAGGTTGTTGCCGATTGTATCGAGTCGTATTCTCTTCTATGTCGTTCGTAATAGTTGTTGGTGGTTGGTTGAAGGCGGCTTATTGGGCCTACGCAAACCTCCTGTCTCGTCGGAGGGCCTGTTTAGCGTCCCACCTAACACCAGGTCTTGGACGATTTTTCGATTAATGCCTGCCTAATACCCTAATAGTGTGATGGTAGGACAGATAGTGTGTAGAAGTGGTATCGAAACGAGTGTTTTTCACTAGATCAGAAAAATCGAAATTATTTCGCTCAGAATGAGGGACCATCTGTTACGGATTCACAGAGTACCCATTGTTAATTTCGCTTGACACAAGAACTTGGTCAGGTTCTAAAGGCTTCTCTTCTAATAGGTATTTAAAGTTTCATTGGTAGTTGGTGTTATATTGGCTGAGTTTCTAAAAATAGCACGCGTCGTACTTTTCAGAAGAGGTACCGCCTTACTTCCTGCACCCCGTTTATTTAATTACTAGCAGACCCGACGAACTTCGTTTCGCCTAAAAGTGATTTATTCTCTGATTAGTTCTCTAGTTATGCAGAAATTTTAGTTTCATTTGTATGGGAGCCCCCCTTTCCAAAGCGGGGAGGGGTCTCGAACCATCTTAAGAACCTTCCCCGGCCCAAAAAACCTCTGCATACAAATTTTCATGCCGATCGGTTCAGTAGTTTCCGAGCCTATAAGGTTCAGACAGACAGAAATTCATTTTTATGTATATAGATTATTATGGGCGAGATAGCATTGTGATGTTTCGTTTCACTCGTACCTTTCGATAGTGAAACGCTGCGTAGAGTTTTCTGCAAGTACCCAGTAGCCCCCCAACGTTACAACAGCCTGCGCAATTGGTTACCGAAAAGAAATAAAATTCTAGGCGCTGTTTCAAATAGGCGTATTTGACCTTGAGATTTGAAACGGCTAATAGCCTATTCAGATTGGGCTATTTATGACTTTGTTAAGTGAGAGGGTATTCAATTATTACGAGGTGTTCAGACTGCAGCAAGATAATATATCTTGACGTTTCCATGTTTCCTCATTTGCACGCTAATACAGGGTTGAATTCAAGGAGAGTTTTAAAATTTAATTTGCGAAATCAAGCATTTGTGTGGCGACAATCGAACATTTTTTTCTGAACAAAGTTTCTACGAAAAAAAAAATATAAAAAAAATATGAAAAGGGATTTTCGAAGAATATTTGAAGCTCTCATTAAGGATAATGAGCGAAGTTACATTCATTAGTTGGGTGCGCCGATCTTCGGGGAATCAGACTATTCTTCAATTTATTTTTAAGTTTAATAAGTATTTTGATTCTGTACTATGATCGAACGGAGAACTGATAGAAAAATTTAGAAACCTTTGGGAATTCTCACAAATAAATAAAAAAAAGGATTGGACCAATTTTCAAGAAATATTATCGAACTAAAATGTATTTCCACCAGTATCTCCATGTATGAAGGGCAACTCAGCAATTTAATTTTTTTTCAAAAATGGAAACTGAACCATTGCGTTCTACTCGACAATCAATGATACAGCTTCTAACAAAATCGAATCGTGTGAATGTGATATAATTTAAACTGGATTTTGGATGAATTAATGCATTACCAATCCATGTTTTATTTAAGGTTATTCTACTTTATGTATACATCCCATTCAAATCGTACAGTTGTCCCACGTGAAAAATGTTGAAATCCAAAGTATATTAAGCCATTCAAGGAGCAGAATTGAAACAATTTATGAAATCATGTTTATTCATCAAATATATTCGTTTTACAATAATTCCTACGTTTTAAATTGTCTTCCGCATTGGCTCTTGAACTTTTGAAAATTTATTCGATTTGTTCTATTAAATCTAGGTTTAAGTTAAATACTTCATGTTAATTCTAGAGAGCATCTGTTTTTTAAACAATTCATGTTGAATAAGTGGAGAATAAATAATTATCATCATTATTTTTCATCATATAAAATGCTTTCCACAAAACCATCACAATCCGAGTTATTCTTCAGCGCTCAGAAGATCTCCATCTAACATGCATTCGACCCTGCTGCGACAGAAAGAGCATGACTGTCAACTACGAAACGAAATGAAAACAGAGAGAATTTTCTCTGGCAAAGAGAGCGTGACGCTTGTCATTTTTGTTTTGTTGAATGTCTCCCTGCATCCCAGTTAGAACGAAAGCTCTCTCGTAATAATTGTTCGTAATAAATTCTTCATGACTCTTTTTAGCGGGTATCTTTTGACAGCGCAAAATGTATGGAATATTACGTAAATAATGACATCATAAAGCGTATTTACCCTGAAACGCCAATTATCATGTCATTAATGGCGTAATCTGAATAGGCTATAATACTCTCTCTTTTCAGCATATTTGGCATGCTGATTTTTTTAGATATTGTACAAAGTAAACACTCGATTCGACACCAGTTGTCGCACTAGTGCTTTATATGCCAAATGGCCAATCAAATCACCGCAAACCAAGTTCATATCGATAAAGCATATTCATATGATACGATAACACCTTTGATCTCCTCCAAAACAAGCAAAGCATAATTGTAAAAATTTATTTTGCTTAATTTTTGACGTCCTTTGCACCAGTTGTCGCACTAGTGGTCCCTATTTGGCTAATCCCATAAGAAAACAATGGGATTTGCCAAATAAGGAATCAAAATTAAGAATAGTGCCTAGGGTTTTTAGTACCGTCCCTTTTTGGCGAGTCCCGGTACTACGGTACTGAACCGCTCAGTACCGGGAGTACCGGGAAAATACCGGTACTGGAAGATCTTTTTTCGAAACTCATTAAAATCAATAAAAAGTCAGGATTTAATGGTAACGATTCAAACTTTATTCATTGGTTTGTATGTATTCAACACTTGTCTTGGGGCTTGTCCTTATCCTTGAAATAAGCTTTCAAAACGCACAGCATATTCAATGTTTCGTCAGACATACGGGATCGTATTTTAGTAGCGAAGCTTCCAGAAACAGAGAAAGCTCTTTCTGAGTCTACAGAAGTAGGGCGAACTGTTGCTAGTGAATCATGAAGCATTGACAAGTATTGACAAGTATTGTAAGTTAACTCTTGTCTTACAATCTTTACGAATCCTGGTGCAGTAATCGAATTTACAGGAACACTCTTGCCTCAAGCCAACATGTTTGGGGACGATAACAAAGAGAACCGCAGCGACAATCGTCCTCTATAGTTTATAAACTTTTTTGAAATTTTAGTAAAAAAAATAATATCTTTCTTACTAGCTGCTGCATTCAAAAAATGTGGTTTTAACCATCGGAAGTTTTAACCAAACCTTTTTCCTTAGTACCGAAAATACCGGTTCTTTCATTAAGCCAGTACCGGTATTTCGGTACCGAAAATTGGTCGGTACTCCCGGGAATTCCGGTACCGGTACTCCCGGTACTAAAACCCTAAGTGCCACAGCTGGTGCTTGCGTTCCTATTATGGATTAAACAATTTTGAGGATAATAACAAATTTTATTGTGGTTTTCACAGCTGTTCTAAGGAGCAGGAAGTAAAACCTTTCGATTGATATATAAAGTTCACCCACATGCCTTATTTTACTTATTTTTGAAAAAATAGTTGTTTTTATGTATAGCGACAATTGATACACCCACCCTATTATGTTTTTCTTTTGCCATTATCAAACAGGATGTGGCACAATTTCTAGGGAAGTGTACAACTGTACAACATGGATGTATGGATGGGATAAAACTATAGACACTACAGATTCCATAGACGAGCTGAGGCGAAGGCGAGTATAGCCAAACGAACTGTCAGTTAGTGTAGCCAAACGAGCATGACGTCACAATTGCAATCCAAGCAACGGAGCGTATGACGTCATATTCGCGTGGTACACTGTGAAAAAACGGAAAAACACACTTAATCGAAATGACTCAACCGTGCCTCCGCTCGTCTATGGAACCTATAGTGTCTATAGATAAAACGTGCATTCGCGATCCCATAATTGCTTCAGTAAATTTGTCTCCGTCTGCGTTCTAATTCTCAGAATGGTTTCGAAAACGAATAAAAGAGACCGTTTTTCGCTGTAAAGGCTCCCCCGCATAACTAAAAACCATCTGCAGATTGGTCGATATTATTCAAATGAAATAGCCCATGTTGTTACAATTAATGTCATTGTCCATTTATGTTGCAACGTTATATTACGTAAGAATTAATATTATGCTCGATTGTAAATTACCGATACTACAGGTGGTTAACACATAGCATGACGTTCCTCTATAATTTTTTGTATTCCAAATAAGAACAAAATTAATAATTAAACCTCACTAGAACATAACAGAATTATGTATGGTATAGTAATGCGAGATAGCAGAACAGCGCAGAAAAAAATCATCGCTATGCCACAAACACATCAAAAAATTGTATCTTCGAAAGGTAAAATTACGATTCGAATTGAACTTCTGCATTAAGTGTGTGTCATATCATGTGCAATTTCACTTCCTGCCGTAGCCAGCAGCCATGACAGGAGTTTGGATTTATAGCTGTAATTATGTTTATTTTTTTCGTTTAAGTACTATATCTGTTAGAATGGAAATTTTAAACTATTGGATCAGAAGAAACAAAGTAAGTAAATCGAAACAGTATGAAATAGCTTGTCTAAATGCTTAATACAATTCTTACATTTTTAGACAAAATTTTCAGATTCTCTCGGCCGAATATTCTATCAGATTAACCTCGGAATAATCCATCTTTTTTTCTATCGTTGGAGACAAGGTATGTTTATCTTAAGAGTTTTATTAATATTTACAATTGTATTGACCTTATACATCCATTGCAGAAAAAAATCAATATCAGGGAAATTTCGCTGTCGGCTTCCGGATTCTCCAAGAGTGCTGTCCTACCTCGCGTCCAGCAAAAAATGCTGTGTTAAGAGCGCTCCAAACAAATGCGACGCGACTATCCCGTTGGTATGGACGCGTAAAAGAAACCTCACAGGCAGCGATCTAGTGATAGAGTCGCGGTAATAGTCGCCCAGCAACAGCGAACTTCGCTGCGTGTGTTTAGGGGGAGCCTTCTATCATTACTTATTTCATGCGTCGGCGATGGATTACCTAACAAATCGAATATGATAATAAAAATATGAGTTGCAATGATATTTACTCTTGTTTCACAATTCATTTTATTTTTCCATGACTATTCCAAAAATATGAAATATTTCAAACAGCAGAGGATATGGTACGGCGTTTTTCTCTATATGGTCATACTGTATCTTATTTATATTGCTTATTGTTTGCATCTGAGAAAACGGATTGTATCACTACCATAACATATGCTGTATGCCGGAAAATATGTACCGGAAAATAGCCATTTTTGAATGGTAATTATACTTAACCGCCCATTACCCAAATAGTACATTTGACGAATACAATATATCATGTTGTTTATATCGTTTATGTTGAGGTATGTTTATTGTTTTTACATATGATAATTCGAATGGTAATGACAATGTTATTTATCATCACGAACAATCTGAGATATGATTCAAATATGGTCAGACGTTGCAAGCAAAATTGACTGACTACACTGCAAATGGTTGCATGCTAATAAATTAAAACTCGCAAGCAAACGCTTAAAATTTGCAACCCGCAGAAACAAAATCGCGCTTGCTAGTGCAGCATAAGTAAATTTTTCACAATTTTTCAGGAAATCATATTTTATTGCCAGAAAAACGTGATTTTCATTTTTGTTTATACTTGTATGAGAGTAAATATGACATTTGCTAAAAGTGAATACAAATACGAATACAAAAATGGTAACTTGGCTTAGAAACCTCGCGGTTAATAACTGTGGAAGAGCTGAATGAACACTAAGCAGCGAGATGACAATGTCTTAGTGAGGGATGTAATGTCAATTGGGCTTATTCTACGAGTGGAGTGACGTGAGATTGCTCGAATGACGTGAGAAGAGTCGTATAGCTCCATTTAAATAGCATGGTCACCTCACGTGAGAATTGCTAAAATCGACTCAACTCACTCGACTCGTAGAATAAGCCCAAATAAGAAAAAGAAGTCTCTTTGGACAAAGACACAGTGACGGAGTACACAGTCGAGGGCGAGTGCATCAAAATCCATAAAACCGAACAGAAAAGTTTAATTTGCTCCGAAAAGAAGCTACTTTAAGCACCTTTAAGGTCTATCTCATTTCACGAATTAAACTTAAAAGTGACAGTTTGAAAATTGGCATATACCAATAAGGCATCTATCAAGAATGATTCGATACCTGCCAAAAGCAATCTTTCTCTGTTATCAGAGTTATTTGAAAATTATTGAACTGTTACTTTCGAGTTTAATTGGCGTTCAAGTCTTGAAATGAGACAGACCCAAAGGCTTTGGTCTGATTCGCGAATTTAAAAAATAAAGAATGGTTGGTCCTACCCAGCAAGGCCTACAAATATCTATCTATCTATTAAAAAAAATCAATATCTGTCAAAAGTAATCTTGCTCTGCGAGCAGGATTATTTAAAAAAAATTGAATTTTTATTTTACAGTTATTTTTAAGTTTAATTTGATTTTAATTCGCGAATCAGACCAAAGCCTAAGAATAGACACCCCAAAAGGGTTAATTTAAAATCGAATGATTCTCAGTCTATTGACATTCATATTTTGTTCTCAATCACAACAAGCAGACATTTGCCTAGATTTTTGAACGACAACCATAAATGTTGGAAACCATTAGGATACCTGTTTTGCGATTAGATTGAGCAAAATCTACATCCATTTCATGAAGTGATAAGATGGATAAACATGGCGCTACATTTTTATGGCCCTCCTACTTCCACTCACCATTAGCTCAACAGGTATTCAAAACTTACGAATATTCACATGCCGTGGCTTTTGCCACGGTTATTGTCAGTATCTGTCATAGTCATGGCCATCGCCACTGTTGCTGATAGTGGCAAGCAGTAAAATCATAAAAACTGATCCATTTCTGTTCAATTGGCTACGACAAGAACAAGAGTGATCCAAAAATTCAAATTTGCATACGGCAATCGAGCTGCGGCGGTTTTCGATTCCAAATCCAATGCGAACCGATCGATATGGACCACCGCCACCGTAAATTTTTAGTGGTTTCTTAGCTAGAGCTAAGCGATTTTTATGGGGGCGTCAATAGGTCACTTTTCGCTGGCAGCCCGCGCGTTCTAGACTCTAATCTTAATGTCTTTATATTGTAGATCAAATATACAATACTGATATCCTGGTGATTTGAATACTAATTCAACACACAAGAACTATCTTTCTACACAGTTCAAGTATGTACTGTCTATCGCGCAAGAATTGGTCACCATTTACCAGATTAAAAATTGTTAAATTGTACATATTGTGTAAATATGAATATTTATTTCTTGAAAACCGCTAAGAAGCGGGAGTGAATCAACATTGTCTTGTTTTGTCAGCAGCAGCAACACAAAGTAAAATCAGCGCAGAATTAAAACAAACGTTTGCTCTTAGTGTTGTGTAACAAAAACAGGTTCTTCTCAGGACCAGCATATTATTATTTCTAAACTTTTTGCCAATTTAGTATAAGAGCTCGTTTAAAATCTGTAATTTTAGAACAACACAATTAAGCGTTAACTCTTCATTGATCGAATGGTCCAAAACAATCTCCGATTTTTGCCATCGTAAAGTGTACCCCAAACCAATATAGAAAACAGACCCAGACGTGGTCAAAAAGAAAAAAAGTTTTCCTGTTTTTTTGTCAGAATACGTATTTTTGGTTGCTCGAGGCAGCGTTGCCGGAAGAGAGTGAGCTCGATGGGGCCCCTCTTGAGGACTGCTGGAATACAGTTAAAGCAGCCATTAACCACTCAGCGGAGAACAACGTCGGATATGTGGGACGAAGTCGACGGAACGATTGGTTCGACGAAGAGTGCAGACAGATTCTGGAGGAGAAGGACACAGCGTAGGCGGTCGCGCTGCAGCAAGGTATCAGGCAGAACGTAAAACGTTATAGTCGGAAGCGTAGACAGCAGACCCGCCATTTTCAGGAAACGCCACCTGGAAGAAGCGGAGTGCGAAGAGATGGAACAGCTGTGTTGTTCTCAAGAAACACGCAAGTTCTATCAGAAGCTCAACGCATGGATAAGGATGGGAACAACTTGACGGACAATCGTATGGTGATCGAAATGTGGAAGTAGCACTACGAGGAACATTTGAATGGCGCTGATAGAACAGGCAGTGAAAGTCAAGGCAGCGGAGGAGATGAATACGTCAGTTCAGCGGACGATGGAAGCCAACCAGCCCCTACCTTGAGGGAAGTAAGGATGCCATCCAACAGCTGAAGACCAATAAAGCAGCTGGAAGGATTGTATCAGAGTTGAGCTCACCAAGATGAGCCGGGAAAAGCTGGCCACTTGCCTGCACGAACTGATAGTCAGAATCTGGGACACTGAACAGCTACCGGAGGAGTGGAAGGAAGGGGTCATATGCTAGAGTGTGAGAACTTTCGAGCGAGCATAATCCTTAATGCCGCCTACAAAGTGATATCTCAGATCATCTTCCGTCGTCTGTCACCAATAGTGAATGAGTTCGCGGGAAGTTATCAAGCCGGCTTCGTTGACGGCCGCTCGACAACGGATCAGATCTTTACTGTACGGCAAATCCTCGGAGTATTCGAGAGACGGGTGCTTAGGACCATCTTTGGCGGTGTGCAAGAAGACGGTGTGTGGCGGCGAAGAATGGACCACAAGCTCGCCCAGCTCGACGGCTTTTCTTTTCTGGGAATAATGTTCCTGTGACAAATTTAAGGAAAAAAAAGTTTTTCTAACAAAAACTTTTTTCATTTCCATACTTGATACTTGATGGGCTACAGCTCTTCGATGAACCTACGCCGAATGGAGTATCCTTCTCCACTGGACTCGATCCTGGGCCAATCGCTTCCAGTCCCCCTGAACATTGAGCGCCCTCAGGTCCTCTTCAACTGCAAAAAGCCATCGTGTACGCGGCCTTCCACGAAGCCTGCGGCCTCTTCCGGGTTATCTACTAAATATTATCTTCGCTTGACGTTCTTCCGGCATACGAACAACGTGACCAGCCCACCGTAGTCTGCCGTGTTGTATAAGCTTAATAATATCCAGCCCTATATACACCTGGTACAATTCGTGATTCATGCGACGCCGCCAGATACCGTTCTCCTGTTTACCGCCGAGTATTGTCCGCAGCATCTTACGCTCAAACACTCCGAGAGCTCTCCGATCAGCCTCCTTTAACGTCCATGTCTCATGGCCGTATAAAGCCACCGGAAGAATCAGAGTAGTATACAGCGCGAGTTTTGTTTTCGTTTGCAGACTACGGGACATAAGCTGGTTACGAAGTCCGTAATAAGCCCTATTTGCAGCTGCAATACACCTTTTCACCTCGCGGGTAACATCATTATCGCACGTCACTAATGTTCCAAGATACACAAATTCTTCTACCACTTCAAATTTTTCACCATCCAGCACTATTTCGCTACCACCACCACTAATGAACTCACGTTGATTGCCAGCGACCATGTACTTCGTTTTGCTGGTATTGATCGTGAGTCCAATCCTCGCTGTCTCCCTCTTAAAAGGCGCAAAAGCCTCTTCCACGGCACGGCGATCAATTCCGATAAAATCGATATCGTCCGCAAATCCCAGGAGCATATGCGATTTTGTGATGATGGTACCGCTTCTTTGCACACCAGCTCTCCTAATCGCTCCCTCGAGCGCTATATTGAACAGTAGATTCGAGAGTGCATCACCCTGCTTTAATCTATCTAAGATAACAAATGACGTCGATATTTCATCCGCAACCCTTACACTTGATTTCGATCCGTCCAACGTTATACGAATCAGCCGTATCAGTTTCGCTGGAAAACCATGTTCAAGCATAATTTGCCATAATTCATTCCGTTTCACTGAATCGTACGCCGCCTTGAAATCAATAAACAGATGATGTGTCTGCAAGTTATACTCCCGGAATTTATCAAGGATTTGTCTCAGGGCAAACATTTGATCCGTCGTTGATCGGCCCTCACGAAAACCCGCTTAGTATTCGCCGACAAAGGACTCTTCAAGCGGTCTCAATCTGTTGAACAGAATACGGGACATAATTTTGTACGCCGAATTAAGGAGGGTTATTCCTCGGTAATTGGCGCACTCCAGTCTGTGCTCTTTCTTAAAAAGAGGGCAAATGAGGCCGTCCAACCAGCTAGCAGGCATTTCCTCGTCTTCCCATATTTTCGACATAATATGGTGCAGAACTTCATAAAGCTGCTCACTGCCATGTTTGAGAAGTTCAGCCGGGAGCTGGTCCTTCCCCGCAGCCTTATTGTTTTTCAACTCTTTGACAGCTTTTTTAACCTCATCTAGTGTAGGTGACTCCACCCACAGCTTATCCATCGTCGCTAATATTTATTCTGTTCACCGATGTTCACCGTCACTTCCTCCATTCAACAAAGTCTCGAAGTGTTGCTTCCACCTGGCAGCCACTTCAGTTTTATCTGTCAGCAAATTCCCTTGTTGGTCGTTGCACATGACGGGAGACGGCGCTGTCTTTCTCCGCACGCCATTGACAGACTCATAAAACCTCCGCATATCGTTCTGCTCCATTTTTTCCTGCGCCTCACTAATAACTTTTTCTTCGTACTCTTTTTTCTTCCAGCGGTGGGTTCGTTTTTCGGCTGCTCTTGCTTCCTTGTACCGATCTCTATTCGATCGGGTACCTGACACCAACATCCGGCTTCTGGCAACGTTCTTCTCGTCTATCACTCTCTGACACTCCACATCGAACCAACCCGTCCTGGGTCGCCTCTGTGCAGTGCCTACCACTTCTCGTGCTGTTGTGCTCACCGCTCCATGGATCGACTCCCATAGATCGTTGATGTTGTCGCTAACGTTGATTGCACTTATCCGTTCGTCGAGCTTCTGGCGGTACTCAGCCGATACTCCTTCCGCCGACAATCGCTGGATATTGTAACGCATCGTTCGCTGTGATCTTTCGTTCGATACAGTTGACAACCGTGATCGAATTTTACCGACAACGAGGTAGTGATCAGAGTCAATGTTCGGACCTCTGAAAGTCCGCACATCGATAACATCCGAGAAATGGCGCCCATCCACCAGAACATGATCTATCTGGTTGCAAGTTTCACCATTTGGGTGTCTCCAGGTGTACTTTCGGATGTTCTTTCGTGCAAAGAAGGTGCTACTGATGGCCATCCCTCTGGCAGCAGCAAAATTTACTAGCCGTAGGCCGTTGTCATTGGTAGCGGAGTGAAGGCTCTCCCTACCGATTATGGGACGGAAAAAGTCCTCTCTACCGACCTGTAGAGCATACCAGAAGCTTTCGTATAATGGTTGTTGCGATAGTTTTAGGCGTTTATACACAATAATTTTATTTCGCTGGAAATCAGCAAAATTTTGCTGAATTTTCCTGTGCTGTAAAACCAGCAATCGTTTCAGTAAAATTAATTATGCTGGTCGATCAGTAAATTTTAACAATGACAACTTGTCACACGAACAACTGAAAAACCAGCAAACGTTGTTGTATTTTGCTGAATTGCAGCAAACGTTACGGTGGAATAAAATTGCTTTAATATCAGTAATACAGGGTGTTCAATAAGTTCGAATACACTTTCGAAAAATGTTTCAAAATTTAGATTAAATTATTTCTATTCCCAGTTGCATTTCATTGGAAGTATTGTTTATAAGGAACGTTTGTAACATTTCTTTTGGAATGACCTCTATTTTATACCTTTTCACGAGCTTTAAACGCTTCTAAAACCAATCGCACGCGGCACGCACGATCTGCATGGGCATTTCGTTCCAGATTTTGAGAATTACGTCTTGAACTGGTCCAAGTTACTGACCTTGTATTCGTACAGCTTTAACATAATAAAGGACCAAACAAAAAAGTTAAGAGGATTCAAATCCGGGAGGTCGCAAAGTTTTGTCCAAAAAGTCGATGAAATTGTTCCCATATTAGGCTAAAATCGCCATTTCCGTGTATAAAGGGTTATCGTCCTATTGGAACACGTAGAGCTCAACTCCGTCTTAGCACCGGGCCACTGGGGGCATCAATCGTCCCCAAAACCTCAGTTCTGTACTACGCCGCAATGATTTTGACATTCAAAAACGGCTATTTATTATGCCCCAATCCATTTTCAACGCGCGTGATAAACAAACAACAAGTGACAGAATGTCAACACCACACACTTCCGATAGCATATATATATACCGCTAACGCTGACACCAATACTAATACAGAATATGTACATTGGGCTTGCAAACACAATGATCAAACATTTGTATTCGAACTTATTGAACACCCTGTATAGGAAATTTTCCAGATTTTCTTTCTCAATATTTTTATTTGTTTTCATCGAGGTTTTCATACTAAATTGAAAAAATGAAAATAGGGTAGAGAATCATTTGGGCAGTACCTCCTATTCCCGTTTACAACGTTCATTACTCGAGCGCATTACAACCGAATAACTCGTTTCTTAGTACATGGTTAGTTTCTGTCGATATCTAGTGATGTACAGAAAATCAAGCCATTTGATTGGAACGCGGTCGAGTTATTAACGTTGCGGACGGGAATAGGGGGTGCTGCCCAAATGGTCCCGATTCCTATCAGCTGGTGAAGTCTATCCATGAAATGTGATGATGCCAGTACCGAAGTCCAAGCTCACAACTATTTACCAACCGAAACGATATCGAAGCCGGTCCCTGTTTAGCATATCTAGTCCGGTCGCATCGCTTGACACGTGAGCTCTAGGCAAAGCCAGAATCACCAGCTTTAGCGCCATAATTAGCTCCACACTGCACCGCATGACAAGCTCCACAGCTTTTGTTGTCATTTGACTGTCAGTCGACTCTAATGAATCATCGTTTTCTCTAAATTAGGTAACCCATACTTACTTTTGATGAATAGCTTCGAAGCACACGCTTAACACTACAGGCATCATTATGTGCAAAGTTATCGAACAAGAAATGCCTAGGTATCACTGCTTAATGAATGAATACTGTTTCCAAAGACATCGAGGCGCTCAGTTTCGCTGTAAATGAGAATGATAAATATTCTACCCGTAAATTTGGAACGCGATCCACTCGACCATGAAAAACGTTCACGACCGTTAAAAAGGTACCCATCGGCGAAAGATCGCTGGTAATTGATAATAGGAGCGCTTATTTTACATCGATTACTTGGGCAGCGGGTATGTTTGGGTGGTTCACACTATCAGCTAGTTGGCTAATTGCGTGCGAATGCTGACCAATTGCACGGCAACCGACACAAAGTGGCTCACTTGAAGCATTTGCATTCCTAACCGCAGGCGCAGCGCCAGCCGATTATGGCAGAACGATATTCCAGTGCAGAGCCAACCTTTCTCCCATCTGGTTAAGTGATATGGAAATGGGTGTTGATTGCAAATGTACAATAACTTATTTAGTTTATGATCACCGTTTATCAGATTGCGTGAGGCAAATCCACAGACAACCAGCTAGTTACTCTATACACTCTAGATATCAGTTTAGGAAATGATAAGGATACTTTAATTGTTTAAAATAGCAATAATAAAATCTACATAGAATGCTGAATGTATGGCAGTGCTAATTGATACATTGGGCATCAGAAAAATCATTATGAACTGAACAACATTCAGGCTATTTGTTTTACTTCCCTTTAGGTTATAATGGAATCTTTAGAAGGTCACATAACGGTAGTATTTGCGTCTTTGTTGTGAGGGTGAGATTTAATAGAAATTGGGCAATCCACTCTGAGTGTGCATTGATGACAGACATGTAAATATCATCCGTATAACGGTTCGGTTACCAACATTGACTAGTGAATAGCAGGCCATGACTTTGCCTCATTCCTCGTCGTGTGTCCCATCTACAAAAAGGGCGATAAGCTGGATTGTAGCAACTACCGCGCAATAAGATTGCTGAGGGCCGCCTACAAGGTACTCTTTCAAATATTATGCCGTCGACTAGCACCGATTGCAAGGGAGTTCGTTGGGCAGGGTTTTATGGGGTTCTATGGGCGAACGCTTCACCACAGACCAGATGTCGCGAATACAACGTGCCCACACATGATCTTTTCATCGACTTCAAAGCCACATATGATACAATCAATCGGGACTAGCTATGGCAGGTAATGCACGACACGGATTTCCGAATAAACTGACACGGCTGATCAAAGCGACGATGGATCGGGTGATGTGTGTAATTTGAGCTTCAGGGGCATTCTCGAGTCCCTTCGAAACACGCAGAGGGTTACGGCAAGGTGATGGTCTTACATGTCTGCTATTCAACATCGCTTTGGAAGGGGTAATACGAAGAGCAGGGTAACACACGTTGAGAAGATGGAAGAAGCCTACATCAGACTGAAGAGGGAAGCTAAGCGAATCGGACTAGTCATCAACACGTAGAAGACGAAGTACATGATAGGAAGAGGTTCAAGAGAAGAAAATGTGAGCCACCCACCGCGAGTTGGCATCGGTGGTGACGAAATCGAGGTGGTAGAAGAATTTGTGTACTTGGGCTCACTGATGACTGCCGAAAATGATACCAGCGGAGAAATTCGGAGACGCATGATAGTGGCTGGAAATCGTACGTACTTTGGACTCCGCAAGACGCTCCGATCGAATAGAGTTCGCCGCCGTACCCAATTGACTGTCTACAAAACGCTCATTAGATCGGTAGTGCTCTACGGACACGAGACCTGGACGAAGCTCGTGAAGGACCAACGCGCACTTGGAATTTTCGGAAGGAAAGCGGTACGTGGAGGCGGGGAATGAACCACGAGTTGCATGAGCTGCTGGGAGAATCATCCATCGTTCACACCACGAAAATCGGAAGACTGCGGTGAACCGGGCACGTAGCCAGAATGTCGGACAGTAACCCGGTTAAAATGGTTCTCGACAACGATCTGACGGGCACAAGAAGGCGAGGTGCGCAGCGGGCAAGCTGGATCGATCAGGTTGAATATGACTTGCGGACCCTCCGTAGACTGCGTTGTTAGCGACGCACATAGGAGTACGCAGTGTAAAAGCGTGGCCAAAACTATGTCAATCATTTTGTCGTCTGTAAATGCATTCAATTAACAGCAAAGCGTATTTTTTTGTTTTTGTGCTCTTTGTATTAAGCTAGTAGTGAAGTATGACCACTGGCGGCGTCAGTTATTGTTATTAGGTAGAGCTCCACTTGGCGTAAGAACGCTGCCTTTGGGAGCTATAGCGTGCTTGCGACGAGTGGTGTCTTCCTCTGACTGAGTAATATTTTTATGTTAATTTTCATTCTTTAATTATTACTTACTAAGTTTTCCGAAAAGATGTGCTTCGTTTATTCACTTGGACTATATAAATTTGTCATCGGATAATGCTGAAGTCCCTGGATAATGTATTGATATTACAATCAATGGAGCAGATCAGATAAATACGTTGCCCTTCAACCGCTTTTTTTTCTTGACAACCTTTTACATTTGAAAAATGCGTATGCTTTTTATCAAAGTCCAGCTCTTCATTGAAAGCGAACCATTTATGTGAGTTTTGTCGCTCAAAATAATAAATGTTTATTTTTTCGTCTAGCTTTTCTTAGCAAATTTCACTATATTAAAATAAAAACAACTCAGGATTTCCGGAGATGAGCCAGCCTCGGGCTGAAAGTCTTCTAAATAAAGACAAAAAAAAAACTCACGATTAGACCTGTGCGCCGCCGCGCCACGCCGCCGCCGCCGACCCTTATTGACGTACGCCGACGCCGGTCAAGGTGTCGGCGGCGCGCCATACGCCGGTTTGCTCCACGCCGCCGAATTTCGTACTTCACGCCGTTAATGGCCAACACAAAAATCACAGTATGCAGTGCGTTGCATCTGCAGAACCAAGGCAACCTATCAGGCATAAATTAAATAGCTATTATACCTTCAGCAGATTTGTTTGCTTTTATTTCTGTCACTTTAACCCGCGTTAATTGTTCGATAACATCCCCACACTGGGACAGAGCCGCCCCGCAGCTTAGTGTTCATTAACCAGTTCCACAGTTATTAACTGCGAGGTTTCTAAGCCAAGTTACCATTTCTGCATTCGTATATCATGAGGTTAACACGATTATACTTTTATGCCCAAGGAAGTCGAGACAATTTCCAATCCGAAAATTGCCTAGACCGGCATCGGGAATCGAACCCAGCCACCCTCAGCATGGTCTTGCGTTGTAGCCGCGCGTCTTACCGCACGGCTAAGGAGGGCCCTTTCTTGGCTACAGATGCAATAATGGTAACATGGCTTCTGAAGCTGGAGCACGATGGGGTACGTCACCCACCAAATTGAACATTTTCTTCACTCTCCTTGTACTTAAATAGTCAGAATTGTTCTTAAAATAACGGTTTCGATTTATTTTGATAAACAATTCCCAAAGAAATTTCTTGGTTTTCCTGAAATAATGTCCGAAGGAAGTCCTGGAGGAAGTTCTGAAGGAATACCTGAAGAAAATTCCTAGAGTCTTGAGGAATTTCTGAATTTATCTCCGTCTGGAAGATTTTCTGAAGGAATTTGAAGGAATCCTGAAGAAAATTCCGAAGGAATTCTTGGAGGAATGTCCTAGAAAATTCTTTAAGAAATGTAAGCTATCGGCAATTCCTTAGGGAGTTCTTTTGGAAATCTCTCTAGGAATTCATACGGAGATATCTGAAAATTCGTCCTAGAATTTTGGAAGGAAATGGCGGAAGAAATTCCTAAAGAACCACTAGAAGAATTTCCAAGGGAATGGAATGTCTTACCTGGAAAAAATCCAGAGGAATTGTTAAAATAATGTTAGAAAGAATTTTGTTGGTTGTTGGTATGTATGTATGTATGTAGTTAGCCACCATTCTGACTTGCTCTGCTCTGCATACGGCTTCATCCAATATTACAGTCGAATTCAATTAAGTATCATTATGCTTTCAATGCACTGCTGTTGGAAGGGCAAAAAACGGAGGTGGTAGGCCCGTAAGCAGAGACACTTGCGCGAAGCCCGCGGGATAGAGAGAATCTCCTTTCAACAGTGTAAGGGCCTCATTCGGGAAGTCGAAGCAAATTCTGCTCTTTCCTCCTATGGGAAACCCCAATGCTATCTGTCAGAGTTTGAGTGAAAAATGGCCGCAATCTCCTCCTCTCTGTTGCTCAACTGTAAAAACCCATAAAGAACTGTCATTGTTTGTGTGAAGAACTTTGCTTCGACTTCGCGAATACGCTTGTCACTGGCGAACAAAGCTCGTGTACTCTGCATCGAAGCTTAGAACCGGTGTTAGGGCGCAATCGTTAATGTGAACATTTTATATTTGGTTAGTTACTGCAAATAAATTCTTTTTCGAGTCCCTATAATCAAGCAGGTATCTCAAGCATACCACATCGTTATATTGCTGCATGATTGAATGTTTAATTTTGATAAAATATCGAAAACAAAAGTGTGCATAAAAATTGCCTCGCCATAACAAAAAGGTGGTAGAGAATTAACACTGTTGTTTACAGTTTAGAACCAAATCCAGATGTCGCACATGTTGGGGTAGGGATTCAGTGCTCCGCCTTCTCACCCTGAATCCAACAGACTAATAAATAGATTCACAATCTTTTTCAGCTTTTGAAGAGATGGTTTTCTTGAGGAAAGGCGCGTCAAGTCCATTACAGCTGTGGGGAAGTGTACCCATCTACATGGATAGAAATTTTTAAAGGTATTCGAAAAAGAATTTCTGAAGGAATTCGTGATGGAATTGTCAGAATTAATATTAGGAGAGTTTTTGAAGAATCTCCAGAAAAATTGGTTTCATTTGTGGAGGTTTTTTAAAGGAATTCCTGGAGAAATTCCCGATCGAATTCCTGACGGAATTTTTGAAGGTATACTAGAATGAACTGCTTGATGACTTACCGAATAAATTCCTTAATGAATTTCCTAAAGAATTATTTAAGGTTTTTACAACAACAAAAAATTTAAAAAAATAAAATTTTCTATGTAAATTCCAATGGCTGTTTGGAAAATCCATTTAAATTTCTTTTCAGGTTTTTTTTCGGTTATTCCTTCAACAATTGAGTCGGCAATTCATCTAGGAATTTCTTCGAAAATCTCTTTAGAAAAGCCACCAAGAAATAATTTGGACATTCATCCAGAGATTTCTTCAGAAATCCCTCCGGAAAGGCATTTGTAATATTTTCAGAAATTCTTCTAGAGAGTCTTTAGAAAATTCCTTCAGTAAACCATACAAAATTACTGCAGGAATAGTTCCGGAAAGAATTCGAATTTGGAGAAATTTCTAATCGAATTTTCGAAAAAAAAATCTAAAGCTATTTGAGTATTAAACATATTTTCAATTAAAAAAACACTTGGAACAGTGGTTAAAAAAATGAGGGAATTTACAAACAAAATTTCCAAAGATTTTCCAATAGAATTTCTGAAGAGATTCCCGAAAGAATTCTTAAAGTAATTAAAAAGAAAATTTTTGAAGGTCTACAGGAATTTCTGGAAGAGTTGCTAAAGGAATATCCGGAGGAATGTCCGAAGGGATTACTATAAGAAATTCGGAAAGAAGTCTTGAACCTGAAGAAAGTTCTAAATAAATTCCAGAGGGAAATTTCGAAAGAATACCAAAAATATATTCCTAGAGTTTCCGAAGATTTTTTTTGAGGAATTACTGGAAGATTTTCTGTTAGAAATTTCTGAAGAAATTTCTAAAAAGAAATACTAAATCAAATTCCGAAGGTTTTCTCCTAAATGGATTTTCGAATGTATTGCTGAAACAGTGTCCGTATAGTTATTCTTATAGAACTTTTTGAAGGATTTTCTATGGGTATTTTCTAAGGAATTCTTAAAGGAATTTTCAAAGAAATCCTTAAGAATAGTTTTGAATGAATTGCTTAAGAAATTCCCAAAAGACTCTGTAAAGGATTTTCCGAAGCAATTCCTAAAGTTTTTTTTTTTTCCTAATTCATGAAGGATCTTTTGAAGAAATTTCGGAAAGAATTTTCAAGGGAATTCTTGGTGGAAGTTCTGAAAGAATTCATTAGGGAAATTCTGAATTAATTCTTAGAATTCCTTTCTCGAATTTTCTGAGGAATATCTTAAGGAATTTCCACACGAATTTCTGGATTTATATCCGAAGTACTTTCCAATGAACTCATGTGCTGAGATGCGGAAATGTCCCAGTGGATGATGTAATGTACGCTTTTGCTGTGGACATACAAGCTATAGCTATTAGGATGTTCCCCCCATAAGTCTGACTGTAGCTAGCAATTGTACAAAAAACCTTAAAATTCATAACAAGCATGATATGCCTTGCTGTGTGATTTTTTTTCTCAGCTCAAAATTCTTCCCGCCGATTCACGCCGCCGTCGCCGCCGAACATTGCTTACGGCGTGACGCCGCCGCCGGTGTAAAAATGGCCTTACGCCGCCGCCGTTCACAAATTCTTCGGCGCACAGGTCTACTCACGATTGCGTGAGGATGCATGAAATGTTTTTCGTAGAGCTTATTAGGGAAACTCCAATCTTCACAACGCTGACAATTTTGTTGCTTTATCGGGGTTGGAACCTAATCAAAAGTTTAATTTTGTAAAACATATTTTTGTAAAAAAGGTAAAAAAAAAAACTAGCAATTAATATCATCATTATGGATCACCTGAAAACAATTTCAGATCGAATTATTCTTGGAAACGTTTTTATATACCCTCATTATTGGTACCTATATAAATTTGTATCTTAAATTTCCATACCTTAGTATTTATTTTAGGGGCCCTCCTTAGCCGTGCGGTAAGAGGCGCGGCTACAAAGCAAGACCATGCTGAGGGTGGCTGGGTTTGATTCCCGGTGCCGGTCTAGGCAATTTTCGGATTGGAAATTGTCTCGACTTCCCTGGGCATAAAAGTATCATCGTGTTAGCCTCATGATATACGAATGCAAAAATGGTAACCTGGCTTAGAAACCTCGCAGTTAATAACTGTAGAAGTGCTTAATGAACACTAAGCTAAGAGGCGGCTCTGTCCCAGTGTGGGGATGTAATGCCAATAAGAAGAAGTATTTATTTTCATTGCTGAAATACTCCTTAGTGCGACGTGTAGCCATGAACCGAGCCAAATGGAGAAGACCTCTTATATACCGCACAGGCCACTTCGGCCTTAGTCTGAATAAATAAATGATAATTGCTACAAATATTGTGAAAAAAGTGTCGTGATTGTTGTCAATGACATCCCGTTTATGCATGCATTAAAAATAAACATAAGCATAAAAGCAAAATGCGAATCAATTCCACAATATTGGAAAATAAATTAAAACAAAATAAATAGTTACAGAAAACAAAACAAAAGCAGTAGTGTGAACAATAAAATCCACGTACCTGTGCACTTAACTCTGCAACGGTGGTGCAGCACACTCCTCAACACCAAAGCAGTCAGCTGATAGCAAACGTTCACTCTTTACTAGTCTCCTTAGCAACGAACCACTCACAGCATCAATCCTTAAAAAAGGCTGGCTTCTCAGCCCGAAAAAAGAACACCAACAGCTAATTCGCAGCTGAAATGCCAACAGTATGACAAAAGCACATGCACTCCGATGCACCAGCAGCAACACAACAACAGCAACCACCAGCAAAACACCAACATCAACAGCAGCCCGAACGAACTTTTAAAAATCACATTGAAGGCATTCAAGCCAAATGTAACAAATATATTAAGTGTCTATATCCACTTATGAACAGAAAATCAAAACTTTATCTTAAGAACAAATTTTTGATTTAAAAAGAAATGTTTAGACCTACCATGTTGTATGCTGTGCCAATATGGACTAGTTAACTGCAATACGAAAAAAAGGCGCTTCAGGGGATTCAGAGGAAATAAAATTTTGAAAATGATTGTGAAATTGCCTACCTAGTATAGTGCCAATGAACTTCATAGAATGTTTTAATATTGAGACATTGCAACAAATGCACAATAGAATATTTTCCAATTTTAGACAAAAATCTTAGCAATCTTCTATTGCAACGACCAGCACCTTGTACCCTTAGTTTTATTTAGGTTAAGTTTAGTTTAAGTCGGGCAGATTCTTACATCGATGATCAACACCAATTTCATTTAGAATTCAGTTTGTTACTTACCGAACTAAATATGAAATATGAACTTTTTCTGAAAGTCGTATACAACCAGGTAGGGGAATTTAGGGTAAAACCGACACCACTTTAAATCTCTGATTATTTCAGGTGATTATCAAACATAATGTTGACACACTTTGAATAAACTTTCGATTTCTTGTATTTCTAGCCCGTTAGTAACTAGCGGAGTTACGTAACAGTCGAAATGAATGCAAAATAACATTGAACACCATTAAATAGATGAATTATATAAACATGAATTTCAAGCATAAATATCTAAGAAACTGTTATCAAACATTTTTAACTATGTTGCAACTTCATTTGAAATCGTATCCATCGATGTTCGATTCTATCCCGACTTGGTGTGTCGGTTCTCACCCTCACAGGGTGTCGATCTTACCCGCAGCCCAGCCGGTTCGACTTGAAAATGGACTGTACGCGTTTTCCTCAGATATCAAACTCTATCGAGAAAAGTTGTCATGAGCCCTCTAGGACTGATGCATCAAGGGCCAGATTATGCTTGTATGAAATGTCTAGACCAGAAAATTGCTCACTACATATTGGGCACTTGGGAGATTCTGCCTTACAGTCTTTACTTTGGTGGTTAAATGCACAGCGCTTGAAGCATCTAGTCACTTGCAATCCATCAATCACTCGACATCGATCCCACCCGCAATTCACCCTTTCTTCTTGCATTACTTTGACGAACGTTTCGGCATCCAATTCAATTATTGCGCCCACGTTATTGTACTGCAATTTTGCATTACAGTACATTTTGCACAATTTGAAATGTTTAAGGCTTCCAAATGCTTCGTTTCGATCAACTAAAGTTTCTTCCAGCTCTTGTTCATCCAACTCATCACTCATCCCGATTATTCTTATAGATGGTTTCAGACTTTCTCGCACATTAACATCGTACAGACCACCCATATCTTTTTCTGCCTTCTCTTTAAGAATTTTGACACTATTCTCATCATCCAGCGCAATCATTACCTCACTGTCTTTACCACTTGTAACCCGTTTCACATTGAGACATCTGGCATCCACTTTTTTTCGCAATTCTGCTCTGATATCTTCCACTTTTACACCTGCTTTTGGCTTAACAACAACAACCGGATTTGGTTTACGCTTTTCTTCCCTAGACTGCATTGGTATCTTAGTTCTGTCTGATTTCAAAACTTCAGCAAAACTAGTCTTTGGTGTAACAACAACATCACTTTGTATTTCTAATTCATCAATTTTTCTTCGCTTTGCAGATGATCTTGTTAGCATACGTCGCGGAACACTATCCTTTTCGTTCTTATTATTATCGCCCCGTTCATTAACACACACTATTTCCTCACGTACAACTTTACGTATAACCTGTTCAAAACTGTTCACCATTTCCGCTATATCGGCGAGATCATTCAGCTTACTCGCAATCTCGTCCAATCTTTTATCATAGTGCCGGTCGTCAAATTTAGCTAGACTCAAACAAGCATCACACACAAACATCGCATTTTTAATCTTTTTCAAAGGGTCGCACCCGGTAAGTAGTGGACGTGGATAGCCAACTTGCACTGGCCAAAACATTCAACAGAAGAGCTCTCGTTAACAATAGGCAGAACGCACTGAGCACACGGCTAGTTGCTGGCTATAGTCGTTTCAGCATCCATCTCTTCACTATCTATTTCCACGGGCATCGTGCCCGGGCCAAAGCAAAGTGAACAGAATAACAGGCTTTTTGTCCAGTAGATTTCACTAGATTATAGCACATGAAAACACTTAACTTGTACGTAAATTAAAACAGTCGATGATCACTTGTCACATAAACAAAAGTTGGGTTTTAACAACACAGTTTAACACACGTAAAACATTAATTTGTTTCTAGCTATACCGCCGCCGCCTTTAAGGGCCCCATACACGCTCCGACATGTTGTCGGCTGTTGAACAGTACAACTTGCCCACAGACGATCCGATGTTACTCCGACCGAACCAAATTTCCTGGGAGCGGAGTCAAAGTTGTACAACGTGTCGGAGCGTGTGTGGGGGACCCCTAAGAAAGAACATTCACGCCGCCGCTGGTTCAGAACAGATCGGTACCCTGGTCTAGCATATGGACCTTAACCAGCGAAAAATTTCCCTGAGCTGTGCGGCGACCATTAAACGAAAACTTACATTTTTGTCATGCATGCCTCGAATCATGACTTTTCCAATGTGTTGAAGCAAAAGAAAGAAAAATGACTGATTGTTGTCTTCCAGGATGGTATTTATGGATCACATTTACTTATGTGACAATCGAAGCAAACTGTCTTTAATCAATAGTACCAACGTCATTCTGAGCCCACGTAACTTTAACGAATGACCCAAGAAACAATAGCCAAGTTTTGGATTGCCACCCAATCCGAACTTCAAGATGTTCTACTGCACGAGCAACTGGTTCAGCGGTTCGAGCCAACCAGAGACAAACAGATCGTGCACGAAATATTATCCGAACTGTACTGCCGATATGTTCCGCTCTGTCGAATGCTTGATCGTTGCTACGATCAAACACTGCAGGTTCAAAAACGTGAGGTCATCCAACGCCTGGCCCTAACGGCCAACCAACGAATGCTGGAGCTGCAGCAGAAGGTGAAACAGATGGAACTCAGTGAGTTCACCTACGTTGACGGAGCACTCCGAGAGCTACACCTGATTCCGGAAGATGTACAGCCGCTGCGGCCTTGTTACTTCCCAATGGAACGATCTGCACAGTGCTCTGAATTAATTGCCACCTCCAGCAAAGCGATGGAACCTTTAACTAGTAGCAGTTCAAGCGAAGGACTGGGCAGTAGTTCCGAAAGCGAGGATGAACCTCCGCCGGATCCAAGACGACCGATTGTCAAACGCGACCGAGCCAAAGAAAAACGAGTTGCCGCATTGAATCTAATTCTTGCCCATGAGAAAGCACGGCGTGCTCGAATCTTGCAGGTAAACTTCCGTTTGCATCCAAAATTGTTCTATCCAAGGCCGAGGGAGGACTCGATTCAAGACGTCCCATATGAGTTTTACCACAAACCGAACCAATTTATGTTGATACCGGTAAAGCGTACTGTGTACGACTGGGATTACTATGTCAAAAAGAAAGACGTCGTGGCGTTCCCATACTATAGGCCACCTGGATGGGTTGAAGAGATTAAGCCGCAGGAAGTTTTGGAAAAGGTCGAAATTATAGAACCGATTAAAGTGGAAGTGAAACAGGAAATAATTGAAGATAATACAGACGAATTGGTTGAAAGAATGATTCAAATACGGTCAGCTCGCAAGATTCAGAAATACTGGAGAAATTACCAAGAACGAAAGCAGTTATTACGCGAACGATACAACCGATCCGTAGTTTTGGGAATGATCGATGAAGAGGAGCGAGGTCCGAATTTGAACAGCAGAATTGAACAAGCCGAAGCAGAGCGGAGAAAACGCAAACCCGAGTTCGACGAAGCCTTTCTGCAAGCTATAGATGACGAAAAAACACGAATTTTGCAACAACGTGGTCCTTGGATCATGGAGGACATTTCCGATCATGTACGCGCTTGGTTCAGAGAGTTCTACGATCGAGCACATGCCTTCGATCGATATCCGGAAATTTGGGAGGGAGGAACCCTGTTGGTAATCAAAGGGGAAACATTAACCCCGGAAGAGTACATGGAGGTGCAAAGGAAGAAAGCACTAGAAAAATTGAAAAGCGTCGAACAGAAGAAAAAAGAGGCCGAACTCCGAAAAAAGGCGAAGGAATTGGCGAAAGAAAAGAAAAAGGAAGCCAAAGAGAAGCTCAGGGAACAGAGGCGCGAGGAGAAGGAACTGGAAAAGAAACAGGGGAAAACCTATGACTTTAAGAAACCGGAGTTTGCTACAAATGCGTATAGTAAGTATTCGCGGAGCACAATTGGTATTCATAGTTATTCAAAATTTGATAATTAACAGTTACAATCGAAGAAACTATAGAGCGTTACGAAAAGGATTGGTATTTTATCGACGAAATGGAAAACGAAGAGGAGTTACCAATCATGGAGTGGATAACGCTGGACAAGTTTGCAGAAGTTCATCAAGAATTACGCCCAATAGTGGATGAAGTGCTTCGCGGAGAACGAGAACTTTTACAAAAAGCTTTATGTAAGGACAGTAAGAAGAAATACAAAGCAGCCAAGCCCAAAAAGGAGAGAAGAAAACGTGCAGGAAAGAAGGGCAAGAAAAAGAAGAAAGAGGCTCCTGATTTGACTGCTGATCGTACGGTAGATTCGCTGTTCGAGGAGCTGATCGATAAAAACATAATCCGAGCGTACAAGAAAAGGAAGATTGACGATTACATCGGTGATTACAACTACGGAGCTTTTGAGAAGAGGAATTATCTGCTCGAAGATCCACCGGCTGCGATGGGTGAAGTGAGGAATATCATCAAAACGTGGCTATTTGGCATGGGTCCTCTGGATCTGCAGAAGCCCAAGTCATTCTGTCTGCTGGGACCCTCAGGGTATGGAAAGACCATGTTGGTAGAGGCCATAAGCAATGAAACGGATGCAGTTCTTTTTGACCTTAGCGTAAAAACAGTTGCTCCTATACCATCAAACCAGATCCCCCTTTTGTTACACATGGTTCTTAAGATGGGTCGTATTCTACAACCAACCGTCATATGCATAGACGAAGCGCACAAACTGTTCTACAAGAAGATCCCTGCCGACGAGCAATCTCTAGATCCCACGAAGTTGGGGAAAGTTCTATTTAAGCAGGTTGTTAAAAAAATCAAAAAGGACGAAAAGATTCTGCTGGTTGGTACATCGAGTCAACCGTGGATGGCGAAGGCAGGGAAGTTCAAGAAGTGCTTTGAGAAATTTCTGTTGATTCCGAAAACCGACTACGGATCAACGCAGCTACTATGGAGACACGCTCTAAGCCAGAAGGTCGGAGTTGGCAAGGATTTTGACATTTCACCTCTCTCGTTGGTAACCAGAGGATATTCGCCAGGACAGATACTCAGCTGCGTGCATCAAACCTTAGGACTGAGGAGGAGAATGAGGTAAGTGAACGTTGAAAGAGACTCAGATTCTTACTTGCTTTCTGCTGTATTAAAGGTAAAACTTAGCTTGGAAACATACAAAAAAAAATTCATCCTCAATTAAGCTTCATCATGCTCGTAAAACTTTTATGTATTAAAAGCAACTACAGCACGGCCTTCGAGATGTTTTGGAGGCCTTTAAATAGTTTTTAATACAATAATTGGGGGTTGCAAAATCTTTCCCCTCGGATATGTTACCTTGCCGCGGTGGGTCGGCTTACGCCATTAGCACTGAGATGGCAACCAAAGACATATCCTGTCGTGGTGGTATCACATGTTGACTATTTTTGTTTGGTGCCGCGTTACATATCTGGCATTGACGCACTAATTTACGGCATTTGCATGTGATCCAACGGACATCGTGTCTTGGAGCCTTGAATGGTAGTGCAGTCAGGCAGAGGCCTTTTTGATCAGTGATAATGATGTGAGTTCTCTTCTTTTCGGCAATACTTTTCTGCTGTGTTCCCTGTGACGATGAGTCGTAGCCACGATCACACTTAGCTAGCTAGGCATTTATTGATACACAATGTATTCAAGACATTCGTAGGGAAATGACTACTGGATTCACTGAGTAGAAGTTTTTGTTTGAACTAGGAACGATAATGGGAGAGAGTATCTATTAGTCTTTTGAGCCAGTTCAACAGTGTCTTAATGGACGACATGATCCTTGTACGGCTGTAAGACTGCTTCAAAAGTTATTAACTTGTCATTTTTTATAAATCGGGGATTGAACACTTTACTATACTTGATAAAAAAAAACTTCCGGCTCAGTTTCTACGATGAAACATTGGGCAACATGTTCCATGTGAGTCAGATAAATTGATTCGGTCGATTTTGAACGCGTACAATGACAATAGACGTATAAATAGCATAAAAACTGGCTAAATAATTTGACTCTGACAAGAAAATGACAAAAATGACTTTAAACTATACAGTGGCGTAGCCACGGGGGTGGTTTTGGACATAAAACCCCCCCCCAGAGACAAAATTTTTAGAAGAAATTTTTTTTGCCGAATTTTTTTTTTTGGGGAGCCCCCTCCCTCTTACTTTACTTACTTATGAATCCTGTACACCCCCGGTGTTGCAAAGGGCCGACCGATCTCCATTCGGAGCGTTGCCCAGCTATCGCTTTAACCTGTTGCCAGGTTATATTTCGGTCTTTTATTTTTTTATTTATGGCCTCTGGGTCTGCCTCTGCTGCGATGTCCTGCTGGGTTCCAGTCTAATGCTTGTTTACGGATTTCGTTTCCGCCCCTACGTAGAGTGTGGCCTACCCAGCCCACTTCCGATCCCGAATTTTTGTTGCTATCGGCCTCTGGTGACAACGACGATGGAGCTCGTTGCTTGAGATCAAGTTGTGAGACCACCAGGCCCGAATTATATACCGCAGGCATCTGTTAATAAACACCTGCAGCCGTTGAGTGTTCTCCACTGATACACACCACATGTTTCGCTAGCGTATAACAGCACAGATTTCACGTTAGAGTTGAAAATTCGTATTTTGGCGCGTTCACTTATCTGCCTGTTTTTCCAGATATTTCTTAAACTCGCAAAGGCAGCCCTTGCTTTTTTGATACGTGCGTCTATGTCGATCTTGGCACCGCCGTCTGACGCCATTTGGCTACCAAGATATTGGAAGCTTTCAACATTTTCCACTGGTTGCCCGGCTACTGTGAAACTGGAAGTAGTCACCGTGTTTACATCCAACGATTTGGTTTTGTTGACGTTGATGACTAAACCTGCCGAAGAGTAGCGCTCGGCAAGGTCGTTGAGCTTACTCTGCACGCAGAGCGCCGTTGAGCGAGGAGTGCAACGTCATCAGCCAACTCGAAGTCGTTTAGGTGCTCCATGGTTATGGGCTGCCAAAACAGCCCGCGGTTTGGTTAACTGTCAATCGCTCCTACCAGAATCTCGTCGATTACGATGAGGAACAGTAATGGTGATAGAATACATCCTTGCCTCACACCAACTACGACCCGGATAGGGTCGGACAATATCCCATTGCAGGCATGGTAGCGGGTCACTTTTTAGTGACTTGGTTACTTTTTCGGCCTAGTCACGTTTTTCGACCTCAAGTCACTAAAGTCACTTTTTCTCGCAAAAAGTCACTATTTGCAATTATTTTGAAACTATTGACCAAGATTATTTTATAAAGCTTTATGTATCCATCGGATGATGCTTTGTTCATGGCAGAAATGAAATTACGGATCTTGGAAAAATGATCGCTCAGAAACTTCGCCAGCCATTTAACTCGCTGCTCTTATTGGCATTTCACCAGTAGCTAATTGAAGGTGTTTTACGTCACAATTTATAAATTGGTATACAATCATGCAATCAGGTGACCTGTCAATTTCAATCTTTATACATTGGTAGACATGCTTCTCCCCTGTTTTACCAAGAACTAAAGTAGTTTACCAAGAAAGGCGCCGTAACTGCAAAGTGGATTGATCCGTAGATAAAATGACACATTCATACACCAAAACAATTGGAAAATATTTGAATCTCGTGATTCAATCGTGGTTAAAATCTGCAGAAAATAGAACGGAGCGTTATACCAGTTTTATTTTTTTTACATTTGACTGGTATAAAAAATGAATCTAGAACAGCTGCTGGGAAAATGAATGTTTCAGATTCATATTCAAACTGACAGCCCCGAACGATTTTAATCACTGCTGATTTTACCCTTAGGGTGAAATCAGGAGTGATTCAGTTTGATTCTAAATTTTCGACCACTATTCTAGTTTGCATCTGGAGCAAAATAGAACAAACTCGCTGGTTTCCCCAGCAGTGTTCTATTCATGTTCTATTCATGTAATTTTCAATTAATTGAAATCATTATGTTACTGCCAAGAAAGGCGCCGGAATTGCAAAGTGGATTGATCCGTAGATAAAATGACGCATCCATGCACCAAAACAATTGAAAAATATTTGAATCTCGTGATTCAATCGTGGTTCAAATCTGCAGAAAATAGAACGGAGCGTTATACCAGTTTTATTTTTTTGACGGTTGACTGGTATAAAAACTGAATCTAGAACAGCTGCTGAGAAATTCAATGTTTCAGATTCATATTCAAACTGACAGCCCCGAACGATTTGAATCACTGCTGATTTTACTCTTATACCGTATTTTTATAATAGATCCTCTAGACAAATGATCGTTATGTGGCGAGTTATTTTTTTGATTGACAGCCTTATTTACTCTATTATTTACTGTGTTTTGTTCCTCCTAAAAATGTTTTTAGTGGCCACGCAAAATTTGTACAACTTCTCCCAATAATGACCAAATGCATTTCAAAATGATTTCACAACACAAATCGCTAAATATGCTTGAAACCTTTGTCCCGGTTCCGGGGTCTAATTACTCGCTTTACCACGTGTCGGGTGAATCACAACTGGGGACTTAAGCGCCACCTTCTTTAGAAGGGTCATCAGTGCCGTTAAAGTCCGGCCAAAGACTCCTAATTAAGGGCAGGTAATTATTTCCCAAATCACATAAAAACCATAAAAAGAGCCCAAACGGAAACCAATCACTGAACTAGAAAAGCTCTACCTTATCAGCGTTCGACTATTTTCAATTCTATCGCACCAACAAACTCTGAGATCAATTAAGGCGCAAGAAATCCTATACTACCAAAGGCTACAATCTAAATCGAGGAAGCAGTACTTACGGCTTATTACTTATTCTAAAGCAAATCCCAAAACTAGAAACTGAGAAAAAATCCAATAATGATTAAATAAAAATAATAATTCGCAAAAGAGTGTAAAACCAAAATGATCGAATAGAGGGTTGGAGTGGAACTAATTTTAATATTTACATTTTTTTTTACAAAAAGGCCTTATTTACACTATTTACAGGTTTATTCGAGCTCATTAGCACTAATAGGAACAGGCTTTTGCTGGCCAGCTGGCACGTGGTTCCAACGACGGAAGAGTTTCGATGTCGTCGTTGTCGGAGCTTTTCGGTTTTGGTTCCAATCGCCGTATTCTAGAGCGGCCGCACAGCAGGGTTTCGACGGGTATATTTGCGCCCCGGACCCGAAGGTGGTGGTCAGGCTGCTTGCCACCTAGCGACGACCGAGTGCCGTGACAGTACGGATAGCGTGCCTCCAGCACAAACACCCACGTTGAATGGGTTGGCACCTGTTCAACGTAACTTATGTCATGCTCGAGCACTCTTATTTTCAATAAACTTCCTTACCTTTTTATCCAACCGATTTTTGCTTAACACTCTTATTTGAAAAATTTAAACCACAAACCGAAATAACTCAAAATCTAATTTAAAGAAAATGCAATCGAATAAGTTTATAATTTAGCCAGAAAACATTCCAAACAAACGCACTTCACCGTTTTAGATTGCACTACACGCAAATAATTTTGGTTAACACCATAGAAAAATCAGGTAAACTTTAAACTGATATGATCACTTGCCAACGGTTTCCACCGGAATTACTCAGAGTTCGTCTCCCAATATGCTCAACCCCCTAAGTCGGTGAACTGATATTGTATTTCTCTTCTTAATTCTGATTGGTCCAAAATGGGTTTCCGGTTTTTCTTTTATTGAAATTTGTGAATTCTGATTGGTCGGGAAAAAGGGTTTCCCGTTCAGCTATATCGAATTAATTGATCATCACTATGAGGAATTTTCAAATTAATCGAGCTTCAGACTGCGCCTAAAAGATGGCAACACAAGATACATCATTTTTCAAATAGGATTTTTAAAATATTCGAGTACTAGAACAAGCATACACATAAAATTCTCCGCCTGAAATAAGGCAATCTAATTGTTCTAAAATTTTACTGCAACCTGTTTATGTGGATTATGCTTTCACGTGACCCACGTGACATACAATGTTAATAAGGGCGGTATACATCTAGGACATTTATTCAAAAATAAATAACAAAGAGGAGACAATTGCGAATCAACTATACAAATCTGACATGTAACAAATACATTTGTTACATGCTGATTGATCTTCATTGATAAAAATGCCAACATACCACCACAATTTCAGGATTTTTGGATTTTGAATTGTTGCCTCAATTTGAATAGACTTGATCCTTCATTAGTCATCTATATAAACATTTGTCTAAAAGCAAATATAATTTGTTCTCAATTTTTTTTATTGGACTGATGTAATGAAGGGTTGAAGAGAAACGACTGGTATGACGGCGAATGTGAGCAGTTAGTGGAGGAGAAGAATGCAGCATGGGCGAGATTGCTGTAACACCGCACGAGGGCGAATCTTCTTCTTCTTCTTCTTATTGGCATTACATCCCCACACTGGGACAGAGCCGCCTTGCAGCTTAGTGTTCATTAAGCACTTCCACAGTTATTAACTGCGAGGTTTCTAAGCCAGGTTACCATTTTTGCATTCGTATATCATGAAGCTAGCACGATGATACTTTTATGCCCAGGGAAGTCGAGACAATTTCCAATCGAGACAATTGCCTAGACCGGCACCGGGAATCGAACCCAGCCACCCTCAGCATGGTCTTGCTTTATAGCCGCGCGTCTTACCGCACGGCTGTCGCATGATACAATCGATCGGGACCAGCTATGGCAACTAATGCACGAACACGGTTTTCCGGATAAACTGACACGGTTGATCAAAGCGACGATGGATCGGGTGATGTGCGTAGTTCGAGTTTCAGGGACATTCTCGAGTCCCTTCGAAACCCGCAGAGGGTTACGGCAAGGTGATGGTCTTTCGTGTCTGCTATTCAACATCGCTTTGGAAGGGGTAATACGAAGAGCAGGGATTAACACGAGTGGTACAATTTTCAATAACTCCGTCCAGCTATTTGGCTTCGCCGACGACATAGATATTATGGCACGTAACTTTGAGAAGATGGAGGAAGCCTACATCAGACTGAAGAGGGAAGCTAAGAGGATCGGGCTAGTCATCAACACGTCGAAGACGAAGTACATGATAGGAAGAGGTTCAAGAGAGGACAATGTGAGCCACCCACCGCGAGTCTGCATCGGTGGTGACGAAATCGAGGTGGTAGAAGAATTTGTGTACTTGGGTGACTGCCGAAAATTACACCAGCAGAGAAATTCGGAGACGCATAGTGGCTGGAAATCGTACGTACTTTGGACTCCGCAAGACGCTCCGATCGAATAGAGTTCGCCGCCGTACCAAACTGACAATCTACAAAACGCTCATTAAACCGGTAGTTCTCTACGGACACGAGACCTGGACGATGCTCGTGGAGGACCAACGCGCACTTGGAGTTTTCGAAAGGAAAGTGCTGCGTACCATCTATGGTGGGGTGCAGATGGCGGACGGTACGTGGAGGAGGCGAATGAACCACGAGTTGCATCAGCTGTTGGGAGAACCATCCATCGTACACCGCAAAAATCGGACGACTGCCAGGCCCACCGCAGTAGCCAGAATGTCAGACAGTAACCCGGTGAAAATGGTTCTCGACAACGATCCGACGATCCGATCAGTGGGAAAGTTGCATCGATCAGGTGGAAAATGACTTGCGGACCCTCCGTAGACTGCGTGGTTGGCGACGTGTAGCAATGAACCGAGCCGAATTGAGAAGACTCTCATATACCGCATAGGCCACTTCGGCCTTAGTCTGAATAAATAAATAAATAAATAAATGAAGGGTTTGCCCTTTAAAAAAAATTTATTGAGTAGATATCATAGAAAGGAGATCAAGTCTCCCCAATTTTGAAGATTGCATGCGCTGTCGAATTCCATAGCAAAAATCGTTCATGAATACGCAGCAAGTCGGAAAATCTGCGTATTTTGTAGAAAAACTATTTAAAAGTTCAGAGAGCATGGTCCTCGTTACAAGCAGAAGGTCAAGAGTTCAATCCAATGCTCGTTGTACATGAATCTTCATAATTCTTGTTTCGTTTTCTACCAAAACGATTCGTAAAAAAAATTCCAAAAAATTCCGTGGCACCAGTGACAAATCGTAGAATTCTCTGCATCTTTCTAATGTGGGTGTTCAGCTAATCCGGTGTCAGGCCATTAGGCCGAAGGCCATTTGGCCGAAGGTCATTAGGCCGAATGGTCATTAGGCCGAATGGTCATTAGGCCGAATGGTCATTAGGCCGAATTAGCAAAAAGAAGCAAAAATGGAAAAACGAGAAGTGCTGTCTTCTTTTTTCTTCTCTTTTCTTTTTTTTTCGCTCTTCCTTCTTGCTCCTTCCTATTTCCTTCTTCTATGGTACTTATTTCTTCTCCCTTCTTTCTTCTTCTTTCTGCATTCGCTTTCCTTCTTTCTTCCTTCATTCTTCTTCTTTCTTAGTTCTTCGGTCTTCCTCTTCCTTCTTTCTTCTTCCTCCTTCCTTCTTCCTTATTTTTTCTTCTTTTCCCCACGCTTCTTCTTTCTACTTTCTTCTTCTTGTTTCCTTCTTCTTTCTTCCTTCTCTCCATCTTTTTTTATTCTTCTTTCTTTTTCTTACTACCTTCTTCCTTTTTCCTTCTTCCTTCTCAATTATTCCTTCTTTCTTCTTCATTTTTCCTTCTTCGCTTTTTTCTCCCTTTTAACTTCTTCCTTCTTCGCTTTTTTCTCCCTTTTAACTTCTTCGTTCTTCCTTATTGTTTATTCCTTCTTCCTTCTTCTTTCTTCTTTCTATCTTCGTCCTTCCACCTTTTTCCTTCTTCCTTCTTCCTTCTTTCTTCCTTCTTCCTTCTTCCTTCTTTCTTCCTTCTTCCTTCTTCCTTCTTCGTCCTTCCTTTTCCCTTATCCTTTCTTCCTTATCCCTTCTTCCTTCTTTCTTCTTCCTTCTTTCTTCTTCCTTCTTTCTTCTTCCTTCTTCCTTCTTCCTTCTTTCTTCTTTCTTCTTTCTTCTTCCTTCATTCTTCTTCCTTCATTCTTCTTCCTTCTTCCTTCTTCCTTCTTTTTTCTTCCTTCTTCCTTCTTCCTTCTTCCTTCTTTCTTCTTTCTTCTTCCTTCTTCCTTCTTCCTTCTTCCTTCTTCCTTCTTCCTTCTTCCTTCCTCCTTCCTCCTTCCTCCTTCTTCCTTATTCCTTCTTCCTTCTTCCTTTTTCCGTCTTCTTTCTTCCTTCTTCCCTTCTTCCTTCTTCCTTTTTCCTTCTTCGTTCTTCCTTTTCCCTTATCCCTTCTTCCTTATACCTTCTTCCTTCTTTCTTCTTCCTTCTTTCTTCTTCCTTCTTTCTTCTTCCTTCTTCCTTCATTCTTCTTCCTTCTTCCTTTTTCCTTCTTCCATCTTCCTTCTTCCTTCTTCCTTCTTCCTTCTTTCTTCTTCCTTCTTCCTTCTTCCTTCTTCCTTCTTTCTTCTTCCTTCTTCCTTCTTCCTTATTCCTTCTTCCTTCTTCCTTCTTCCTTCTTCCTTCTTCCTTCTTCCTTCTTCCGTCTTCCTTATTTCTTCTTCCTTCTTCCTTTTTCGTTCTTCCTTCTTCATTCTTCCTTCTTCCTTCTCCCTTCTTGCTTCTTCCTTCTTCCTTCTTTCTTTTTCCTTCTTTCTTTTTCCTTCTTCCTTCTTCCATCTTCCTTCTCCCTTCTTCCTTTTTCCTTCTTCCTTTATTCATCTTCCTACTTTCTTCTTCCTTCTTCCTTCTTATTCTTCCTCCTTTCTCCTTCTTCCTTCTTTCTTCTTCCTTCTTGATTTTTTCTTCTTCTCTCTTTCCACCTTATTTAACCTCTCTTCTTCTTTCTTCTTCCTTCTTCTTTATTCTTTCTTTCTCCCGTCTTCCTTTTTTCTTATTTTTTCTTTCTTCTTCCATCTTCCTTCTTCCATCTTCCTTTTTCCTTCTTCTTTCTTCCTACTTCTTCACTTCGCACAACTCATTTCTCCCTCCCCAGTTCTCATTCGGCCTAATGGCCATTCGGCCTAATGGTCATTCGGCCTAATGACCGTTCGGCCTAATGACCCAGCATCAGCTAATCCAATGATCGTAATTTTCACTCATTCTCAAGAGAAGAGAATGCTCATTCACGCAGATTTTAGCCGAGAAATCATTTTTGGGAAAGAAAAACAGGTGTTATTAGTGATAACCATATTTCGCTCACTTCTAGCGACGTAAAAATTTGATCTGCTTGCAAGACTACTCATAGTTTTGAGTAGTCCTGCTTTTGACTGATATTGAGTAAAATTTCCGTGGAGAAAAGAGAAGGGCAATCCAAAAGAGAGGGCAATACAATTTTACAGAGATGCATCCTGAACAGAACATGAGCCAAGAGCGTGCCTTTGTGTTCAAAGCTTTGAACTCTGAACACAGTTCAGTGTGCACTGGATTGGTACGCAAGCAAAACGATCATGGTAACTAAGATTCCTTAGATTTGGAACTATGCAAAAACATACGAGCATGCTTGATTTCTATACGTTAGATGCTCACGTGTTCCAATACTAGCCGAAAAATGAGTAGCATGCCGTCGTTTGAGTTTGTTTTCCTAGGATACAAGTTGCTAAGCTAGGTCAGCGCTCTTGAACAGTGTGCAGTGTTCAGAACATTTTGAACACGAACACGCGTTCTCGCGTTCAGATGCATCTCTGCAATTTTACTTAATCGTTTCTCTTCTGAGTTTGTTCTAAGAGATAAAAGTTGTGAGTGAAAGATGATTTCCGCCACAAATTACGGGAAAATTATTCTTCTTCGCCCCAAAAACGCTTGATTGCAACTGAAATTGGATGTCACTATTTAGTCACTTTTTTTGCAACTGAAAGTCACTATTTGGTCCCTTTTTTCGTCAGCTTTGGTCACTAAAGTCACTATTTTCAGTGGCTGATTTTCTCAGAAACCCCTCTGCGTCTCAGGGCGCCCCACATATTCTCGTGATTGATACGATCGAAAGCTTTTTCGTAGTCAATGAATATCAAGTAAAGGTACTCTTGGAATTCGTTGACCTGCTCCAGAATTATACGGAGCGTGATAATATAGTCCACACAGGATCTTCCGGCACGGAATCCTTTGGCCGCCGGAGAGTCGCATCGATCTTCTCCTGAATCCGGGCTAGGATAATTTTGCACAGAACTTTGGGAACGGTACACAGCAACATAATGCCTCGCCAGTTATCGCATACAGTCAGGTCACCCTTTTTGGGCACCTTTACTAAGATACCTTGCATCCAGTCGACCGGGAAAGTTGCGGTGTCCCAGATATTACGAAATAAACGATGCAGTAGTTGAGCGGATGTCATGGGGTCAGCTTTGAGCATCTCGGCTGATATGCAGTCGACCCCTGGTGCTTTATTCGATTTCATGCTTTGGATGGCTGTTTGAATCTCTAGCAGTGATGGAGCTTCGGTATTGACGTGACGCGTGTTATACGTCGGATCCTAGGCAGATCATGGCGAGGTGATGATGGCCTGGCTGGCACTTGAAAAAGTTGTACGAGCGTTTCAGCTGGTCAGTTGAGTCGGTCAATAACTGATCCAAGATTTTTTTATGTACAGGTTATCCGACTTGTCAATATCCCCAACTAGGTTATCTCTGATTTTTGTATGGAATTTATGCTCGTTTGTTTACGTTTTGCACTGAAAATGTATGTTTCCCCCCCACGCTGGTTATTCCCATCTTCTGACGAAGTCGGATAACCTGTACATAAAAAAATCTTGAACTGATCATTCGCGTCTTTCACAGGCATCGTTGCATTCATCTTCGCCCCGCTTAAGCGTCGTGAGATATCGTAGAGGAGGCGAATGTCCCCGGTCCCCGGTCTCCTTCGTCGGCCAGAGAGTCTGCCCACGCTCGCTTGTCCCGTCGACATGAGCGTTTTACTTCCTTCTCAAGAGCCGCGTATCGCTGGCAGGCTAAGACTTTGGCTCCTCTGGTTTTCGATCGCTCTATCGCGGCTTTGGCTTCTCTTCGCTCCTCTATCTTCCTCCAGGTCTCATCGGTGATCCATTGTTTTCTCTGGGTGCGCAGTTCGCCCAGATTGTTCTCGCTGGTGGCGATGAAGGCATTCTTGATGGCGGTCCATGGGTCTTCCACGCTGCCACCTTCCGGGATATCTGCAGCACGCGTCTCCAGCCAAGGGCCGTTTCACCGTGGCATGTTCCAGTCGGCGTGTGTTGAATCGTCGTCCAACTCTTTCCTCCTGCCGACGAATCCGCGCAATGCGCAGGCGTATTTCGCCGATGAGGAGGTGATGATCAGACGCGATATCGGCACTACATTTATTCCGTACATCAAGAAGGCTCCGTTTCCATTTTCGGCTGATGCAGATGTGGTCGATTTGATTTTCTTGTGAACCGGTCGATGAGGGAAGAGCGATCCCCCGATCACCATGTCGTTATTACCACAAAATTCTGCGAACAGCTCTTCGTTTTCGCTCATTTCTCCGAGACCATGGCGTCCCATAATGCGCTCATGGTTCGAGTTGTCGGATCCGATATTCGCATTGAAGTCGCCCAAACAAATCTTGATATCACCCTTCGGGATTCTATCTAAGACGGCATTGAGTTGACTGTAGAAGTTCTCTTTGTCTTGCAGATCGGCAGCATCGGTTGGCGCATAACATTGGATTATAGTAAGGTTTCGGGCCCGTGTTCTAAATCTGGCAACGATTATCCTTTCACTTATAGGCTCCCACTTCATAAGCGCAGAGTGTGCCTGAGCGCTTAGTAGGAAGCCAACTCCGCGATGCCGGGGAGCGTATTCACCTCGTAAACCAGAGTATAGCAGAACTTGTCCCGACGGCGTTCTGTGTTCTCCAAAGTTTGGCCAACGGACTTCACTCAGTCCCGGAATCTCAAGCTTCATGCGACGTGCCTTATTGGCAAGTTGAGTTGTGCCAATTTACCCTGCTGGGCTAGGGTTAAAACGTTACATGTTCCTATTCGTGTCCGTTGTTTCGCGCTAAGAGTCGTCGCCATAAAATCAGTCCATATTCTTTCATTATCGGATTCTCGAACAAATTGATGAGCATGAGCATATACGGGTTAGTTTAATTTTGATTTTTAGGTCACACCGAAACGGGTTAAGTCTTGTTTCTGGATCACCATTTTGATCGCAATTTTGGAATGCATTGCAAGATCTGGTTTATTTTATACAGCAAACAGTGGAAAATTAGCTTTGTTGCTTGTGTGTTGAGTTTTATTTTAATTTTTCATTATTTTAGACTTGCGCGAAAACCACTTACTGCCCAAGAACTGTTGGATTATTTTCTTCAAAAAGTTCCACCGGAGTATCCCATTGCAGATAAGGTAAATTAGTATTAGTCTATTGTTTCAAATTCCATTAAATCCACTATTGTCCTGCATTGCTAGGAATACTTGAAGTACGAGAAATTCTACAAGAAAGCGGACAAACTTGCCAAACAACGCGCTAAAATGCTAAAAATTCGGGCAGAAGAACTCGCTAAGAAAAAAGCCAAGGAAGCGAAGAAGAAAAAGTAGAACCGCGTTCGGATACGATACGAAATATAGATTATGGTTTGCATATCGAGGACAAAAAAATAACGATCAAATTTATTAGTTTTGTACATTTGTTCATCAATGTATGGCTTCCCAAAAAAGAAGAATTGGGTTTGTAAACGAAACATTTTCAAATAGTACAGTACAAAAGATAAAAGATACAAACAAAAAAAAACTTAGGCGTTTGTCATGGAAAGGCTCCAAATCAACAGAGAAAAATAGAGAGATTAACACAGATAGGTACATATAAAACAGCGTTACAAATAAATTTGCACAAAATAGAAAGAAACCCCTCGTCAGATGTAAATGAGAAAGTCTTTCCGCCCTGTGACGCTTTCGGCGAGTCGCTTACCAGCATCGGTTGGAGCGCTGAATGCGATCTCGTCGTAGCTCATCTGATAACCGAACACAAAGTGCGATCTCATGACGGCGAGCATCGTTCGCGCAATGCCATGGCCTCGAAAGCTGGGCGAGACCCATATTCGGGAAATTCCGCATCTGTGAAGACATAAATTTCGATTAGTGTCACAGTTTTTTTGTATTTCGGAAATTACGATTCACGCACTTCACCGGGTAGGCTTCCATCGTGCAACAGTCGATGGATCCTTCCAGTCCCTCGATTGTCAGCAAACGATTGGCGTGGGATTGTGGTTGAGCAACGCAAACCCCGAGTACGGTGCTCCTAGCTATGACGAAGGGCCGTTTCACCGTGGCATGTTCCAGTCGGCGTGTGTTGAATCGTCGTCCAACTCTTTCCTCCTGCCGATGAATCCGCGCAATGCGCAGGCGTATTTCGCCGATGAGGAGGTGATGATCAGACGCGATATCGGCACTACATTTATTCCGTACATCAAGAAGGCTCCGTTTCCATTTTCGGCTGATGCAGATGTGGTCGATTTGATTTTCTGTAAAGCCGTCACGGGAGACCCACGTGACCTTGTGAACCGGTCGATGAGGGAAGAGCGATCCCCCGATCACCATGTCGTTATTACCACAAAATTCTGCGAACAGCTCTCCGTTTTCGCTCATTTCTCCGAGACCATGGCGTCCCATAATGCGCTCATGGTTCGAGTTGTCGGATCCGATCTTCGCATTGAAGTCGCCCAAACAGATCTTGATATCACCCTTTGGAATTCTATCTAAGACGGCATTGAGTTGACTGTAGAAGTTCTCTTTGTCTTGCAGATCGGCAGCATCGGTTGGCGCATAACATTGGATTATAGTAAGGTTTCGGGCCCGTGTTCTAAATCTGGCAACGATTATCCTTTCACTTATAGGCTCCCACTTCATAAGCGCAGAGTGTGCCTGAGCGCTTAGTAGGAAGCCAACTCCGCGATGCCGGGGAGCGTGTTCACCTCGTAAACCAGAGTATAGCAGAACTTGTCCCGACGGCGTTCTGTCTCAAGCTTCATGCGACGTGCCTCATTGGCAAGTTGAATTGTGCCAATTTACCCTGCTGGGCTAGGGTTAAAACGTTACATGTTCCTATTCGTGTCCGTTGTTTCGCGCTAAGAGTCGTCGCCATAAAATCAGTCCATACTCTTTCATTATCGGATTCTCGAACAAATTGATGAGCATGAGGATATACGGGTTAGTTTTATTTTGATTTTTAGGTCACACCGAAACGGGTTAAGTCTTGTTTCTGGATCAACATTTTGATCGCAATTTTGGAATGCATTGTAAGATCTGGTTCATTTTATACAGCAAAAAGGGAAAAATGTTTCACACAAATTTAGCTTTGTTGCATGTGTGTTGAGTTTTATTTTAATTTTTCATTATTTTAGACTTGCGCGAGAACCACTTACTGCTCAAGAACTGTTGGATTATTTTCTTCAAAAAGTTCCACCGGAATATCCCATTGCAGATAAGGTAAATTATTATTAGTCTATTGTTTCATATTCCATTAAATCCACTATTGTCCTACATTGTTAGGAATACTTGAAGTACGAGAAATTCTACAAGAAAGCGGACAAACTTGCCAAACAACGCGCTAAAATGCTAAAAATTCGGGCAGAAGAACTCGCTAAGAAAAAAGCCAAGGAAGCGAAGAAGAAAAAGTAGAACCGCGTTCGGATACGATACGAAATATAGATCGTGGTTTGCATATAGAGGACAAAAAAAATAACGATCAAATTTATTAGTTTTGTACATTTGTTCATCAATGTATGGCTTCCCAAAAAGAAGAATTGGGTTTGTAAACGAAACATTTTCAAATAGTACAGTACAAAAGATAAAAGATACAAACAAGAAAAAAACTTAGGCGTTTGTCATGGAAAGGCTCCAAATCAACAGAGAAAAATAGAGAGATTAACACAGATAGGTACATATAAAACAGCGTTACAAATAAATTTGCACAAAATAGAAAGAAACCCCTCGTCAGATGTAAATGAGAAAGTCTTTCCGCCCTGTGACGCTTTCGGCGAGTCGCTTACCAGCATCGGTTGGAGCGCTGAATGCGACCTCGTCGTAGCTCATCTGATAACCGAACACAAAGTGCGATCTCATGACGGCAAGCATCGTTCGCGCTATGCCATGGCCTCGAAAGCTGGGCGAGACCCATATTCGGGAAATTCCGCATCTGTGAAGACATAAATTTCGATTAGTGTCGCAGATTTTTGTATTTCGGGTATTACGATTCACGCACTTCACCGGGTAGGCTTCCATCGTGCAACAATCGATGGATCCTTCCAGTCCCTCGATTGTCAGCAAACGATTGGCGTGGGATTGTGGTTGCGCAACGCAAACCCCGAGTACGGTGCTCCTAGCTATGGCCAGGTAAACAACCGAGCCCAGCACCAGTTGGCAAGGTTCCCCGAAGCCAAGCTCCCGATCTACCACAGTAAGCACTTCCTGCACCTTACGGAGCTTATGCTGACCGGCGGTCATTCCCACGGCCAATATTCGTCCGCTGACGTCCCACTCCGGGACGTGAGCCACCACCGCTTCACTGTTCCATCCTGGAAATCTGAGAATGTGCAAGGAAGCGTGATAGTTATCATGAATCATCTCTTCCTCCGGCTCGTGGGCGCTGTAGAGCAAACCACATCCCGCACACTGTTGGGCGCCATATTGCCTCTGGCCGGCGTCGATCTGGTACTGATTGAAACCAACGCCCCTGGAGGTTCGCAGCCGTTTCGGTTTGTCACGAATTGCGTCGAAGAGACCGTGACCAATAATGTCATGCTCGACCCGAGATTGCAGTGCAACCGTTCGTTGGTGATCTTTGTAGAAGATGGGGAAAAGTCTGTTCGATTCCGTTTGCGGACGGGTGTCCAACTGATCGGAAACTAAAAAATGTAAAAACAAATTGCACTGTTGGTGTTGTTACAAATAAAATAATTGATTAATTGTTACCATCAGCAGCTCGAGTGATGCTCAACGACGAGGTCATCGTTCGGATTTGCATCGTGGGAGATTCCTGATAATCGAGTTGTGCGCCAGTTCCTTCCTGTGTGCTGCTGCAAGAACTATCTTCACCGCCGGTTCCGTTAAAAAGGGGCGAAAGTCGATCCACATAGATAACATTCGGTTGCATAGGGATCGGTTCGTCGTCGCTTACTTCACTGTGCATCGCATCGATAATTTCGATCTGTACCGCAGCTACGGGTGGTTCAGTTTGAGATTGAAATTCCAAGTCACTTCTTTTGGGTGTGGACTGTTTCGGTTGAACAGCATCTGCTTTCGGTTTGTCTTGTGAACCGAGGAGTTTACTAATGAGGAAGTCCACCTCCAACTGTTCAGAAGCAAGATCCATTTCTGAAAAAAAGAATATTAACGTTCATATGAAGTGAAATACCTGAGCATCGTTCATTAAAAAGTTATAAGAATTCAGCACCTACCGTCGTCGAACAGCGACACGTGCTTCCGCTTCCTTTCCTTACTCTTGTTCAACGAAACCTTGCCACCCTTATGCACCGTGGCTGTGACGTTATGGACCAGCTTATACTCCCGCTTGATCCTCCGGTTAGAACTGGACTTGAAAAACTTTCGGCCGCTTTCGCTACGTCCACCCTCGGATTTTGCATCGAAGTTTTCGTCTTCGTTATCATGATCTGTTGTCCCGCCATCATGCGCATCATCATTGTACAATGAAGCGTTAGCCAAATTCGACATCGACTTGGATAGCGATAGCGGCCGAGCTTGTTCGATGGGATTCCGACTGTCCTTGAGAATCTTGCGGATACGCTCGATCTGTTGTTTAAGCGGTTTGGGATTTTGCGGACTTGATGGAGCCGATTTAGATTGCACCGGCGGTTTGGTTGCCTGTGGCGGTGATTTGTCGAATAGCGTAGCCGTCGATTCGAGGATTTGACTTGTTGACAACTTTTTGACCCTCGCGTTGCTTACCTTTGTTTTGTTCGTCGGTTTTTTGATTTTATGAAAAACTCCTCTGTTAAAACCTCCCAGACGGATCGAGTTTGAACGCTTTTTAGAAGATGGACCCGATTTTCTAGGATTGCTGCTTGACCTCCTTTGAGGTACTCTACAGGAAACAATTGTATTTGGAGGTGACAGGTTTGGAACTGATTTCCGGCCATTCCCAGCATCAGCATTTGAAGAATAGAAGGACTTCGTTGAAATGGGACGAATGTTATTGAACGATAGTGAAGTCCTTGCTCGGCTCTCGCTGTTGAACTCCGAAGAAGAGTTAGCTTTGCACTCGTCACTGGGAGTAAAAGCATCTTCTTGAAAGCTCAATTTACGAAAAGACCTTCTTGGTTCAAGATTTTGACCACCTTTCTCACTCAGACCAGGCGTTTTCAGAATAGGATTTTTCTTCTCATCAATGTTCAAATCAGAATTCATCAGCTTGGATAAACTGTTGGAATTGGTCTCGTCCAAAAGTGTGGATTCAGCCAAAGTCCGCATTCTTGGAGTGCTGCTGGAGAAAGACAGTCGAGTGTCTTCATCTACAATCTGATTTTCTTTGTCATTTGAGGGCGTCAGAATCTCGTACCGTTCTGAGTGCGAGAAACGACGTTCGAAATCAGGCGACAGCGAACGATCGCTTTCTGGTGATGCGTTTCCCAAAATGTTTCGGAATGTGGTAATGTTCAGATCTGTAAAAAAACAATATGTTCAGAACCAGTTTGAAATGATTAATTAGGTCATTGACCTTCTGAAAGCGAGGGCAATCGGATTGAAAATCCCAAAAATTAATCTTGTGAGTGTTCCTTGGACAAATTTTTTAACAGCTTAAATACGTTTTTATCAACATTAGACTCATTTTACAATCGTGATACTCACCCTTCATCGGACCCCGTTTGGGACTGTTGCTGAATTTGAGCGGACTCATAGGTCCTAGATCGGAGTCCTCCCTGGTCCTGCGATCCACGCCAGATTCTGTCGAAAACAGGGATTTCTTTCGGTCGGACATTTTCGGAGTCGGAACATGCCGAGAACGAGTCACAATCCGGGGAGTGTCCATTCCGTCGTATTAGTAAACGTACTCGCGCTCCCACGTCAGTTAAATTATTTGTCCAACATTCATCGAAGAAAATATAATGTCTGTAGGTTTTGAACCAACGATCAGATCTGATTTATTGCAAACTACAAAACTATTTCATACGAAAAAAATATGGAACAAGCAAAAACAGCACCGAGGCAGATTGTAAATAAAAGAAACTTTCCTTTTTGGCGGAAACTTTTGACAACTTCATCACAGATGCGCAACATATTGGTTAACGTGCTCGCCGCTGGTGTGCGCCACCATGCAGACTGTTTTTGTTTTAACAGGAATGCCAAATCATTATTGTATCATTCAACTAAATCTGTAAATTCGCGTAATCACAAATTACTATTTTCGAGAAGAGTTTTAAATTTCATAAATAATACCATAGCAGAACAAAATGATAATTTGAAATCCTATATGATATTAGAAATTATTGAAGTTTGCAGACATTTTTATAAAGTTTCAGCAACATCTATCTGATGAGATCTTTTCACATCCGGCATCCCTGTTTAAAAATAAAAACATCATCGACCACCATCATTGCGTAATGTCATCAATACTTCCATCAGTAATAATCATCGCCGTCGCGACGGCGGCGCTCCGCTCCGCATCATCTCTCCATGGCGTTCACCTGCTCTTCCACAAACTCCAGCTTGTCCGCCGCCTGCTCGATGGCCTCGTACTGGTAGTTCAAATGCTGGAAGATGATTTCCATCTTCCGCAGGTTCTGAATGCTGTTGTCGGCGGTGCTCTCGTGGTAGGCGAAGTTCTTGGCCGCCTGCATGAGAATCTCGTTCGATTTGGAACCGCGGACAATCTGCCGGGCCACCGATGAGGCGTTGTTCACGTTGACAGCGACCCGTTCGGCCAGCCTGCGCTTCGAATCGCTGAAGAGGTTCTTCGCGCTACTGCTCGACGCGGATGCCATTCCAAAGATGATGCGAGTCCTTCGCACTGAAATATTCCAATGTCGGTGAGATGTTTCAAAAGGATCGATATTCTTACCTTGATTGCAGGTAACTTCAAAATTTCAGTGATTGATATCAAAATTTTAGTCACCTGCAGGCTGCAGTACAACAAAAGCGTTACAAATGTTGTTGAGTGATTAATAATTTGCGAATTATTCATACCTGCTAGTACTTTTTTCAACAAAACTTGAAATAATTTCTCAAACCTTCAGAGAGGATGAAGCTGCGAGCTGTTTACAATGATTAACTTAATGATTGTTGACACGAAATGATGACCGGTACACTGAGTAAAATGGACGTGAGAATTTCAATCAAAAGCCTTTTCTGCGCAATATTGTCTATCCGGAATAAATTTATACCGTTTTTTATATTGCGCATAAGCCCCAAAATTTTATTCCCACCTTTGGGGTTCCGCACCGAGCACTCAGCGCCAAACTCGGCGACAAGGAGATACACAGCAAAAAAAAATGTAATGTGCGTCAACGTAATCTAACAGACGTACTGAAAATCCGATGTGATACTGAAAATCAAAGGCATATTTGTATATATTTGGATGTAATATTAGGGTAAAATGCCCAATAGTGGACCCCCTAGTAGCGAAATTTTGCTCTTCCTGGCATAAGAAGTGGAAATTTTCTAAATATTAATTTTGCGTGATATCTAATATCAAGCTCTGCATCTCCTCTTCACCATACATACATAAAACACTCAAATACTCGACGTTATACTTTGAAATTAACATTGTAAAGTCGGACTGAATTTGCCCTATAGTAGACCCCCTGGGGGTCCATAATAGGAAATTGCTTCCCTATAGTCGACACTTCATTTGATTTTCATGTTTCGTTTCGGAACGTTCTTCTTCCCTATTATGGACCCCCCAAAATATTCCTTTAATGGACACTCTCGTGTTTATTTTTTATAGAATGGTAAAAAATCATTTAATTTTACTTTCCATAGCATTTTCAATGCATGTAATCAAATCATAGGACTGTAAGGTAGCTTCTCCCGATGGAATTTCATAGCAAAATGTTTCCATTGTGCTGTAATAATGAAAAAATGTCTGGAGGGTCCACTATTGGTTGAGGGTCCACTATTGGGCATTTTACCCTACATCGCCACAAAATTACACAGATTCATAATCATCATTTTCAATTACATTGCTTCAGTGTACTATTTGTATGTAAAAATATTGAATATTACACTAGAACTGATGCAACCCATTCAATAATAACTTGATGGGTAAAATTACACAGTTTCAATGCTATATCACATTCAATTATAATGCAAAATTGAATCTCGGCAACACTGTTCAGTTTCTGCTTTTTTGAGCGATCGTCAAAAGCATCGCCGCCATGTTTGTTTTTACTTAAGTTCGCGACAATCGTGCGGTGTCGAAGTCCCAGCCTCGGTCCCAGCTCATGAAGTGGCCAACTTTTTCGGATCTGCTGCTGGTAAGTAATCAATTCTCGAAGGTCTTTTTATTTTGTTTATTAATACGGTTTTATATACTTATTGTTTCAGCTAAGGAAAATCCGATCTCGTTGCGGAACCTGCTGACCAAATCTAGAGTGCTTTGAGAATAGGTCGTATGTGCAAAAGAGAGTCTCTCTTTGCCTCTATTCTCTTTCGATTATTTCAGATCTATAATAAAGTTTACTTCAGATTTCTTGGCAGATATCTAAAGATTATAGCTTTGTCTAGCGTTCTGAAGTGAAAATGTGGCAAAATATGCAAAACTAGCTTATGTACAAGCGAAAGAGAGCGTGAACGAAGAGAGCCTCTCTTTTGCACATACGACCTATTCTCAAAGCAATCTAGAAATGTGGGAAGTAGAGCTGCGAAGGTCGCCGCTTCGTGTCAGCTAATTAATATGGAACTGTGTGCCTCTGGCCACTTTCCACATCTTCGCCGCCCTCGTCATCGTCCAGCTCCAGTGCTTTAATCAAGCAGCAGGACAGTAGTCCAAGTAACGGAGGACTTCAAATAGAGGAAACCTGCAATTTCTCACAAATTGCCGTTTGTCGGGAAATCCGTATTGCCGGCCAATTTGACTAGTTACCGGGGAATTGCTGCAAACAACTTGGTCAGAAACCACTACATCAGCACTTGCTTGAAGGGTGACTTGCCATGGCCATCCCCGCAAGTTAAGTATTGTTTTTCCTTTTTATTTTTATTTTGTTCCCCGTATAAGACGCATCAAATCATCTCAGATCAAATCATTCACCATGGACAGGGGGTTTGATATGGACGCAAGTTAAACATAGTCTTTAGTGAAAAATATCCGCAATGTAAGGCGTTAATACGCCTCTCGACAGAAGCAGGGAATCCGATCAGAATTTTTCTGGGAAACCTTCCGGATTCTGGACGGAATATTTGTGCAATTGTTCACATATTTTCCCGGGATTTTGGAATGGAATCCCGCTGGGTTTCCGAAAGAAACCCTTCCGGGACTCCACAAGGAATTCAGAAATTGTGAAGCAAATTTTTCTGGAATAACAAAGGGATTGGAAATCTTTAGATTCCGATAGAGATTCATTTAGGATGAGAATTCGGAACGAATGCTTTGAAGACTTTTGTAAAACCTATGGAAATCCATTTTAGATTCCATAAATTCTCCTGATATTCCGAAGGAGACCCTTAGTGGAATCCGCATAAAATCCTCCGGAACGGTTCCTCCGGGAATTTAAACAAAATTTCAAGATTATGGATGAAATATTTCCGGGAATCCGATAAGATACTTCAACAGATTTCGACGTAAATAGTCTAGGAATTTCGACATGAATGCTTCCGAAATTCCGACGGGAAACCTTTCGTGATTGCGACGGGAATCCTTTCGAGATTCCGACGTGATTTCTTTCGGGATTGCGACGGGAATACTACTCTTTCGTGCTTACGACGGGAATCCTTTCGGTATTCCAACGCGAAACTTTTCAAGAATTCAACGCGAATCTTTTCGGGATTTCAACGGGAATCCTTTCGGGAATGCGACGGGAATCCTTTCGGGATTCCGACTGGAATCCTTTCGGGGTCCCAACGGGAATCTTGTCGGGAATTCAACGGGAATCCTTTCGTGATCCTTTTGAGATTCCAACTGGAATTCTTTCTGGATTCCGACGGGAATTCTTTCGGCATTCCGACGGGAATACTTTCGGGACTCCGACCGAATTCATTTCGGGATTGTAACGGGAAGCCTTCCAGGAATACGACGGGAATCCTTTTAGGACTCCAACTGAAATCCTTTCGGGGTTCCGACGGGAATGCGACGGGAATCATTTCGGGATTTCAACGGGAATCCTTTTGAAGTTCCGACGGGAATCATTTCGGGATTCCGACGGAAGTGCTTTCGGGATTCCGACTGGAATCCTTTCGGGATTCCAATGGGAATCTTTTCGAGATATCAACGGGAATCCTATCTGGAATTCAAAGAGAATCCTTTCGAGACTGCGACGGGAATCCTTTCGGGACTCCGACGGAATTAATTTCGGAATTGTGACAAGAATCCTTTCGGGATTCCGACGGGAGTGCTTTCAGGATTCCGACTGGAATCATTCCGGGATTTCGACGAAATTCCTTTCGTGATTGCGACTGGAATTCTTTCAGCATTCCGACGGGAATTCTTTCAGCATTCCGACGGTAACCCTTTCGGGATTCCAACGGGTATCCTTTTATGATTCTAACAAGAATCCTTTTGGGATTGTGACGGTAATCCTTTCGGGACTCCGACGGGAATCCTTTCGTGATTCCTACTGGAATTCTTTCGGGATTCCGACGGGAATTCTTTCGGCCTTTAGACGGGAATTCTTTCGGGCTTTAGACGGGAATCTTTTCGGAGTTTCAACGGGAATCCTTTCGTGATCCTTTTGAAATTCCGACTGGAATTCTTTCGGCATTCCGACGGGAATCTTGCCGGGGTCCCGACGGGAATCTTTTCATGATCATTTTGAGATTCCGACTTGAATGATTTCGAGATTCCGACGGGAATTCTTTCGGCATTCTGTCGTGAATCCTTTCGGGATTGCAACGGGAATTCTTTCGGGACTCCGACGGAATTCATTTCGGGATTGTGACGGGAATCCTTTCAGGAATGCGACGGGAATCCTTTTGGGGTTCCGACGGGAATCATTACTCGGGATTCCGACCTGAACCCTTTTGGGATTCCGACCTAAACCATTTTGGGATTCCGACTGGAATACTTTCGGGGTTCCGACGGGAATCCTTTCGGAAATACGACGGGAAACATTTCGGGATTCCGATGGGAATCCTTTCAGGGTTCCGACGGGAATCATTTCAGGATTCCGACGGGAGCTCTTTCGGGATTCCGACTATAATCATTCCGGGATTCCGACTGGAATCCTTTCGGGATTCCGACTGGAATCCTTTCTGGGTTCCGACTAGAATCCTTTCGGGGTTCCGACTAGAATCCTTTCGGGATTCCGACGGGAATCCTTTGGGGATTCCAACGGGAATCTTTCGGGATTTCGACAAAAATCCTTTCATGATTGCGACGGGATTTTTTTCGGCATTGTGACGGGAATCTTTTCGGGGTTCCGACGGGAATCCTTTCAAGATTCCAACGGGAACCCTTTCGGGATTCCAACGGGAATCCTTTCAGGATTCTAACAAGAATCTTTTTCGGATTGCGACGGGAATCCTTTCGGGATTGGATTAGTGAGAGAATCTTAAAATTTTCTAAAATGTCCTGAGATTCCCTGAGGAATTATTCTGAGATTCCCTGAGAAAACCTTGTGGGGTTTGCTGAGAAATCCTTCCGCAATTCCCTGAGAAATCCTCTGATTCTTTGGGACAACCTGAAGTATCATTCCGAAATTCACTGAAGTTATCTTGTGGTATCCCCTGAAAAATATTTTCGGAATTACCTTCAAGATATTTATGAAATCCATGAGGAATCATTCTGGGATTTCCTGAGGAATCCTTCTGGGATTCCATGAGAAATCATGTCGGGACTCCCTGAGAAAATCTTCTGAGATGCCCTAAGGAGTTCCTTCCTGATCAATCAGGAGGATTTCCTGATCAATCATTCTGAGATTTCAAGTGGAATCCATCCAAGATTCTCAGACGAATTCTTCTGGGATTTCCTGAGGATTCCTTCTACAATTCTTTGATGTTTTCTTGTGGGTTTTTTTTGAAGGATCTTTTCGGAATTACCAGACGAATCCTCAAGGATTTCCTAGGACATACTTCTGAGATTCCCAGAGGAATCATTTCGGGATTCCCTCAGGAATTCATTCTGAGGAATCCTTTCAAAATTCCGCGAGGTTTTCTCGTGAGATTCCCTGGAGAACCCTTTCGGCATTACCTGACGATGATCAAATGTGTTTGATCACCTTCAGGTGGCCAAACTGTAGCAGGTTCTGAAAGGTTTGACAGCTCAAAATTCTTTTTTTTTTCTTTGAAGCGAATGAAACTCATGTCGCATATACTTTGATCTATGTTCGGTCATTTGGTTGACCTGTACGCCGATTGAAATTTTATCGGCGATGATGGCGGGATAGATAATTTTAGGCCGATGGTGGCGGCGTCGCGCTTTTCGCGATCGGCGATGTGGGTCCGCGTGAGCATATTTGATGTATAAAAAGTTCTCCAAGTTTGATGTGCAAAAAGTTTTCCGGAAGCTTTCTCAGGAACTTATTCAAAAAATTCTCCTAAAGTTCTTCCAGAAATTCCTCGAGAAGTTCCTCCTGGAATTTCTCCAGAGGAAAATTCCAGAAAAATTCCAGGAGGAACTTCCGGAGGAATTACTGGAGGAACTTCCAGAGGAATTCCTGAAGGAACTTCCAAAGGAATTTCTGGAGGAACTTCCGGAGGAATTTCTGCAGGAACTTCCAGAGAAATTACTGGAGGAACTTACCGAGGAATTCCTGGACAAATTTCCGGAGGAATTCCTGGAGAAACTTCCGGAGGAATTCCTGGAGGAACTTCCGAAGGAATTCCTGGAGGAACTTCCGGAGGAATTCCTGGAGGAGCTTCCGGAGGAATTCCTGGAGGAACTTCCGGAGGAATTCCTGGAGGAACTTCCGGGAGAAATCCTGGAGGAACTTCCGGGGGAAATCCTGGAAAAACTTCCGGAGGCATCCCTGGAGGATCTTCTGGAAAAATTCCTGGAGGAACTTCCGGAGGAGATCCTGGAGGAACTTCCGGAGGAGATCCTGGAGGAACTTCTGGAGGAGGGATTTACTGGGGTAACTTCCAGAGGAAATCTTGGAGGAACTTCCAGGGGAACTTCCTGGGCTTCCTGGAGGAACTTTCGGTGGACATCCTGGTGGAACTTCGAATGTTATTCCTGGTGGAACTTCCGGTGGAATTCCTAGAGGAACTTCCGGTGGAATTCCTGGAAGAACTTCCGGAAGAATTACTGGAGGAACTTCTGGAGAAATTACTGGAGGAACCTCTGGAGAAATTACTGGAGGAATTACTTGAGAAACTTCCAGAGGAATTCTTGTATGAACTTCCAGAGAAATTCTTGAAGGAACTTCCAAAAAAAATTCTGGAGGAACTTCCAGAGGAATTCTTGGAGGAACTTCAAGAGGAATTTCTGGAGGAACTTCCTATGGAATTCCTGGTGGAACTTCCGGTGGAATTCATGGAGGAACTTCCGGTGGAATTCATGGAGGAACTTCCGGAAGAATGACTGGAGGAACATCTGGAGAAATTACTGGAGGAATTACTTAAGAAACTTCCAGAGGAATTCCTGGAGGAACTTGCGGAGGAATTCCTGGAGGAACTTGCGGAGGAATTCCTGGAGGAACTTCTGGAGGAATTCCTGGAGGAACTTCCGGAGGAATTCCTGGACGAACTTCCGGAGGAAATCCTGGAGAAACTTCCAGAGGAAATCCAGGAGGAACTTCCGGAGGAATTCCTGGAGGAACTTCCGCAGGAATTCCTGGAGGAACTTCCGGAGGAATTCCTGGAGGAACTTCCAGAGGTATTCCTGGAGGAACTTCCGGAGGAATTCCTGGAGGAACTTCCGGAGGAGATCCTGGAGGAACTTCCGGAGGAATTCCTGGAAGAACTTCCGGAGGAATTCCTGGAAGAACTTCCGGAGGAATTCCTGGAAGAACTTCCGGAAGAATTCCTGGAGGAACTTCCGGAGGAATTCCTGGAGGAACTTCCGGAGGAATTCCTGGAGGAACTTCCGGAGGAATTCCTGGAGGAACTTCCGGAGGAATTCCTGGAGGAACTTCCGGAGGAATTCCTGGAGGAACTTCCGGAGGAATTCCTGGAAGAACTTCCGGAGGAATTCCTGGAGGAACTTCCGGAGGAATTCCTGGAGGAACTTCCGGAGGAATTCCTGGAGGAACTTCCGGAGGAATTCCTGGAGGAACTTCCGGAGGAATTCCTGGAGGAACTTCCGGAGGAATTCCTGGAGGAACTTCCGGAGGAATTCCTGGAGGAACTTCCGGAGGAATTCCTGGAGGAACTTCCGGAGGAGATGCTGGAGGAACTTCCGGAGGAATTCCTGGAGGAACTTCCGGAGGAATTCCTGGAGGAACTTCCGGGGGAAATTCTGGAGAAACTTCCGGAGGCATTCCTGGAGGATCTTCTGGAAAAATTCCTGGAGGAACTTCCGGAGGAGATTCTGGAGGAACTTCCGGAGGAGATCCTGGAGGAACTTCCGGAGGAGATACTGGAGGAACTTCCGGAGGAGATACTGGAGGAACTTCCGGAGGAGATCCTGGAGGAACTTCCGGAGGAGGGATTTACTGGGGTAACTTCCAGAGGAAATCTTGGAGGAACTTCCAGAGGAACTTCCTGGGCTTCCTGGAGGAACTTTCGGTGGACATCCTGGTGCAACTTCGAATGTTATTCCTGGTGGAACTTCCGGTGGAATTCCTAGAGGAACTTCCGGTGGAATTACTGGAGGAACTTCTGGAGAAATTACTGGAGGAACCTCTGGAGAAATTACTGGAGGAATTACTTGAGAAACTTCCAGAGGAATTCTTGGATGAACTTCCAGAGAAATTCTTGAAGGAACTTCCAAAAAAATTTCTGGAGGAACTTCCAGAGGAATTCTTGGAGGAACTTCAAGAGGAATTTCTGGAGGAACTTCCTATGGAATTCCTGGTGGAACTTCCGGTGGAATTCATGGAGGAACTTCCGGAAGAATAACTGGAGGAACATCTGGAGAAATTACTGGAGGAATTACTTAAGAAACTTCCAGAGGAATTCTTGGATGACCTTCCAGAGGAATTCCTGGAGGAACTTCCAGAGGAATTTCTGGAGGAACTTCCGGTGGAAATCCTGGAGGAACTTCCGGTGGAAATCCGGGAGAAACTTCTGGTGAAATCCATGAGTTTCATTTGATACCCCATAAAAATTTTATTTAGAAGCCCTATAGCAGGATTTCATTTAAAATTTCAGGAGCCTTCCATTTGAAATCTCAGGAGGCTTCCTTTCGAAATCTCAGAAGGAACATTCCAGGAGGATTTCACTTAGAATCCCAGGAACATTCTATATGAAATCACATAATAATTCGATTTGGAATCCCAGAAAGGGAAGGTGGCATCCCAGAACCAGGAGCCTTCCGTCTGAAATTTCAGAAGAATTCTATTTTAAGGAGCCTTCAATTTGAAATCTCAGAAGGATTAGATTTAGAATGTCATGTAGAATCCATTCCAAATCCCAGATTGATTCCATCAATCTTTCCAGGAGGTTTCCTTTTAGAATCCGCTGAACCTTCCATTTGAAATCACTAAGTATTCCATTTGGAATCCCAGGAGGATTTCATTTAGAATCCCATGATGTTCCAATTTGGTCTTGGTTTGTATAGTCGCGCGTGAGCGCCTATGATGTACTTATTCCTACTACATTTTTCATTCATTTTTTTTCAGCGAAGTACCTTTCGAATTCAGAAGCCTTCCGCGCCACGCTGTATAACATCAATTCAGCGAAGGTAATCCAGAACCGAGCCCTGCAGGATAGGGGCTATCTTTATTCTTTGGATCAATACTGGAATCTGGTTGGATTTTTATGAAATCCAGTCGACAAATAAGTAACCTGAAAGGAAATTGCCCGATAACAACTCGCCAACTCTGCCAACCACGTACAACAAGAGGATGATCCAGCACCTGCCCACGATGACGAAACCGTGGAGAAACTTACCAACACCAGCTTGTGGGACACGGCTCATTTACTAGTGAAGAAGAACCAGTTGATCGGTTCAAGGTGTATCGCTATTGCATGATCCCCGACCCCTGAAGGTGGCGGGATAAAGGGTAAACCGCGGCAAACGCTTTCATGACCGATCTGCATCATAGTGGAAAAAAATTGATATCATTTATTTGTCGACATAATCTATTAAATATACAAATCCTTTTAAAAAAAACTAGGCTAAAAACTTATTGAAGCAAGAAAAGACGAAAAACTCAATTAGGCTTTCTGCGAGTGTGTACGCACACGCACATTTCACTCACACTTTTACTCAGTTTGTTTGCAACCACGAGCAGCTGTCACGGCAAAATCAAATGGGATTGTTTGCAACCACAACCGTGCGTTCGTGTTGGTGAGAAATGTCGGCGAGACCCTAATGAAACAAATATCATGTACATTGCACTATTTTACGTAGCTTAATTTTACATCGCTTCCATTCCGTCGAATAATTTTTACATCGAGAAATAATCACATCGCTTCTGTTTATTACACAGCCATCCGTCGAGTACATCGCGCAGTGTAATATTCACCAAGCGATGTACACTCAGAAATAAAGAAAAACGAAATTAGATTAAAATTTAATCTTTTCCTTTATATTCGAAAGTTATACGATATATAGTTTAAAATGTATACTATTCACGTTTACTATTTAATCTACGCTCGCATTCAATGAACTAATGTTCCAAAAGAATATTTGTTGTCGTTCGGAGTGAAAAACATGGCGTGCTTCAAACGAGATCCAGCTTTGCTTGCAGCTAAAAACTCTATTATTTTATCACGGTAAGAAACAAATCTGTTACATTCTTACATATCAATTTATTATTAATTACAGCGGCAATTTATTATTAATTACAGTTCATCACATCCAGCTTTCCACGCTCAGTAATGGCGGCTTGTCGGTGTGCAAAAATCAATCGGTCACTGTACTGTTTGACACTAGCTGGAGGAAAACTCACTGCCGAAAAGGCCTTTTTTTCCTTCCCCTCACCCAGGAACGCCAGTGGGCTTTCCTCCAGCTAGTGTCATACAGTACAGTGACCAATTGATTTTTACCCACCGATAAGCCGCCATTACCGAGCGTGGAAAGCTGGATAATCAAATACTACAGAGTGGAGAAATGTTCGTGGAAGAAGATTTCAAGGAATTAGTAGGAGTGTTGTCAACTCTGCCAGCGGTTTGTAATTTACCTAGCCAGGAATAATCAACATTTCTAACATTACTTATATTTTTTCCAAATTTCCCGCAGATTGGAATCACGGAAAAACGAGATCAACTACTCAATTCTCATCCGGTTTCCTTCCACAGACAGCAATGAGTTTCATTAATAGACACCGCAACGGATTCTGTTTTCTACATTATGCATGCCTAATTCATTATGATTCCCGTTCAACAGCAAACTATATGTAAAATGTAAATCAATTGGGCAAACATTATAAATATTATTCTAAATAAAAAATCCAACAGATTATTTTACAATTTTACACAATGCTTTTTCTTTTTTTTTTCTTGAACAAAATTAAAAAAAAACGGAAACTTATACCATTTGTAATTAAATATAAGTTAAACTATATTAAATATAGCTATGTTATACTAAACTTCGTTTTTGTCAAAGTTATACTAACCATGCATAACCATAACTTAATCGAAGCTGGGGTCAACCAGGCGAATAGCGATTTAGCATGAAATTTATCCAGCTTTCCACGCTCGGTAATGGCGGCTTGTCGGTGTGTAAAAATCAATCAGTCACTGTACTTTTTGACACTAGCTGGAGGAAAACTCACTGGCGAAAAGGCCTTTTTTCCCTTCCCCTCACCCAGAAACGCCAGTGAGCTTTCCTCCAGCTAGTGTCAAACAGTACAGTGACCGATTGATTTTTACACAGCAGCAAGCCGCCATTACCGAGCGTGGAAAGCTGGATACTATTTGGTTTTAATTTATCTCAGAGTGTATTCGACGGGTTGCATCGATTTCGATGTAATATTCAACAACTTTTTTTGCTGTGTAGTCGTCAAGTTGGTACTCCTGATTTTTTAACAACTTAAGGTGCCGTCAGACGTTGCAAGCAAATCACTCGCAACGAGCATTTTGCTCGCAGAAAGTGACAACTGTCAAAAATTTGCCTGTTTGACTACACTGAAAGTGATTGCATGCAAACAAATGACAACTCGTAAGCAAACGCTCGCTTGCAATATGTGACTGCTAAGCGTTAAAAATTTTCAACTCGCAGAAACGAAATTGCGCTTGCTAGTGTACTGCCGTTGGACGCATAAATGTCACATGTTACATTTTAACATTTTTGAGGTTTTCATGTCTATCGTCATAATTTGATACGTATTTTTGAAATATTTTGTCAAAACAGAGGGTTTATTCTAGAAAACTCGAAAAAAATCTTAAGTCAGTTTGTCACATTCGAACAAATGGACGCATACTTGTCACACCGCGATAAATGGACGCATATTTGTCACACTTAAAAAAGGGATACAACTATCACACAAAAAGACACTTAGCACTGCGTGATGTGTCCTGAGGACCGTCCAAAAAATGTACCATGGTTTTAGGGTCATTTACAATCCACGTGGATATTTTTGAAGGGTGGTAGGTCTTTCCCTACTTTCAGAATTTTTATGGACGGTTGTTCATGAAAAAAGAGGGAAGGTATTATAAACTTCTCCAAGTATATCGTGAACGACCTCTTGGGAGAAGGCGATATGAAACTGTGACATAATTAAAATATTCAAGGCCCGTAAAAAAGTGATGAAGAGGAACCATAGCAAACCGATTTTTTTGTAAAACTCATAATTATTGTAACATGTCACATGGCGATAAAATTTATTCTACATATGAAGCAAGTACAAATATTAATCAGAAGCTTCTTGCTTCGTCGAAAGATCACTGAAAAACGATGTTTCCTCTTCGGTAACAACAAGTTGAACCACTTTAATTAGAAAAGTTTTCTCTTCTTCTTCGATTGCTTGAGGAGCATTTTTCCAAAGTACATTTGTATCAAAAGAGGACGAATCCTTTACAACCAACTTAAATTGCTTCTTGAAAAACAACTTGCAGTATTTAAGGTGTTTACTGTTGATGATGTTTGCGTATCCAAGTTCATGACGGCCTTTTTCAAACAACTCTTTTCACATGGAGTCCACGTACGGGCGTGGCTTCAGTGGTTTATCGTATCAGTTGCTTTCATATCAAGTACGTCAATATTGTTCTTTGCATTGCCAACCACAGACTTGAAGTTTTCATAACTGACGACACGTTCATGGCGCATTTTGGAATCAAACGCCACATGGAAAGAGTCATCGGCCTAATGGCGTATGTCCCGAATCAAAGTTCTCCAACAGTATGCACTCGACCTGAATTTCATTATTGTTTATCAGTAGGGTAATATGATGGAATAAATTCCAGTTCTTATTTTGCGAACAACAATTATCCAAACCAAAAGATAATTGTCTTCAGGTCAGCGTACTTTATAAAAACAGCTAAGGATTTCGTTGGCTGTGCGACCATTAACTGACTCGGACCAAATGCACGCAGACAATGGGAATGCTCGTATGTAGGGGCCAACAGGCGCAAAGCTCTCATTAAAGACCAGCAGCCTTTACGAGAAAATAATGCTCTTGAAACACCACCCACCGTGGAAGCCGTATGACCTAGAAAATAAGTTCATAACTTTTAAATAATTGAGAACTTACTTTTTGAAAATCCACAGAAAAAACTACTTCACCTGGTAGCACTTTGTCACCATCATTTCGATAAGACAGTTGTGATTCCTTTGGACGTTGAAGATGTAGCGCATGTCCTTGTCCCTGACAAGGAAACTACGCCACTGTCGCTAAGAACTGGTTGGTCAACCTCTGGAACAACAATCAACTGTGTCATTTTTTAAATCGAACCCGAGAAAGTTCTCTTCCGATTTCGCGCCACTGGATTGTCCGTATTGGTTTAAATATTCCATTTCCGGTTCCACTTCTACCGGCAGCGAAAAATCACACCAAAGAAATACAATCGTCGCTCGCCAAATGTAAAAACAAATTAACAACAACTATATCTCAGTTCACGATGTGACAAATATGCGTACATTTTTCGCCTGGCCAGTGAATTTCGCGGCATAAGTGTCACATTCGGGTTTTGATTGATAAAACGTGGAAAAAATAGTTGTTTTTGGAAATGTTTGAGTCCGGCCCAACGAATATGAATATTCTTCTATAGTTTATTGCGTTAAAGTGAATAAAAAAGCGAAATTTAGCGATAATAGCATGAATACATTTTGAAACTTCAAATGCGTTTTTCTCATTTTTCTCGTTTTGTAACATGTGACATTTATGCGTCCGACGGCAGTGTAGCACTAGCAAATTTTTCGTTCGCAAAAGTGAAAACGTTTTCAGGTGGCAGTGTTGCATTGCAAAAATAGGAATGAAATTAGATTTTGTGGCCGAAAAACAAGTTTTTCGTTTTTGTTTATCCAGCTTTCCACGCTCGGTAATGGCGGCTTATCGGTGGGTAAAAATCAATTGGTCACTGTACTGTATGACACTAGCTGGAGGAAAGCCCACTGGCGTTCCTGGGTGAGGGGAAGGAAAAAAAGGCCTTTTCGGCAGTGAGTTTTCCTCCAGCTAGTGTCAAACAGTACAGTGACCGATTGATTTTTGCACACCGACAAGCCGCCATTACTGAGCGTGGAAAGCTGGATATTTGCATGAGAGTAAATCTGACATTTGCTTAAAGCAAAAAACTGCTACGTGTGACTGCAATTGCGAGTGCTCTCAGAAATCATTCGCTCGCACGAGTGATTTGCTTGCAACGTCTGACGGAGCCTTTATAAAAATATATGTCGATTGGTTGTGTGAGTGCACCGGTGTAAAAAAATAGAGCTTTTAGCTGAAAACTTCATTGTCAAATGCACATTTTGACAGTAATATAGATGTATGAGTGAATAAAATGTGCAAATGCTCTATCGCGGAAGCAGTCGCTGAAGCCAAGTGTCAATGATTTCAGTGACGAAACAAAAAGTTTCAATGCAAAAAGCAATACCGAAGTTGGATTTTTCTCCAGATACAGGCAACTTTCCCAACTTCGGAAGTAGTGCGCTGGATTCGCCTGAAGATGCGCTAAACAACGCTAATTGATGCTGACAAAATGATGACAAATAAAACTTCGGAAGTAAGTTTGGTTCGGAAGTCCCTACTTCTGAATTCTAACTTGGTGCTACGCCGACAATATTTACCATTAGGGTCTCGCCGACATGTCTAACCAACACGTACGCACGGTTCGTGGTTGCAAACAATCCCATTTGATTTTGCCGTGACAGCTGCTCGTGGTTGCAAACGCTCGCAAACGCTCGCAGAAAGCCTAATGGTGCACGCACACGGAGAAGCACGATAACCTTTAGAGTAGAGTGGGGCAAGAGTACGCACTTAGTTTTCAATCGATCATGTGGCCCTCATGAAGCAAGCTTCTGCATATCAAATCAGTGTCGATGATTCGTATACTCTTCCTTTATGTTACCCAGTGGAAAAAATATTGAAATTATTGAGATTCGTTTTAGTAGAACCGTGGATCTTTACGCTTTGGAAGAAGTCTTATTTCGGCCGGAGATACGGGTTTGACATCATAACTTGAAGATTCATATGCGTACTCTTGCCCCACCGGTTCCTGCGTACTTTTACCCCACAGTCCCAAAAATTATTCAAGTAATGGTTTTGACTTCTTGGAAAACCAACCGGATTGGTGTTCTGTACCATAAAGTACTCTATACAATAGGTTATCAAAATGGTATAATGTTCACCTGATTGAACGTATATATGGTAATGAAATACTAGTTGCGGAAATCCAATTATTTTTAGCAAAATGACCAAAAACTTATCTAACTTCATATCTTCCTTGTTGTATATTCAAATCGTTTACAATTACACATGATAATAGTTGGCCAGAATACCTGTCAAACTGATGCAGTGCTGCTAGTTTATCTTTTTTTATTACTTCAAAAAATCGAAAACGTACTCTTACCCCACGCGCACTCTTGCCCCACTCTACTCTAATGGGTACCTTTTATCTGCTATCTCTTTCTCTCTGCAGAAAAAATTACCCATTTTGGGAGAATAAGTGGATCTACTCATTCAAATGAGTAAATCCACTTATTCTCCCAAAATGGTTAATTTTTCAGCAGAGAGAAAGAGATAGCAGAGAGAAAGTACCCATTAATGAGTAAATGATTTTCACCGGGCAGAGATATCAAAGTTCAAGCTCTATCTGGAATAAGGGCGAATGTCGCAAGAGAGGATTCTCTTCGTCGACTTCTCCTCTTTTAAATAAAAGTGACAAGCAGCGGATTTCTGTGTCCTCAGCACGATAGAAAACAACACGTAAAAAAATAACCTTATATGTTATGGCAAAAAACCATTCGAAAATATTTATACTCTTCATTATGCCACCTAATGAATGATCCCATATCAAAAAGCTAATAACATTCATAAGTTAATGAAAAGTATAAGTTTCCGAATGTATGTGACTAATGCGATGCATAAGTTTTTTCTTATACATGTCATTAAGCGCCTGCTTTGGCAAAAAAGTATTAGAAATATTAATAATAAACAACATTACATTTTTTTACGTGAATGCGAACTTGCATTCTGAGGTGATAAACTGCAAAGAAAAACTCTGCTTGTCAATTTTATTTAAGAGGGTAAGTCGGCGAAGAGAATTCTCTCATGCGATATTCGCCCTTTTACCAGATAGAGCTTGAGTTATGGATTTTATATTGTCGGCGTAGCACCAACTTAGGATTCGGAAGTCGGGACTTCCGAACCGAACTTTCTTCCGAAGTTTTATCTGTCAAACTCCTCCAAACTCCAAACTAGCGAATCCAGCGCACTACTTCCGAAGTTGGGAAAGTTGCCTTCCAACTTCGGTATAAAAAGCGTTCTAATTTTGTTCCGGATAGACAATATTGTCGATGCAGATAAAATCAAGAACATGTATGAACTTGTCTCAACTACGTCGCTCGACTGAAACGTCGCTGGTCGCTGGCGACCCTTTCCAGTAAGTGCTCCAGCGACGCAGGCAAATTCAATGCGTCGCTACAGCACCAAACTGGAAAGCGCTCGCTAGTTGAGCGACGCGACGTTCCAGCGATGACCCGCATAGACAATACAGGTTCGGGCGAGAGAGCACCGACGAACCGACGTGTCACTCCATGGAAAATAATTCAAATTTGCTGCCCTCGACGCCATGATGAAAAATCATCGAAACTACCGCCACCCCCATAATGGCTCGCGAAGTTTTCATAGCTCAACCACCAACCTACGTGTATTAACATTACAGCGGAGTTGTGTCTTAGCTCATTTGACAGGAGCGATCGTCCGCAAAAGCGAATGACCGTTAAAAATCGTGAGACAATCAGAGAGCGTCAGTGACACGTCGGTTCGTCGGTGGAGAGAGCGCAAACGTGTTCGTGAAATCTCGCTTAACTTTTCAAAAGGACCTAAGTAACAATTTAAGGAAAATCGAGTTAATCATTGCACATAATATTGCGCATAAGCCCCAAAATTTGAGCACTCAGCGCCAGACTCGGCGACAAGGAGATAGTGGTCAAGTTCGTACTCCTGATTTTTTGACAATTGATGTCGATTGGTTGTGTGAGTGCAGCGGTGTCAAAAAATAGAGCTTTTAGCTGAAAATTTAGTTGTCAAATGCACATTTTGACAGCAATATAGATGTATGAGTGAATGAATGTGCAAATGCTCTATCGCGGAAGCAGTCGCTGAAGACAAGTGTCAATGGTTTCAGTGACGAAACGAAAAGTTTCAATGCAAAAAGCAATATCGTTTCATATAATTAATTCTATTATTATGATAATAAACTATATATTTTTTGCCTTTCTCGTATACTAAGTATACGGTAAAGGCTATATGATCGCTCCAAAAACAAACTTTTTATAGAAGGCCCGGAGACCCATAGTGTTATATACCAATCGACTCAGTTCGACGAATCGAGGTGATGTGTGTGTGTGTGTGTGTGTGTGTGTGTGTGTGTGTGTGTGTGTGTGTGTGTGTGTGTGTGTGTGTGTGTGTGTGTGTGTGTGTGTGTGTGTGTGTGTGTGTGTGTGTGTGTGTGTGTGTGTGTGTGTGTGTGTGTGTGTGTGTGTGTGTGCGCAAAACTACTCAAAAAATGTCACTCATTTTTCGGGCACTTATCCTCAACCGATTTGCTCGCAACAAGTTGCATTCGACGCAGAATCCTGTCCCATTGTTTCCTATTTGAAATTGGCCAGATCGGACTATGGGATCAAAAGTTATGGCCAAAACACAAAATCATACGAAAAAATCGCGTAAAAAATGTCACTCATTTTTCGGACACTTATCCTCAACCGATTTGCTCGCAACAAGTTGCATTCGACGCAGAATCCTGTCCCATTGATTCCTATTTGAAATTGGCCAGATCGGACTATGGGATCAAAAGTTATAGCCAAAACACAAAATCATACGAAAAAATCGTGTAAAAATGTCACTCATTTTTCGGGCACTTATCTTCAACCGATTTGCTCGCAACAAGTTGCATTCGACGCAGAATCCTGTCCCATTGATTCCTATTTGAAATTGGCCAGATCGGACTATGGGATCAAAAGTTATAGCCAAAACACAAAATCATACGAAAAAATCGTGTAAAAAATGTCACTCATTTTTCGGGCACTTATCCTCAACCGATTTGCTCGCAACAAGTTGCATTCGACGCAGAATCCTGTCCCATTGTTTCCTATTTGAAATTGGCCAGATCAGACTATGGGATCGAGAGTTATGGCCAAAATACAAATTCATACGAAAATATTGCGTAAGAAATGTCACTCATTTTTCAGGCACTTATTCTCAACCGATTTGCTCGCAACAAATTGCATTCGACGCAAAATTCTTTCCCATTATTTCCTATTGAAAATTGGACAGGTCGGACTATGGGATCGGAAGTTATGACCAAAATACCTTTTTTCATAAAAATCGCAAAAAATGTCACCTATTTTTCGGACACCTAACCTTAATCGATTCACACCCAACAAGTTGCATTCGACGCAGAATCCTGTCCCATTGTTTCCTATTGAAAAATGGCTAGATCGGACTATGGGATCGGAAGTTATGGCTGAAACACCATTTTAGCCTTTTTATACGAAAAGGCTGTATGTTCGCTCCAAAAACCAAACTTTTACAGAAGGCCTGGAGACCCATAGTGTTATATACCAATCGATTCAGCTCGACGAACTGAGATGATGTCTCTGTCTCTCCCACTTCATACGGGAGTTTGGCGGAAAGACGGTCATGAGATTTATATCATAACAAATATTGCCCTCCGCTCGCGTGATGGGAATGACATTTTCGTTTTCTTTTTGTGTAGTCGGAGCTTCAGTTCAACTAACATCCAAAAGTGATATCCTTGAAATATATGACTGGGTGAAATAAAACAGGGTTATGTACGTCAAAAAGATTGGAAAAGGAAACAAAAATGTCGAAATTCTTATTAGCATATTGTAGATCAAGCTGAAAACCGAACCGAGGACCCGCGAAATCGCATTTCCGGATGTTGCAACTGCATCGCGAGTAGTGCGCAACTGTGCCATAGTCGGGCACCACTCGCGATGCAATTGCGACATCCGGAAATGGGACAAAATATGATTTTCGGTTTTCAACTGGATCTACAATATCTTTGCCATAAATAATCTGATTTTCATAGAACGGACAAAGAAATTTGTCTTTTTTACTCCTAGCCACTAGCTCATCTTTTTTCAAGCACACACATTTTACGAAGGTCGAGAAAGGCACCATCACCGCTAGGTGGATTAATCTGGGTTTTTGCAGAACAATTCTGCTGCTACTGTTATATCTGGCGTGTCGATAGAAATCAATTTATTTATTTTTTTCATTGAATATTTATTATTGTTGTTTTCTCAGTTTTGAATAATTTTGACAGCAATATAGATGTATGAGTGAATGAAATGTGCAAATGCTCTATCGCGGAAGCAGTCGCTGAAGACAAGTGTCAATGGTTTCAGTGACGAAACGAAAAGTTTCAATGCAAAAAGCAATATCGTTTCATATAATTGTTGGCCGGAAGAAGGGAACCTTCTCACGAAGAACAACAAATACTAGAGTTCCCTCTCTACACCACGGCAGACTACTGACTGATACTTCTGCCAGCAGCTGCAGTTCTCTTTATTCAACAATAGGTATATACAATAATCCATAACAAATTTCCTTAATCTATAGAGGAGGAGGAAATTTTCCGCATACCTGTTATGTGTGAAACTACATATTTTTTTGCAATTAACTTTGGCTAATACATATTATGTTTGAGGAACATAAACAACATTAGACCCATAACAAATAAAATTTATGTGTGTAAAATTATTAATATTTATGATGACGCAAATAAAATTTATGTGTGGGATTTATAACAATCATTACAGGAAGGACTATACTATTTAAATGCTTTTCTAATTAATATTCATATGTTTTTTTATCGTTTCTAGGCTCAAATTTGAAAAAAAAATGTAAGAACTTTTAAGACAAAATTCCTTACGTCGCTGCAACGCTTGTACGGTTCGCCAAAACTATCCAAATAAATAAGGAGCGACAAGCTTCACATCGACGTAAAAATCTTGCTTATAAAAGCAGTTCTCTGTTGTAATGTTTAGTTTATTTTGAATCTTTATTCGTTGTTAGTATTTATTTTACAATTTACAAGAAATTTCTAAATTTTACAATATTTTATTACAGTTATTCTTATTACAAATTCATCGAAAGAAAATCTTTTTTCTTACGGAACAGCATTTTATCTAAAACATTATGAACATTTAATGGTGGCCCATCAGCGTCAACAATACTAAAAATATTACATTGTTTCGTTTTGTCAATTACTTCCATAACCGCCCTACTATGTAAGGATTATTTTCCTTAGTTACCAGAATATCAATAATTTCAAATAATGAAACTCTTTGTATCTCTGTAACAGTAACATACGAGCCAACTTTGAATTCAGTTCCTTTGAACTTTATAGCGTCAGTACATTGAATTTCATTAATTTTAACTGGATATGGTGGCGAAACATAACTAAAATATTCTTTGGTTTCAAAATTGAAAGGTAATACTTTTGTTTCAGATGAATTATCGAAAAATGTTTCCTTGTATAAATCATTACTAAATTGAAGCGCTGCTTTAATACATAGTGTAAAACAAATATTTTGACGAGATGTTACTAGTCGCGCATAATCCTTAAAACCCTTGTGCTTTGCCTCGTAACGAAAATTCATCATTTTGCTCACACTACCACTACTTTTAATGACCGATCCATAGTGACAAATAAAATGCTGTTTTGGCTTGAGTGACTCATTGAACAAATTATGATATTGTGTGTGGTGCATTTTACAAAGCTCGTTTAGTTCAATTATGTCCTTTTCGCTGAAACTTGGAGAGAGAATTTTCTCAGACAGCTTTATAAGAATTTTGCAAAATTCCCAAACTGCATCGTTCTTAGGAACAAACGGTCCCATTATCAATGGAAAATAGTGAGCAAATGCCTTCATTTCACTAGCAGTAGCTCTGATAACTACACTCTTACACTTCAGACTGGATAAATATGTTTTCGTTATGTCACCCATTCTTCTAAGTGATGAATCTGATGCATTTTTGCTAAACACTGTTCTCTGTGCATTAAACTTACTCAACGAAATGAATCCTTTTTGGTAAATACAATAATTCATCACAGCAGTTAAGCCAAAACTACAAACCCCATTACAAAAAAAGTCGTGCATAGGGTCAACGCTGATATTTGTTACTGCATGGAAAGAAGGAAGTTCGTTGAACGCTGTGTCACTCCTGATGCCTGTTTCCGATGGTCTTTGCAGATTCAAATCTTTGTCATAATTTTGTACAGTTCTAAGAAACATACAATGCTCTTCGACATCAACCTGGCATTCTTCGCGTGACCTTCGACAAAAGCGGCAGTAATAGTTGGCATTAAATGACAGAAAACTCAGCATTTGATGCAAACCTAAATTGTCACCTTGTAGTAGTACAAGACTAAATCTTACTTTCACCTGCTTTTATCAATTTCAAAAATGATTCCTTGTTCTTCTATTTTTTTTGAAGCGATGGACAATTTGTTTGAGTAACATGTTCAATCCTACTTCATTGATATCTACTTTCTTCATCATACATGCCACAAAAATATTGTTCAGTTTTGAGCTGTATTGTTCAGGAATAGTTGGGCAACTATAATAAGAACCACAAAGTACATGCCTTTTATTGTGCGCGCTTAAAGGGTCGTTGATTTCAAAATCATCAGAATAGTATGATAGAGGTAATAATATATCATTTGGATATTTTTGTTTTATACTTTTCCATAACTCTCCGTTGACAATACTACATATTTCGCTGTTTTTTTCGAGCTTATTAGTGTTTTCAATAGTAGCCTTAAGAATATCTCCAGAACTGAAATATGACCTAAGCTGGAACTCGATATCCATTATTACAATGTTTGTTTTCATCTCGTCATCAGTTAAATCCAAATCCTTTGTTGTTTTCCCCCTTCTACTCTAACCATTGTGGGTAAACGAAAAATATTCATGTCTTCTAAATATTTAATCAATTTGAAATCGGTTTCAATGAAATCAAATGGGTTCTGGAGCTTTTGCATATATTTATGTAATTCAAATTCAATTTGAGGTTCTCTGTTTTCAAATGATAATAAACCTTCGATCTTTTCAGCAATTGTGCAATTTAACTTTTTAACTTTTCTCTGTATATTTTGAATGTCATTTCGCGTAAAATTAGTTTCGCTATGGAATTCCAATGTGAAATCTAAAGCTGCCTGTTCGATATCTCTGATATTTTCGGAATACGATGTAGTTGGTGCGGTATCCTCTTCAACCTGCACTTCGAGCTCGGCATTGTTTGTAACTTCTGGTCTTTCTAAAGTCTGTTCTTGAAGATGCTCATCAACAGTTACCGGTTGTTTATGAGTTGTTTTATGCTCGGTTTTATGTAGATTGTCGACGTGTCCCAAAACATGTCTTTTGAACACGTACCAATTTGACAGTATTTGAACACATCTTGGAAATGTACATACATATCGATAATTCCTTGGGACCTTATGGACTAAGGTAAGATGATCTAAGTAAGTGTAAACTGGCATACAATTGACTGAGCAATTTTCTAACATGCAGGAGAACATATTACTGCTGCGATAAGAACCGTTTGAGCTTGTTGATGCATTCATATTGTTCTGGTACAGCAATATTATATATGAAAGAACAAATAAAATACCATACTAGTCGACAAATTCTTGAATATTCTAGACCAAAAACTGAGCTTAGTTTAACCAAAACATCGATTGCTCTTTCTGCAGTGTCAAGTGTGTATACAATAGATTTGTAATGCACCTCATATCTACCACTCAACGATGTAACGTCTTTGCCTCTGAACACCAACTTTGGGACCGATTGAAATCCTAGTGACTCATACGTTGCATTGAAATCGTTGATTTTCTGCACCACTTGATGATCACTTTCCGCAAAAAAGATGATGTCTTCCTGCGCTGATAATATCGACGGCTTGTAGGTTTTAGTTACTTTAGTTGGTTTTAAAACGTTATTCAGTAGGATGAGCACAGCCGATATTGTAGAATCTGAAAAATTTATTAAAAAAAGTTTCGTAAATATCTTATAAAGTTGCAGAATATCACTTATTATATAACTTTGTTCGTATCCGGCGATTTTATTAAATTCAGTAGCGTCACTGATACGTCGTCTTTGAAGGGTTGGTCGAGATACCGGATAATCTTTGGCAACAAGTGGTTCCATTTGTTAATACAATTGTCGTCGCCTAATTTCAGCAGTTTGAAATCAATTTCAACCTATTTCAAAAATAAAACATTTAATTATGTTTCAAATGTTTGTTCTTAACCAATTTATTATTCAAGACAAAATTTTCAAAACGACTTATCTGCTTTTGTAAACAAAAATTCAAACGACGATTTGATCTGATAGCTCTCCCACGCAAACCAACACCACCAACAGGTAGCGGAAACCTTCACCTACCTATTGGTGGTGTTGGATTGCGTGGGAGAGCTATCAGATTCGTGAAATCGTCGTTTGAATCTTTGTTTACAAAAGCAGATAAGTCGTTTTGAATTTTTTTTCTTGTATTCATGCTTCCATTATTTTTTATAAACATTATAAACCCTCCGATAACGAGTTGTTAACTGTTTAGAGCTTTAAGACTCTGTTACGATACTCACACCACAAAGAAACAGACGTCTTATATAGAACAAAATACAATCAAAACATCGCCACGAAGACATTGTCACCCAATGCTAAAATCACGGTGTGCGGCAACCAAAAATGTCGAAGACAAGCAAAATCGATGGAAGCGCCATCGGTGGCCGATTGACCACCTACAAAATATTAAATCGACCAAAATCTCCCGTACTGCTTACCGTTTTTAATTAAATTGCATTTAGAATTTTTTAGAGGAGTACTAAAAACTTCTTCGTATGCTTTCCCGTAGATTTTTTCGATTATCATCATTCTGCTTCTTCTTTTTCATGCAACATCAAAGCGCCAATGCAGTCTACGAGTTTAATTACTTGAAAGAGAGTAACTTGATATGGAAGGACATAAACTTTATTGCTAAGATACTTTATCAAGTGATAAAGCTGGTAGACTAAATATGCTTCTATATAAAAACTGTTAAGCGCTACGCAAATGTATAAAGTATAAAATATTATATTTTAGAGTATAAATTTATATTTATACTCTCTATTTTACATGACGGGTTTTCACGTTTGGTTTACTTGGAAATCACGTGCATATTTTTTTGAGTGTATACTTTCTGTGTCCATTCCATGTCCCATAGTCAACCACATTTTAAAGAACATAAAAACATAACAAAACATAAAACATCAGGACAAATTCAATTAAACTAGTGAATAACTCAATCATATCCAAAACGTAGACCCTAATCCTAATTAAAAACTTACTTTATTGGAAACCAAGGTGTACTTCCGAGTCGCTGGAAAAGGTAAGTAAATCTGATTTTACAATTGAAAATATACTGACTGAATTTGTATCATACAACCACAGCTGACGAAAAATATGTTTTCCTCCATGGCATACAGATTGTGCGGGTTTTAAATCAAATTGAGGAATACGCACGTAAAAAAATAACCTTATATGTTATGGCAAAAAACCATTCGAAAATACTTATACTCTTCATTATGCCACCTAATGAATGATCCCATATCAAAAAGCTAATAACATTCATAAGTTAATGAAAAGTATAAGTTTCCGAATGTATGTGACTATGCGGTGTATAAGTTTTTTCTTATGCATGTCATTAAGCGCCTGCTTTGGCAAAAAAGTATTAGAAGTATTAATAATAAACAACATTAAATTTTTTTACGTGCGGTATGTAAATATTAAACTTTAATAATAGATATATAAACTAATTTTTGGTGTTCAAATTTTGGATTATCATTTCAGGTACAATGAGACTGCAGCTATTTATCAAGATGACACAGTGGCCCCAGAGTTATATTTATTATGGATTCGACTGCTCGGCGAAAAGAGGTGCATATTATAAAGAGGAATGGGCGATTATAATACGGATATATCAAGCTCTATCTGGTAAAAGGGCGAATGTCGCAAGAGAGAATTCTCTTCGTCGACTTCCCCTGTTTTGAATAAAAGTGACAAGCAGAGGATTTCTTTGCAGTTTATCACCTCAGAATGCAAGTTCGCATTGTTTTCTATCGTGCTGAGGTGATAAAACACAAAGAAATCCGCTGCTTGTCACTTTAATTAAAAAGAGGGGAAGTCGACGAAGAGAATCCTCTCTTGCGACATTCGCCCTTATTCCAGATAGAGCTTGATATACGGATTCCACATAAGTGAATAAACTGCCATTATGGTATCCACTCCACCTCTATCCTCGCATTACAGAGTATATTTTATCCACTTTTTGTGGGGACGGTAAAGGATCAACAAATGTGAAGTGATAATTAGGTGGATTGAAGATAGAAGTGAATGTAAGTCCAGTAAATATAGATTAAAAATTCGGCGACTTTCATTCCGACGTATGTGCAAAAAAGAACATTTCTTTGGTAGCGGCCAGGGTTGGGAAAAATCAAATTTTCAAAAAATCGAGAATGATCAAACTCACCCGCGATCTTACTTTTAAATTATCACGTGATAAAAACTCGCCAGCGATTAAGAATCGTTTGAAAATCGTATCTTGATTTGAAGCACTTACCGTTACATTTTGAACACTTTTTCCTTACTACCATGAAACCATAACGCCAAATAGAAGATATAACTGGAATGTTGACAATTAGCTGATCATAGTAAAGATTAATGTTTGAATGAAAATTCTGTGTTTATTATCGTTTGAGTACAGAATTTGAGAAGTTGTCGCCGGCGACAACTCGCCTACTGTTTTCGCGTGAAAAGTTTTCACATGAAAATTGCAATCATTATCGTCTGATAATGATTCAGCACAACACTGGTAGCGGCTGTTTTCATTCAATTCTATTTCCCCTATACACCACCCTGTACAAACATTGATATCAAGTTGCTCTATATGAAGTGATACAACTGATTAAATAAAGATGGTCATATTCAGTACTTGTTTAAAATCAAGCGATTTGCTTAAATAAGACAAATAATTTATTCACCCATTGTTTTCAAATTTCAAATACATAAAGGGTATACCAAAAAATGAGTTGAACTGAGCTGATCATTCGAATTGATTGTGTTTATATACCTAGGACCTAGGGCCCTCCTTACCCGTGCGGTAAGACGCGCGGCTACAAAGCAAGACCATGCTGAGGGTGGCTGGGTTCGATTCCCGGTGCCGGTCAAGGCAATTTTCGGATTGGAAATTGTCTCGACTTCCCTGGGCATAAAAAGTATCATCGTGCTAGCCTCATGATATACGAATGCAAAATGGTAACCTGACATAGAAACCTCGCAGTTAATAACTGTGAAAGTGCTTAATGAACACTAAGCTGCGAGGCGGCTCTGTCCCAGTGTGGGGATGTAATGCCAATAAGAAGAAGAAGAGGATACCTAGATATTATAAAGAAAATATTGATACGGAACAAAAATATTTACTTACGATCTGATATCCATGCTCGTCTGAGTAATGACGCTGATTCGCGAGAATTTCATCAACGTTGTTAGAATTCAAGAGTCTGGGTTTTCTGTCTTCGAAAGACTCAATCCACTTGTCCAATACTGTACTCCATGGACGAGAATTCCTTTCCAACCACAGTTTTGCTGCTTCTACAGCCGCGTCTCTGACAACAGTTTCGTCAACTTTCGGCTTTTTTCCTTGTAAATGTTCTTCTTCTCTGTTGGCTCGCTTACTTATTTTTTGTTTTAGGTTCGTTATTCTATTGTATAGTTTACCACCGTGGTTCTTACGCCGTCCACTTCGTGGTATAAAATAAGTGTCCTGAAACAAATCAAGTTTTGTTAGTTTTTAGAATACGTATACACAATTCAGTAGAACAGCGTATTGGTCAACCAGTGAAATTGGTTTATCTCACAATTAGCTCCCTGTAATAAGTTTAATAGAATTTAGGTAAGTATACGGATTACAGGGAAAGTCCAATTTCATTAGTTGACCATGCTAGTAATAACCTATTCAGACTACCAGCTTTATTAATTCTGTATCTTGATTAAATCAAACTTGAATCAATAAAATTCAACATCAATATATACACACAAAAAAAATCGTTGGTAAAATTAACAGAAACGTTGGTAAAATTAAGAAAATTAGTTAGTGATTTTCAGTAGAAAGTATAAGACTGTTAAATTTACCAATGCAAAAAATGTCACTTCAGAAAGCACTTTGACAAGAGTCAACTTTTCAAAATGACATTTTCTTCTTAAAACTAAATGTATATTTTGCATTTGAATCAACTAGTGATTCTTTCAAAACAACAAGTGGTGAGCGCTTTCAATTTCAGAAAACAATGTTAAAATAGGTTAAAATTAAATGTTTCATTAATTCAAAGTTGATTATACCATTTTAATTTTATTATCTTATTTTATTCACTTTGGGGTTTTGGACAAACAAACAAATCACAATATGTTATTTATTAAAGCTAGAGGAACCAGACAAATTGTTCCGCCTCAGTCGAAAGGGTTCGATTAACGGTGTATTAGCATTATCCAAATTCCTGGAGTTCCGCCAGCAGTTGTCATTTCTGCTGCTGTTCGAACTGGATCCTCCTTGTACTGGGTAAAGATTGGAAGGTGAGCGGAGAATTGATGGTCTTTGAGGACATCAGGGCCAGTGCAGACGAACTCATGCGACGGCTTTTAATTTCCGTCGATAAATGCTCGTTGTTTATGGTGGTGCGTGGAGGAGCATTTTGAGGCATATGTGTTGTGCGGAATACCGTCGGTAATTATGGTGTTTCCTGGAGATGATAAGATGGTCTATTGTAATATTTTAACTCTATTGCTAATGGATTTTGGAATTGGTAACCTCGTTGGCAACATATTGCTATACCTTTGGCGGTGCTGATTTTTCGGTTCCAATTGACCTGGACGGTGTAGTGACGGTTGCGCTTCACGTTTAGGAGCTACCTTTTTGGAGGCAAAAACTCCGGATTGAGGAGGGGTCTGCTGAGCAACCGTGAACAGCATTCTCGTGGCTGAAATCACGAAAATTCCGGAGTCTTACATTTGCTGCACTTTATAAATAAATTTCACTTTCCGAACAACATATTTTTCCCGCCGACAAATGTAAAATAAAAAATACGTCAGTTGCCAGATATTTGAAGATAAGTTGCCAGCGTTGCCAAATCTGAAGATAATAACATGTCCATTTGAAATTTTCCGATCATTCAAAAGAAAAACTTTAACTCTTGAAATAACAATTTTTCATTTATAAATAATTTCTCAAGTTGACAGTTTTACTTTCACATTAAGAGTTTCATTATTTAATTTTACCAAAATTGCTATAATGTCAAAATGAAAGTGCCAAATTTTCAGAAACACAATTTATTTTTTCTCTGTGTACTGTATATACTTTATCAAGTACTGATGAAGCACTTAGTCGGAATAGTCTATATCACGCTTAGATAAGATTACCTAAAATTAGTTTTTTATTTTACCTAAAATTAGGTAATGGATGTTTACTATAAATATCGATAAAAATTAGCGATTATTCTCGTTTCTTTTTACCTACTTTTAAGTATTTGACGTTTTTAGACGAAGACGTTATTTTTTACCTAAAATTAGATTTTTCTTGACTTTGTAAAAACAAATGTTTTTACCGGCTCTTCCTGCCGTTCCTGCCGCGGAATCCTTCGGAAAATATCGAGATAATCAACGATTTAAAACTGATGGTAAGTCGTTGCTTGATAAGGGACAACTTCCGGGAACAATATAAAAACTTCTGTTTATTTTCAGAATTCCGGAAAATTGTTTTTCGGTCGCACATTTCCGGAAAATTCCAGGAAGGATCAGGACTCGAACGCCTGTCATCTTCAATAAGGTCTACTTTGGAGTACACGTTGTTGGTTGGGAATGTTGGTCACGGGTTTGTTCGCTGGCATTCGGACGATGATCAGCCGCCCTTAACGTGGGGAACAGATGCTCCTAATATGACGAACAGACGCTCGATCAGGTTAACACCTCCAGAGAGGAGTAAACGCCCCTTCCTGTAAGCATACAACCACAGTTCCCACCGGGGCTAGTTACCTGATCTTCCTAACGCTTCAAAGACGCTCGATCAGGTTAACACCTCCGCAGAGGAGCAAATGCCACCCACCCCCTCCCTGTCAGCATACGACAGTAATTCCCACCGGGGTTAGTTACCTGATCTTCCCAAAGGTTGCTTGTATCCCGGCCAGCACCACGGGGAGATAGGTAAGAGGCTGGGTACAACAGGGACCATAATCCGGCGGAAAATTTAGCCGGTTTCTATATTAATCTCAATAAAAATAAAAATAAATGAATATATTGAAGAATTTTGTTTTTCTTTAAACAAAACACCAAATAATAACCGAATAATCGGTAATTTTCAACGTTTTTGCATGACCAAAACAAACATCCAAAACCTATTTTTAGGTAAAAATAAACGACCGAAATCGGTAATTTTTAACGATAATTCTTGATAACCACCACTACCTAACTTTAGGTAATCGATGATTACCTACATTTTAGGTATGTGCACTTTAGTTCGATTATCGGTATTTTTTACCGACTTTTAGATTATCCTAACTAAGCGTGTAGATGAAACAATAAATATTACAAACCAATGTTTCTTGTCTGAATCTAGCTACAATGGCTTCACCATAGTCACGAAGAATTTCCTCCTTTATCGCAATGCCCAAGGTGTTATGGTAATCGGCAATGATCGCTACGAGCTCACGTTGACTTTCGTTAGACAGAGGGCCTCGGTCACCTCGTTTTAAAATATCCTTTCCCGTGATCGTTTTGTTTAGTATTTGAACCAGTACCAGTATATCAACACTGAATCGTTGGACAGCTTTGATCTTATTTGTTTGACATACTTGTTCGGTTGATTTAAAAGCGTTCGGTTCTTCCGTAGCCTCTGGTGTGCTTCGTGATGGGACAAGGTCTCCTGTGATTCGATTTGAATTTGCGATACCACTGTCTTCAACTATCAGCTTACTTTGGAAACCAGGTGTGTTTTCAATTGTTTCGGTTGATCGTGGATGATTAACTTCTTCTACAGATGCTACTGTGCTGCGTGGTGCGGATCGAACTTCGCTATCAATTTCGACGGTCCTGAGTCTCGGATGCGCCTGGATATTAGTACCGATTTCAGTTAATACCGTTGGTCGTACGCTACTCAGACTTCCTACAAGTGCTGGTCTGCTGCGTGGTACGATTTGCGCTTGGATATCGTTACCACATGTTTTCAGGTTGAATTGATTTTGAAAGTCAGGCCTGTTCTGTAGTTTTGTGGTTTGTCGTGAACAGCTCGGTTCTTCTTCAGACGCTAAAGTGTTGGGTGGTACCGATTGCAGTACGTTAACGATATCGATGGATTCGGTTTCCTGGTAATTTTGCAAATTGGTGTATACCGCTCCAGTGGAACAGCTTGATTGTGTTACAGGTACTGGTATGATGCGTAAAACGGATTGATTCTGGAAACCAGTATTGTTGGGATCTACTAGTGGGATTTTATCGGTTGATCGCGAACAGCTGGGATTTCCTACCGGCGCTAGTATTTGTCGTGGAACGTATTGAGCCTTGTGATTTTCGGATGACTGTGCGCGGCTGAGATCTTCTTCAAGCACGGATGTATTCCGATGAATGAAATTCGCTTCGCTACTAATATTGGTTGCTTTGTATTCGGGGTGATTGTGAAAATTCGCCTTGATGTCGATTATTTCGGATGCTACCGGACAGCTCAATGCTGCTATAGGTGCTGGTGTGTTACAGAGTACAGGCTGGTTTTCGATACCGACGGTTTCATGTCCCAAACTACCATCTTCAAGAATTGATTCACGCTCAGCTTTGATATGGCCAGCTGCAAAACTGTCAGTTGTAGTGCATTCTTCTGTGCTAATTTCACTGCCTGGATATGGCGTAGTCGCAGTTTCAGTTGATGGTTCAGTATATATTTCCTCTCCTTCCAATGAGCCGTTCCATTCCTCTATGTATACTTCAGAGAACGTAAGAAGATCGTATCCCTGTATGATATGTATAATGAAGCAAAAAAAAAAACAAAAGTATTAATAAATCAGCTAATAAAGAAGCTTTTCAGTGAAATGTATTTGAAAGGCTTTAAGCCAATTTTTAGCATAGTAAAGTCTCGAACGCAACAAAACGGAATGGTGACTGCCAAATTCTGCCGATCCGTTCCATTGCGTGCAGGACTTATCAGAAAAGCGTTGTAATGAGGTTGTGACAAATTCCCCGTACCTATATTTATGAAATACTTAGATATATCAAGATATGCTGAAATGATAAAAAAGAACCAATCTCCAAAGTTATACTCACGTTTGTTCTTCGCCACTCCGTTATCCAGCGGAAGATTTCGTCAACATTCCATTCAGCTTCGTTTGATTGAAGTGCTCCAATGAGCTCGTCTCGGGAAATGTGCACTAACGTGTTTGCTGAAATCCATATAAATATAAATACAAATATGCATTATAAAAAAAGGCTTTGTTAATCTTACCTTCAAAGATTCGGAGCAGTTCAGCTGGAAGATCAATCTGCGATGAAAATTCTTGGGTAGACGCCATTTTGCTTCTCTGCATGCAGTTGCTCAAACCTGATGGCACAAACCTGAGAGTTATATGTAAGAGTTAATAATTCTCAACTATGAGATGGTAAACATGTTTCTTATATCCACACTAACATAAATAAAATGCGTAACGCATATATGCGTTATAAATAACTTCATAACAGATGAAGGGTGTGTTATGAAGTTTATGTTTGCACACATAAAAATGATATTTTGAAAACGTAATGAATCGTATGTGTGTTAAGTAAATAAATTATATGATTGCATTTTTATTAGTGTATACTAAAGAGCAACTACAACTAACCGGCGCCCGCTTCTTATCCATCTTCGATCTACAGTGAAGCGTCGCACACTACCTGATATTCCAACACTCCTCCTTAGTGTGCATGCCTCGCAACTCTCCTGGCTCCTTCTAACACCGAGCCTCCCGTCCAGAGCTCCTTCTCGCCGAACAATTCCTCCTGGCCCAATCCGTTGCCCGTACAAATGGCCTCTATCCGACGTTTACACAGCACCCTCTGTTGACCAGCTCCTGAATGTTCCGACGCTCCTCCTGGACGGTGACCAGCCAGCATCCTACCGAACGTTCCAACCTCCTGATGAATGCCGTCCGCCGCTACCCAAGACTTACGTGGCTGATCCATGATCCCACTGCGCCACGCGACTTATGCGGCCGATCCATGATCCCACTGCGATAACGTCGACGGCCATAACATCCCACTAAGATGGAGAACGGGAATCATTCCTGGGCCCATAACCTGTTGACCGGAAGAAGGGAACCCCCTCACGAAGAAACAAATACTAGAGTTCCCTCTCTACACCACGGCAGACTACTGACTGATACTTCTGCCAGCAGCTGCAGTTCTCTTTATTCAACAATAGGTATATACAATAATCCATAACAAATTTCCTTATGGGCCAAACACAATTGATACGTTTGCGTGCGTTTTGACAGTTTTCCCATGGAAAAACTGTCAAAACGCACGCAAACGTACCAATTGTGTTTGGCCCATTAATCTATACCAAAGAGCAACTACAACTAACCGGCGCCCGCTTATTATCCATCTTCGATCTACAGCGAAGCGTCGCACATTACCTGATATTCCAACAATAATTAATTCTATTATTATGATAATAAACTATATACTTTTTTTGCAGAACAATTCTGCTGCTACTGTCATATCTGGCGTGTCGATAGAAATCAATTTATTTATTTTTTTCATTGAATATTTATTATTGTTGTTTTCTCAGTTTTGAATAATTCAGTGTAGAGGTAGAGAAGGTTGTAGGAAATAATATAAGAATGCTGAGAATATAATAAAATCAATACATTTGAAAAGTAGGATCATATTTAAAAGAATAGATTATTATTCAATTGTATAATTAAAACAAACATCGCGTTGTTTGTAGAATTTGTTAGACAAATGATTAGAGTGCCAGCCAAACTTTGAATTGTGACGACCTACATGAGAGAGAGAGTTATGTTATGGAGCGTAAAGGGTGGAAGGCCGCTCGCGGAAGACATGAACGAGCATGTCCGTTGGGGTAGCTCAGTTTTGTGACGAACGCTTTAGTGGACGGATGTGTGTAACATAGAAAAAAAAAAGAATTTGAAAAAAAAAAGATAAATAAAAAAGTGACGAATTGATGTTGAACTATGTGTTCAATTATTTAAATAAAAAGAGAAACCCGACAGTGACAACATTCCACAGGGACCACAGTTGATTTTTACTGCGCGCATGGTCAAATCAAACGGGTTTGTTATCTGCTGAAAATCGTCGGTGCGTATTCTTAAAATAAACCTCGGAATGGTAGTTTCCACCGCAACATTATTTCCTGATGTGTAGATGAACTGACGCGTTCAAACACCAAAACAATTGAAAAATATTTGAATCTCGTGATTCAAGCGTGGTTCAAATCTGCATAAAATAGAACTGAGCGTTATACCAGTTTTATTTTTGTCAGTTGACTGGTATAAAAAAAATGAATCTAGAACAGCTGCTGGGAAAATTAATGTTTCAGATTCATATTCAAGCTGAGAGCAAGATTACCGGTGGTGAGTTTAAGCCGCTTGGCAGCGCAGTATCATTACTTGACACTTTACCGATCGCTACTAAACGCGCTGCTATAACAGTAGCGCGACTGACAGGTGACCAAATGGACCAATCAATAAGCAAAAACCGCCGCTATGAAATGAACAGATTGCGCCACGGTAGACATGTTCTGTCAAAAGCACACGAATAGAAATATGCGTATACAGTGCCGCCGTTGTTTTGATGCGGTGAGTGCTAAATGAGTTACCTTGATTGATCCATTTGGTAGCGCGATAAGAGCGCTGCTATTTGATGAACTGTCAACTGTCAAACGTCATCAGTACGGAATACAGCAACCAAATTGAGAGCCGAAAATAGTGACCGATACGGAAACGAGTGACGAAACTAAAATGAATGCGGCTGCACGGGTGATTAAAATACTCGCGACTCACTCCGAAAGATTTGAATAACTGCTCTCACATGAAAAGGCCTATTGCGTTTGCGTTTTAATTTTGTTTGAGTGCACACCCATAAATTTCAATTTTATTTGTTTCAGTGTACGCGAAACATCATCAGCTATCATCAGTAACCGCGAAATCATGGATAAAAGCATCATTGTTTCAATCATCAACAAAATAAAAATATGTGCGCTAATGATGGGTGGTTTTTGTTTGTGAGTGGCCTGTAATCGTATCACCAAAGTGTAATAAAATTGTTAATTTTTATTACAGATTAATAAATAATTTTAAAAAAATGAATAGAAGCATTACGTATTGTACCTCAACATTATTGCAGTTGACTCGGCGGAATGCTTCCACTCAAGTACAGGTAGGATATATTAGTTCTGTGTGACATATTTACGCATTTTCCTCGCTTTATATTATGTATGCGATTTATGTAATTTTTACATTGTTCTGTGGTTTCGCCGTATATTTATACCCAACAGTCAACTTCACCGCCATGGCCACGCAAGATATTCTCCGGTGTACAACCGACCGGCGCATTACACATTGGAAACTACCTCGGGGCAATCAAACGGTGGGTCGACCTACAGAACGCCGGCGAGGATGTGACCTACTGCATAGTGGATTTGCATTCTATAACTCTGCCACAGGACCCGCAAGTGCTCCGGCACAATAGCCTTCAAATGGCTGCCACCTTGCTGGCCTGCGGTATCGATCCGTCCAAGGCGACACTGTTCCTGCAATCCGGTGTTCCTCAGCACGCGGAACTTTCGTGGATTTTAGGCTGCATGACTACCATGGCCAGACTGACACACCTGCCGCAGTACAAGGAAAAGTCTGCCAAACTAAAGGAAATTCCGCTGGGTCTTTATATCTACCCGGTTCTGCAAGCAGCCGACATCATGCTGTACAAAGCGACCCACGTTCCAGTTGGAGAAGATCAAATTCAGCATCTACAGATGGCGCAGTCTTTGGCGAGGGCATTTAACAACAAATTCGGGGCAACGTTCCCATCCTGTCATCCTATTATTTCTGGTGCGAACCCGAAGATCTGCCTTTATTTCATTTCTTTAAATTATTAAATCATTAATTTTTACATTCTGAATTTTGCAGACGATACCAGCGCCCGTTTAAAATCATTGCGAGATCCAACGAAAAAGATGTCCAAATCAGATCCCGACCCGAAAGCATGCATCATGCTAACCGACACGCCGAAGGCAATAGTTGAAAAAATCAAAAAATCTGTGACCGACTTCATCGGCGAGGTAACTTTCGACCCGGAGGCCAGACCCGGTGTGGCCAACCTAATAACGATACACTCGTTGGCCAGCGGGAGCACACCGGAGCAGATTTGCGATGCAGCGAAAGGATTAAACACCGGTCAGTACAAGCAACACGTGGCGGACGCCCTGGTGGCACATCTGAACCCAATTAGCGATCGAATCGAACGGTACATGGCCGATCCACACTATCTGGCGGGTATCATCGCGGATGGTTGCGAAAAAGCGAAGGCCATCGCCGAAACGACACTGGTGGAAGTGAAGAGCAAAGTGGGTATGGATGGGTTCAGCTTGGCGCAGCCTCGAAGGTTGCTGAAGGAGATGGAAGGCGAGTAAAGTTGTGTTTGGATGTTACAGTTTCGATAATAAATGTGATGTGGGCTGGTTACGTTTAAGTAGTAAGGATTTGTAAATGATAATTGCCCCTTGAAATAGTCCAATGGTCTAGTGGGGGGTCTATTATTTATCACCATGTTATTATCTTTATGTCACCTTGGCCCATTTAATATTGGCTTCGAAAAGATGGAGTACAAGTGCCATTGTCGTGGTTCATGGGCCGTGGAGTCGATAAATAAGGCACCAAAATGCGTGGATTTTAACGTAACTCCAGGCCACTGAGAGTTGTGGGGTTTCCCTAAAATATATAGCCGCCTGTTAAGTCAATCATTACGAACTACATAGAAGATAATACGATACAATCAGCAATGACCTAGGCGACGAATAAAAAATCACGAATGGAAGCTTGCAACAATGAACTACAAGACGTTAGGTAATGCAACTTGCGAAACGATAAACTGAGCGCTGCCAAGAAACGGAAAACCCAATCTACCACGTTCTAATTGACGATAAGATTTTCTCCGACAGCACAGCGTACTGGGCTGCCCGTGCGTAAGATACGTGCAATCGATTGACAAAAATCATCCAGGCCAGAATGGTGGACCACAGGAATAGTAATTTCTCCAATAAGATCCGTGCTCTTCCAGACTGTGCTAAGCCCATTGGCATAAAAAAGGGGGAGGGCTAGGGGGCTTAGCCCTCTCTAGGAAAAAAAAATAGTCCTCCATAGGATGTATAAAGTTAGTTAGCAGTGAGATAAATTTTCAGCATATAGCATAAAGAATTACACAGGATTCTTTTTTAATACGCTTTTTTTTCGCTCGTATTTTGATTCATGTTACTTCAATTTACAACTAAAATCTTTGCAATATGTTTCAAAAAATCCTGAATAAATCAAAGAAAAATCACGCGATAATAAATACGCGTTGAACATTTAGGGAGAGTTCAAAATCAAGTAAAATGTAAATAGTGTAAAAACAGAATCCAGGTACTGAAAAAGTTTGAAGACAAAAGAATTATCTCCCATATTTGTGGGGTTCTCTCTGCGATGGAACGGGATCTACAGATGTTAAAATAAAGTATTCAACTTAACGGTTGCTACGGCCGAGGCTACGGCAATAATAATAACTGAAACGACACAGTAGTCGGTAATAAGAACTGGCAGTTAGTTATCAACCTCAGCCAAATCATGACGTTTCTTAGAGAACTTAATTCTCTGAACCTAATGTTCTAGTTGGTACTCGGATCACATTGTAAGGATTAAAGGCCGAATCAGATCTTACAACCTGGCGACGAGGATGGGATGTCGGTAAGTTTGAAAGACTAGCTGATTTTCATAAAAAACTGTGTAAAAAAGCCTGGACTGGGAGGATCCACTGACATACTGTATTAGTTGATAGCAGCACCAGGACTGGGAGAGTCCACTTATGAATCGTTTCAGTTGCTTGTCATTGCCCTTAATCGTCGTCCGTGAAAAATGTTATCCTATTTTGTATAAAAAGTTACATTAAATGAGCTGTATGACCCCTAAATATGATTATTTGTTATTTTCATTATATCATTGGCACGGCAAATGCTGGGTAAAGCGTACCATTGGTACTTCGCTTACCTGAAGGAATAAAATAGACCCCATCTCGCGGTCCTTAGCCTCTTACCCAGCAACTCCTATCCCTACCTCCCCGCGGTGCTGGCCGGGATACGAGCAACCTTAGGGAAGATCGGGTAACCAACCCCGGTGGGAACTATGGTCGTATGCTGACAGGGAAGGGGGGGTTTGCTCCTCTCCGGAGGTGCAAATCTTACTGAGCGTTTGTTCTCCATGTCAGGATCGGCTCACAACAGCGTCTGTTCTCCATGTTAGAGGCGGCTCATCATCGTCCGAGTGCCAGCGAGGGACTCTAAGTGCAACTGTGCACCATGGTCCACCGGGAATAAGGAGGAATGGTCCTCCGGAAATTTAGGGGGTTTGGTGTCAGGCCCTGCAAGCCAGCCTTTAAAAAATCATAAGCAACGAACAATCCAGGGGCGTCTCGTGGACTTTTGCTACACCTGTTCTACCATGCTGATAAAAAAATATTCATCAAGCTGAGTGGTTTCGAATGAAAGTTGTGCATTTAATCTAATATTACAACCTTTTCTTGTACAACTATATGTACAATATTAGAAAAAAAAAACAATTTAAATAGAAAGGATTTACAAAACAATAAATAGCTTATTAATCTCTTTTGTTACAAAAATGTTTTAAATTTAGCACTTTAGCACTTGAAATTCTAAACTCTCGCAAATCGTCTGAAATCTAACTTGATAACAGTTGGCAATAACTGGATATTACTCAGAATAGAGATCTTTCAAATCGGCTCATTCCACCATCCGGGGTACACGGGTCCCATCGCCGCTAGTATTTAAACTCTCACATATTTTGTTGCTATGAAAGAAATGTTATTAACCATTATTAGTATAATAATAATAGTATATAATTATACAATTATTCAGTTCAATCAAAGTTAATTGCCTATTTCCTGGGATTAAACCACCCGACTTGGACATTAATTTACAATGTTGTGAAAAATCATATGTGAATAGTCTAGCGTACTGAACGTACATATTCACATATGAGTTTTCACAACATTGTAAATTATACAATTATTGTTTGATGCGACCCCAGATTGTGACGACCAATGAGTCACATTTAGAAGTTGAAATGTGTTCCAGTTATTTAATTCTTCAAATTTAGTGAAAACTATACCTTTTTCTCTATGTTGATTGTTTTTGAGTATTCGTAAAAAACATTATTTAATGTCTCTTTTGAAAACGCAAACATTAGTTTAATATTGTTCTTGATGCATTGCATATTCATCAGGATAAAAAAGAAAAACAAACTGTTTCCAATCATCGAAGTATGAACGAAAGCGTGCGCGGTGCGCCTTTCGGCAAAGCACAGCCCGACACTACGATCGAGTCTAACCGAAGGTGCATCGCGTCGTTGATTGTTCTCGCAGCGCGTCGAACGGGTTTGACTCCTGCTGCGCGCATAGCAGAACTTGCATCTAAACGTGCTTGCTTCGCATGCGAAAGAGGATGATGTGAGGAAACGGAGAAAGCTGGCAAGGGTCTGTTCAAATATTACGTAACGCAATAGGGGGTGGGGGGTTGTTTGATTTTTGTTACGCTTTGTTACACAAAATATAGGGAGGGGGTCCTTCGAAATATTGTTACGCGTGACAAGTTATTTCCAAAGGGAAAAATATTTTGAAAAATTCAAAAAATATTTATTATCTTTGAAAAAGCATGAAATATACAAAAGATAATAATTTATTGCACCGGCCTTCAAATTCTACTAAAATTAAAATCTATTTAAAAAATCGCATTTGTTACGTGTTACGCATAGGGGTGGGGGTGGTTTTGAAAGTTGTTACGGATTGTTACGAGGGGGTGGGGGGATCTTAAAAACAACATTTTTTGCGTTACGTAATATTTGAACAGGCCCCAACGTTCACGCTGGTTCTCTGCGCGCGGAGAACGAGTGACCATACCAAAGAGGAAATTATTTCAAAACATTTGTCATGCCGCAGAATTTTAAATTTGACTTCTGGTAGCGCTGCTGTTGGTTCTTCATTATGGATCGTACGATTGGCAAAAGCTTTCTATGTGATGGGGTGTGGTGTGTCGGAGAAACACACATTTAGCTGCAATTTGACTGTACGCCAAGCATGTGGCGTTAACTTGATCAGCCTTAGAAATATTTTGAAGGAACTTTCGAAGGGATTTGTGGTGGATCTTCTGGAAAATTGGTGATGGAGCTTCCTTATTGGAATTATGTACAATACTTCTGAGCCTCTGCAGTTCCTGCAGGAACTTCCGGCGGTTCAAGACATCAAAAAATAGTATTCCTACTGTTCTGATCTAGGTTCTGATATATTTAAAGCAGTCACTGAATCAATTAGAATTAATTTAAAAGTTTATTTAAAAAATTGAAATTAAATCGTCTCTAGAAATAATTAAAATCATCTTTGAAAAAATCAGAATTCCTTTAAAACTTGAAACGTCATAAAAAATCTGTCCGGCAAATCCGCATGCATTGCGTTTTGCAACTGCGGCAATGATGCGGATTTTTTTAGTACAAACCGTCGACAAACCGCTTGCCGTTGCCGTTCCGTTGCCGCACTCCATTGCGTTTCCCCCTTAACGCAGAGATATCTCCTAGACATTAGTACCACAGCTCTACTAGATTTTTATTAGATACGATTTAGATATAGATTCTCTTAGATAACTAATAGATAGCTCTTAGACTTGGGTACCACCATTCTACTAGAATTTAGATAGACATTATGGAGATATGGGTACCTTGATTCTTCGTCTGTTTCTTTTTTGTATTTTTCTCAGCTTGTTTACATTATTTTTCAAAACGCGTTTGGAAAACTGAGTATTTATTTTTATTGTTCACAATAGTTTATAACACATACATATTTCATTAATTGCCCGCCTCCCGAAAAAACGAGAAATGTAGAATCGCTAGGATCGTGTGGTCGCAGTACTACGAATATTGTTCCACGCTCCATATCAAATGAGCCCGATTGAGCATTCCGCATGTTTCCGATGAGTTCCGATTGAGCATTCCGCATGTTTCCCGCCGAATGGGCATTCCTCTGGTCACCGTCGAATGGGCACTCCGCTGGGGTCTTCGAATTCCCATTCCGCTGATCGCCGCCAAATGGGCATTTCACTAAGGGGCATCGAATGGGCATTCCGCTGAGGGGCCCCTATTGGGCATTTCGCTGGAGGCTTCGAATGGGCTTTCCGCTGGTCGCCGCCGAATGGGCATTCTGCTGGGGCTCCGAATGGGAATTTCGCTGGTCGCCACCGAATGGGTATTCCGCTGAGGGGCCCCCGAATAGGCATTACGCTAGACGCCGCCGATTACATATATTTTTTTTAAACACATATATTTTTGCCATTGTGTTTTCCTAATGCAATATATACCCAATTGCAATGAGAGCTATGCAGCACTGCATAAGATATCCATAACATGAAACTTATACATTTCATGTCAAATTCTTATATGCATGAATAGAGATGTTAAATAATCTGTATGAAGTTAATGCATGGTTTTATTCGGGTAATAATAATAAAAATCATTAGGACGATTTTTAAAGTTCATTTCTGTTGTGAATGATGTTTTCTTTCCTTTGTAATTATTCTAAAACATGGAATTCGTATATATTTTGTTTATTATTCTGTTTTTGGTTTGGTTTTTACCCACTTCGTTAGATGCTTAGATGAATCATCGCGTGCAGCGCCGCGCCAGGAGATCGAAGTTCTGTCTCGCGAATAATCTTCCGTACGGAAACTCGTTTTCCGATAAGATTGCCGTACCCGAGGCCGTACCCCTCCGGTGATCCGGTGTTCTGTAACGACAAGCGAGGTTGCACAATCTGGATTGCGGTAAGCTCGCGTCTCGGCTTGCGTGATCTCAAGTTAGAAGTTATCCCCGTGTTGTCCGTGAACCCCAAAACCGCAACCGACGAGACTTTTTCCATTTTAACGCGTTTGACCGAACCAGCTGGAATGAAATTAATATGGTAACCGTAATTATATTATTTCTTAGCATAATGCACTATTTTGCTTTACCTTTTATGGTTTACGTTTAAAACTCCGTTTTTCACGATGTTTCTCGGCTGGATGCCTATAGACTTTTCTATAGTGATTATTCGTCTGTCCAGGCCCATTTCCAACTGAACTTTGGATGAAAATGTAAAATCCACGGCAGATGAATTAAAATTAAATGCTTTTACATACTATATTTTAAGTAAGATGTGTTATAATAATCACCTAATTTAATGAACGCGTTCTTCTCGAATATCCTTCAAGCGGCGTGCTTTTTTTTCAAAGCCACTCTGCATTAAAAGTATAAGTTTGGATTCATACATTTTTGCCATTAGGGAAAACTTATACTTTCCATTGTGACATGAAATACAATGTATGTACACGCTAAATACTTTATATTCAAATGTGATATGATGACCATTAGACGAGTAATAAAGTTCATATTTGTATGCATTATAATGAATATTAATCGAATCTAATAAATAAAACAAATACTTTTTTTTACGTGTACGACCCGGATAGGGTCGGACAAGACCCCATTGTGCAGCACTCTACACGAGAAGGCCTCGTACTGTGCCTCGATGAGGCCGATGATTTTCTCAGGAACTCCCTTGCGTCTCAGGGCGCCCCACATATTCTCGTGATTGAGACGGTCGAAAGCTTTTTCGTAGTCAACGAATACCAAGTAAAGGGACTCTTGGAATTCGTTGACCTGCTCCAGAATTATGCGGCGCGTGACAATATGGTCCACACAGGATCTTCCGGCACGGAGAGTCGCATCGATCTTCTTCTGAATCCGGGCTAGGATAATTTTGCACAGAACTTTGAGAACGGTACACAGCAACATAATGCCTCGCCAGTTATCGCATACAGTCAGGTCACCCTTTTTGGGCACCTTCACTAAGATACCTTGCATCCAGTCGACCGGGAAAGTTGCGGTGTCCCAGATATTACGAAATAAACGATGCAGTAGTTGAGCGGATGTCATGGGGTCAGCTTTGAGCATCTCGGCTGATATGCGGTCGACCCCTGGGGCTTTATTCGATTTCATGCTTTGGATGGTTGTTTGCATCTCTAGCAGTGATGGAGCTTCGGTATTGACGCGTGTTATACGTCGGATCCTAGGCAGGTCATGCCGAGGTGGTGATGGCCTGGCTGGCACTTGAAAAAGTTGTTCGAAGTGCTCGAACCAGCGTTTCAGCTGGTCAGTTGGGTCGGTCAATAACTGATCATTCGCGTCTTTCACAGGCATCGTTGCATTCATCTTCGCCCCGCTTAAGCGTCGTGAGATATCGTAGAGGAGGCGAATGTCCCCGGTTGCGGCGGCTCTCTCTCCTTCGTCGGCCAGAGAGTCTGCCCACGCTCGCTTGTCCCGTCGACATGAGCGTTTTACTTCCTTCTCAAGAGCCGCGTATCGTCGGAGACGAGCCAGCCTCGGGCTGAAAGTCTCCTTAATAAAGACACAAAAAAAAAAAAAAAAAAGCCGCGTATCGTTGACGGGCTAAGACTTTGGCTCCTCTGGTTTTCGATCGCTCTATCGCGGCTTTGGCTTCTCTTCGCTCCTCTATATTTCTCCAGGTCTCATCGGTGATCCATTGTTTTTTCTGGGTGCGTAGTTCGCCCAGATTGTTCTCGCTGGTGGTGATGAAGGCATTCTTGATGGCGGTCCATTGGTCTTCCACGCTGCCACCTTCCGGAATATCTGCAGCACGCGTCTCCAGTTCTTCAACGAAGGACCGTTTCACCGTGGCATCTTCCAGTCGGCGTGTGTTGAATCGTCGTCCAACTCTTTCCTCCTGCCGACGAATCCGCGTAATGCGCAGGCGTATTTCGCCGATGAGGAGGTGATGATCAGACGCGATATCGGCACTACGTTTATTCCGTACATCAAGAAGGCTCCGTTTACATTTTCGGCTGATGCAGATGTGGTCGATTTGATTTTCTGTAAAGCCGTCACGGGAGACCCACGTGACCTTGTGAACCGGTCGATGAGGGAAGAGCGATCCCCCGATCACCATGTCGTTATTACCACAAAATTCTGCGAACAGCTCTCCGTTTTCGCTCATTTCTCCGAGACCATGGCATCCCATAATGCGCTCATGGTTCGAGTTGTCGGATCCGATCTTCGCATTGAAGTCGCCCAAACGGATCTTGATATCACCCTTCGGAATTCTATCTACGACGGCATTGAGTTGACTGTAGAAGTTCTCTTTGTCTTGCAGATCGGCAGCATTGGTTGACGCATAACATTGAATTATAGAAAGGTTTCGGACCCGTGTTCCAAATCTGGCAACGATTATCCTTCACTTATAGGTTCCCACTTCATAAGCGCAGAGTGTGCCTGAGCGCTTAATAGGAAGCCAACTCCGCGATGCCGGGGAGCGTGTTCAAATCGTAAACCAGAGTATAGCAGAACTTGTCCCGACGACGTTCTGTGTTCTCTAAAGTTTGGCCAACGGACTTCACTCAGGACCATCCTTAATGCCGCCTACAAAGTGATACCAGACTGATGAAAGCAACGGTGGATGGTGTGCAAAACTGTGTGAAGATTTCGGGCGAACACTCCAGTTCGTTCGAATCGCGCCGGGGACTAAGACAAGGGGATGGACTTTCGTGCCTGTTGTTCAACATTGCAACAGAAGGTGTCATGCGGAGAGCCGGGTGTAACAGCCGGGGTACGATTTTCAACAGATCCAGTCAATTTATTTGTTTCGAGGATGACATGGACATTGTCGGCCGAACCTTTGCAAAGGTGGCAGAACTGTACACCCGCCTGAAACGTGAAGCAACAAAAGTTGGACTGGTGGTGAATACGTCAAAGACAAAGTACATGCTTGTGGGCGGAACCGAGCGCGAGAGAGCCCGCTTGAGAAGCAGTGTTACGATAGACGGGGATACCTTTGAGGTGGTCGAGGAATTCATCTACCTCGGATCCTTGCTAACGGCTGATAACAATGTTAGTCGTGAAATACGAAGGCGCATCATCTGTGGAAGTCGGGCCTACTACGGGCTCCAGAAGAAACTGCGGTCGAAAAAGATTCGCCACCGCACCAAATGTGTCATGTACAAGACGCTAATAAGACCGGTTGTCCTCTACGGACATGAAACATGGACAATGCTCGAGGAGGACTTGCAAGCACTCGGAGTATTCGAGAGACGGGTGCTTAGGACCATCTTTGGCGGTGTGCAAGAAGACGGTGTGTGGCGGCGAAGAATGAACCATGAGCTCACCCAACTCTACGGCGAACCCAGTATCCAGAAGGTAGCTAAAGCCGGAAGGGTACGATGGGCAGGACATGTTGCAAGAATGCCGGACAGCAATCCTGCAAAGATGGTGTTCGCTACCGATCCGGCAGGTACGAGACGGCGTGGAGCACAGCGATCGAGATGGGCAGACCAGGTGCAAAACGACTTGGCGAGCGTGGGGCGTATTCGACGATGGAGAGATGCGGCCTCGAACCGTGTATTGTGGCGTCAATTTGTTGATTCAGTGTTATCTGTTTAGATGTAGACTAAATAAATGAATGCTTAGTATGTAAAATTTTATCAGAAGTCGAGGGCATGATAAATCCTCGTGCTTATGTCCCTCATGAATCAGCTGAGGTTGAAGCTGTATCGCCAAACCATTTTCTACTACGTGCAGTACCCCGCTCGGAAATTTGTTCTAGACATCTCCGCGATATCTCTGAGACAAAAAGTTGAGTCTCCTAGATATTTTTCTTCGATGTCTAGAACCTGTCATACCTCAAATCCGCCTCAAATGCAACAACCGTTTACACCGGTGTCTACCTCGAGTTTTAGACGAGCAAACCGTTTGAACCGAAAGGAACTTGACATATCGGATCTTCTAGATTTAGCAGAGATATCTCTTAGACATGAGAACCACAATTCTTCTAGACTTTTGCTAGATATGGTATAGATATTGATACCTAATAATTCTTCTTCTTTTTGTTGCTTTTTATGCTTCCTTTTGTACAGTGAAAACATGGAATCATTTTAAAAATATCAGTGGATATTTCTTTTTATTTATTTTGTTTTTCATAATATTCAACAATATGTAATATTCATTTACTGTTTTTAGACAATGTTATAGCGTATATCGAGTTATTCCTGTCAGCATAGGGAGATAATTTTAAAATGGTTATTATAAATTCTAGACAAATTGTAATTAAAATCTGATTGAAGTACGATACGGAAAAAGTTCTGAATTACATATTCGGAAGCTTATCTCAATTTTTTAAATATTTTCCAAAAATGTATCTATCATACAGTTCGGAACTTTTTCCGTATCATACTTCAATCAGATTTTAATTACATTTTGTCTAGAATTTATTATAAGCATTTTAAAATGATCCTCCTATGCTGTACTGTAGGATCTGTCAAAGTTAACACCGTCGTGTGTCTTCTTCTTATTTTTACTTGGATTCGTCTATTACCCACCGTATGCACTTGTCATGATAAACACTCTCCATGCACTCAGTGACTCCGGTTGCCTCTCACTAATCCAGCTTTCCACGCTCGGTAATGGCGGCTTATCGGTATGTAAAAATCAATTGGTCACTGTACTGTTTGACACTAGCTGGAGGAAAGCCCACTGGCGTTCCTGGGTGAGGGGAAGGGAAAAAAGGCCTTTTCGGCAGTGAGTTTTCCTCCAGCTAGTGTCAAACAGTACAGCGACCGATTGATTTTTGCACACCGAAAAGCCGCCATTACCGAGCGTGGAAAGCTGGATACAATCGAGTACTGCTGTCATTTGGCGAAAAGCACGTGGTTTTGTTTTGAGAGGGAAAATTTTCCCTATCTTTTAACCCGGCGGCTATCTTGACGTCTACCTTCGCAGTCGAGCCTGCGAGAGTAAGACCGCCGCGAAAGTCTAGAAAAAGATAAGCGCGACAATAAAAGGTTTACAAACAAAATAAAAATATGTTGGAGATCAGCAAAGCATGCTCTTTATGTTAAACTATAAAAAACCTCATATTTTTCTCTGCTAAACAACCCAATTAGCCAAGAAATATCCGGATAAAGCTTTTAAACAAGAACGCCACAATTATGGATTGTGCTGTTTAAAACTGTCCGTAATCTTCGGAAACCCTTTTTTAACATTCTCCATCAGCATTCACTTTATAAATCATCATTAAATCATTAACTGAAAAAAACTGTATTTTCCCGGCACGAGTTGAAAAAGGTCCCTTAACCTTTTCGAGTAGAGTCGTTAACGGAATTCCTTTCGGTTTGCCTGCTTGCGAGATAGAATTTCAAATGTTCACCACTCATATGGCTGCATGTACGATGTACCTTTTCTTGCTTATAGCAAATATAGTATATTAACAATATAGTCCACTTCGTTATTCTCCATACATTAGGCAACGGACAGCACAATCACACCATCTTGCGTCACAAAAGGCAACTAACGCCTGAAAACGATATCCAAGGGGTGCGATGATTGCAAAAATTACACTAATTTAACATTTTTTAACTATTTGAATTACATTTTTCGAAAATTTATTTTTGAACTCAGAAATCAAAATGAGGTCATAGGATGATCTCTAGCATATTATTTTGAAATATTATACTGCATATTGCATCACACGTTTAAACACCCCTCGGAATGTCTCTTCACTACATTACTTACCTTTTGCGACACCGCGGTGCTACTGTGTAGTCTTTCGAAATCAGCCAGAGTGGACCATATTGGTAATATAGTATATTTGCTTATAGATAATATTCTCAAACACGGAATTTTCGGAATCCATCATTCAAACCTAATGAACGGAATAAGGAACGAGTAGATTTAGATGTACCCTTATTCCGGTCAAGATATTACGCCTTGCAAAAAAATTGCATTCCTGGAAAATTCAAAACGCCACCAATGAATATTTTCCCAGTAAGTGATCATAGGTAGCTATTGGTAAATTTGCAATGTTATGTTTATATTTATGTTTGTGACATTTCTTTATTCAAATCCATTTGAAGAATAACAAGATCAGGGGGAATATTTTAAAGAATATTGATAGTTCTGGATAACGCAGGTGGGAAATATAATACAAATGAATTGGTTAAATCGCAAAACTTCAATCAATCAGTTTAGGAATTACCCAGATAGTCATATGTTTTTAGTTTTTCTAATACGATTATGAAATAAAAATGTTTCACTGAACAATATAGAGGATGCCGTGCAAGGGCTCGGTGACATATCCTCTGACTATCCAGCTTTCCACTTTCGCCATAATGGCGGCTGCTATAAATAAATCTGACAGTAACTGCTTCCGACGCTGAACTTATTCCGACGCTTCCGACGGTGGTCGTATCTTAGCAACTTTTTTCACATTGTTTATTTATTGTAACGTGAGCAGGCACTACATGAAAAAACTGGAAGAAATTCAATTATTGTCGTAAAATGCTTGGAATAATTAAAAAATAATAATTATTTTAACAAATATATTTCATCATTTTTATGTTTTAGGTGGAAGAACGACAATTTGAAATTCAAATGATACACCGGTAGCGTCTTGGGTAGCGTACCATATTATTAATTATCGAGATTCCCAGATCTTCTTGTCTAGTCAGAGAGGCAAGTTTTTAGTTTAGTTTTACCACTCGGACCTAAGAACTTCCGGGTGATCCGATGCAAGGGACGGAGAAATATGCTCTCAAGTGACTTCTTCGAAGAAAATTCCAGACAATCCCTACTCCATGCAACTTTATGACACTGAGTTGATGAGTAAAAACAAAGTTATTAAGTCACTCTCAGAGAAGCCAAAACAGGCAAAACAGGTTTATATAATTTATTTAGTCAAGCAAGAAAAAAAAAAGTTCAAAATAGATAAATAAATTCTAAACAAATCCAAAGGCTGTTTTCACGTTAATTTTTAATTTATTGTGTGTCTTATAAACGTATTGAAATTGAGCTGATAGTATTCCATTTGATTTCCTATTTTATGTAGTTTCAAAACTTAACCAGCCAAAAAAACATCAGAAATGAGCTAAATCAAACAGATTGAAAGATATTTAAATGAAAATTACTGTTACCCTTGTCCTTCGTCGCAACATAATATATTTTCTTACAATTCTGCACAACGTAGTATAATTCAATTATTAGCCTTCGGAACGCTGTTGGCAATTATCTTTGCGGATATGATAAAAATATGTGCGCAATTTTACGTGCGAATGATATTTTCTTGAACATTGAATATTTTCCATGTAACTCCATTTCGTTATACGCAACTCACGAATGCCGAAATTCTTTATTTCAGTTTCTACCACTCGATTGCCGGTACTTCTGAGGAGTTCGATTTTTTCCAACGTCGGCAAGTGCACTTAACTGAACATTCTAATTTATCCGAGCCCGACTGAGGTATTTGGTAAGGTTGGTAAGGTTACATGGAGTCCCTTCCATTGGATACCCTCGGAATTACTCGAATCTTAGTGCTAGAATGATGGATGGTATGGCTGGCATCGGTGTGGCTACATTTGAATGCCAAATTCTACTTCTTCCACCTAGAATAGACAAAAATGGTCAATATACATTCGGCAATTTAATATATAGTTCCAATTATGCATGCATGTTTCGAAAATTGAATTTCCTAAAGTTTCGTCAGCTCATGTAACAATAAATAAACAATATGAAAATAGTTGCTAAGATACGACCACCGTCGGATACGTCGGGAACAGTTCAGCGTCGGAAGCAGTTACTGTCAGATTTATTTATAGCAGCCGCCATTATGGTGAACGTGGAAAGCTGGATAGATAGTAGAATCTATAGATGAGCGAAAGCATGGCTGAGTCGATTTTTTTGCCCGTGCACACGCGCATATGACGTCACAGGCCTTAACGTTTCCATTGAAATCGTGACGCCATGCTCGTTTGGAGACACGTTTGACAGTTCGTTTGGAGACAGAGGATTTATCTTCGCTCATCTATATATTCCACTATCTATACCTCTGACCACTGCGAATTGTGGGGCTTGTTTAAGCTGTGGAATGGTATCACAACCAGCACTGTTAAACTCTTATAAAAAGCTATATATATTAACATGTGGGTCCTACCAAAGCGAACGTTTGTCGCCTAAAGCACGCTAGCTCAAGGGATGGTTCTGGGAAATGTTCCAAGAAGACCTGGCATGACGACCCTTTGTCTAGACAGAAGGTTTGCGCAAGCATAATAAGCCGCTTGTAAAACCAATCAAAAGTTAACTTACATGAATCTATACGAAATCATTTCTCTAAAGTTAAGCAATAAATCATTCCATGTTCCATGTCTACGCCATGCCAGTCTTGACAGTTGATTTATATGTTTGTTTTAACTTGATTCAACGCACACTATGCATGATTTGTTCTATGCGGGGATTTACCTCTGCGCGTTATTTCCGCGTAGCCTTCCAAATTTTTCTTTTTCTCCGTAATATTTTTCACTTTTCAGCATTTTCTATCGGGAAAATACAGGCAACAATTTGGTAATGCGCTATAATGTTACCGGTTTTGTCTTGTTATGCTGCTGTGTTTGAAATCCAGGGCAAATTTTCACCTAAAAATGATTAAACATTATGACAGACGTTCTTAACAAGTGGGTTAATGAAAACAGTCAAAATGGCGCTCGTAGTGACGACCAACAAATTTTGTTTCAATTTTCACTATTAATCGCTAAAAATGACGTTGGTTTTTATTTCATGCATACTTAGGGTCTGTCTCATTTGGAGAATTAAACTTAAAAGTGACAGTTCGAAAATTAAAAAATCACCCCGCTATAAGAATGGCTGGTGCTACCCAGCAATTCCAATAGGATATCGATGGAAAATGATTCGATATCTGTCAAAAGTAATCTTGCTCTGCGAGCAGGGTTATTTGATAATTATTGAAATGTCACTTTTAAGTTTAATTTTAGTTTAATTATCCAATTGAGACAGGCCCTTAACCGTAGAAAAGTACAAGGATATTTTTCTGTTGTTTTTAGACAAAAACTCTTTATTATTTATCATTTTGTCTTGCGTGAACGTAATTAGGCGCTGATTAAAATAAGGGCACAGCACGGTATCCAGCTTTCCACGCTCGGTAATGGCAGCTTGCTGCTGTGTAAAAATCAATCGGTCACTGTACTGTTTGACACTAGCTGGAGGAAAGCTCACTGGCGTTCCTGGGTGAGGGGAAGGGAAAAAAGGCCTTTTCGCCAGTGAGTTTTCCTCCAGCTAGTGTCAAAAAGTACAGTGACTGATTGATTTCTACACACCGACAAGCCGCCATTACCGAGCGTGGAAAGCTGGATTTGTTGTAGATTCTTAAAAATATTTCAGCAGATTTATAAATAAAGGTTTATGAAATAATTCAAATAAATATATTGTGTATTGTTTTTTATTATTTATTTTAATTTAAAAACACCGTGTAACAGATGCACTTTAAGCAAATGCATTGCTCTCTTTTCTCTAGGTGATTGCTCTTGTTGCACTTGCTCTCTCGTTTCGCCGCTCCGCGATCGCTCGGTCTTTGCCACGTTCGGTTCAGTATTAATTCGTACTTCGTTGAGAGTGGTTTGCTTGTCGCCGTAAGCTGCAAAGCAATATTTTCGCGTCTCCGCGTGCCCCCGTCATTGCCGTTGTCCGTCGCCGTCATCATAACAACATCGTCGTGGTCATCCTGCTGCGCTGCCCGTCGTCGTGTGTTCTATTGTGGCACCGTCGCGGCGCCCCGTGCATTTTATTTTTTTTATATCGTTTTGTTTGCTGGCCGTCGCAGGTATCTACGAATGCGAGAATCATAAGAATCGCTTCGTAGAAGTTGCTTCATTTGTGCGGGCTTCAACGTTTAACCAGTGGATATTGAGCGGTGCATTTTTTGTTTACCAGCGGATTCGTCCATCAGAAGTGTTTTCGTGGTACTGCCAAATTCAAGCAAAGCCTACTTGAATACCGATACGTGGATCTGCAAAAAGTGTTCGTTCTCCGTGCATTTGTGAATATCGCTATTTAGCCTTGGTGGAAATAACAAAAAATCCCAAGAAAAGCAAACAACCGGAAAACCTGCATTTTAAAGATATAGTGCTAAAAGTGAGTTATTTTCCATAAAATCTTTTCCAGTAAAAACTGGTACACAGATGAGAAATTGTGGAAAACCTGCCAGAGTGAACATAACGGCATGATCGAGATGTTGTTTCCCCCCATCCCATCTTCCAAGATATAAAGCAGTGTGTGCGCTGTATATAATTGCTTCCCATCCACCTACTTTGCAAAGTGGCAACCACAGCATTGGTCAATACAGAAAGAAACGGTTTACAATTAGCGCAATCATATTCATTTAAAAAACCAATAGTAATTGTAATTTTACTTACAACGGAATCCTGTTTGTTTTATTCAATAGAAAAATTTAATTATTTATCAATCTAGATACAATTAGATACCATCAGAATTAGTTTAAAAGATGCATTCGAAAGTAAACATCTTTAATGCAATTTTATTAAAATTTGATAACGACTTAAATTTTGCTTAAGGATATTGATAGATAAATCTGGATATCCTAATTGTCAACCAGACTTCTTCATAATTTGTTATTAGAATTGATTTATAAGTCAATTCCCGCATTTATTTATTTTCTACTTATCTGAATTTTATTTCAAACAGACTTGACTTGTCCCGAACTAAGTAATCCTTATAATCCTTATAATAATATAAATAAATTGAATTGTTACTAAGATCCTCCATTTTCAACCAGAAGTGTAAATGAATGAATACCCTCTTCTGACTACCGTGCTCTATATGTGCAGCTATTATGAAGCAGCAGTTTGATATGTCACGTTTGGCTTCGCTCACATCCCACAGGTGCAAATGCACTTTTGGTCCCTTACTTGTTCGTACCATGTGCCACCACCCGGTTGAGATGACATTAGCATTACACAAACCAACAGCCAGTCATGGTTCTTTGTAGATATTCAAATTGCGAAGAACACGAGACCTTCTTCTGCTTGCATGTGGGGCAGTATTGGTGAGAACGTGTTCTGTTTTTACAACAGTGCAACCTGCGCTTGCATCGTCCTACTGTGAGCTCTTGTTTAACTTTATTTTGCTTTGTTTTCCTTTATGGAATTTTATCGTCGGAGTCCGATGGATTTTGCCGTTGTTCTCGAAGAAAGTCATTCTACGACTTATCCGGGATTTAAGGTGGGTTCACAACATATGGGTTTTTGTTTTGTACTCAATACAAAGAGTGTAAGATATCTCTGGGTTCACGAAATAGTTCGCAAATGCGGGGTAATAGCTTCTGGGATTGAGTGCACAAGGAGTTCCAAAATGGACAGATCAAGACTTACATGCTTAAATGATTTACATTCCTCTCAAAACAGGCCTCTTCTAGAACAACACATAGATGGGCGAAAGTTACAAAGCCACAAACATGCCTCATACGGTCTTGCTAACGTGTAAAAGTATTTACAGATTCCTAATATAAAGAGCCACTTGACTGAACTGAACAACTGAACATGCGGCCGAAAAAGTCGTTTGGTTGAGTAGTTTATTTGGACGAAATGGTCGTTTCCTGGAAAGGGCTATTTGACCGAAATGGACATACGGCCGAAAATGTCGTTCGGTCGCAATGGCCACTTGCAAGACAAAGTCGAATAGGTCATTTGACCAACATGGTCGTTAGGCAGAAAGGGCAGAAAGGGTTGTTTGGTCGAGCAGCTCATATTATAGAAAACATCATTTAGCTGAACCGATCATGCGACCACGTCGTTTGCCTAATGGGTTACACGCTAAAAATGAACTACTCAAAATTGAGTCGAATCCGACTCATTTTCATTAAAAACGGGACAACTCAAAATTTGAGTAAAAGATACTACTTCAATACCCGAGCAACACACATGTTGTAAATCAGTCTATTATACTCATATACGACTAAATTTGGTCATATATGAGTTATTTCAACCAAATCAACGTGAATTGTGCTGCTAGGGTAATATGATGATTGCACTTAAACTAGGAGTCTGTTTGTCATAAAATGCACTTAGATAGATAGATAAACTTGATTCGCATCTGTCGTATTAAAAATTGATGGAAGGTCAAGCTTAACTTTCGCGAAATCATTATTTTATTGAAGTAGCGTATATTTCCCAAATTTCGAGTTCCGTTTTCAATGAAAATGAGTCGGATTCCACTCAATTCTGAGTAGTTCATTTTAGCGTGTATATGGGCAAAAATGTCGTTTGGATGAACAATGGTGAAGGTGAAAATTATGAAGTTATTATTGAGAAGTTGAAGTAATGAAAAGTGAGAAATGACATACGGTTGAAGGTATGCGCTGGTCCGAAAATCGTCGGATGCCTCAAGCCATTTCAGCCTGAAACGGCGTGAAAAAGCGTGACGATTTTGTTATTGCGTTCGTTTCTTAAAGATTTTTTCTGTTTTTGGCCTGTTTTCAGAACATTGACAAGAGAATTTCTTTTGAATTTCGCCGGAATCAAATGAACCTCAAGTCCTTCTAAAATATCCATTAGGATTTTTTTTTCGGAGTTTTAACGAGAAATTCTTTGGAATTTCCAAGGGAAGTTCTTTGAAGTTCAAAAATTCTTTGTATTGACCTTTCCAGTCAAACATTTTTATTCGCTCAATCGATTCTTTGGCTTATTTAAGGTTAACTTTCTCAAAAACCCCATATTTTTTGAAGCCTCTAACTATTTTCAAAGCCGAAAAAGTGCTGCATCTGTTAACCGGTCTGAAAGATTCACCCAATGTTCGTTCAAAATCGGACCAATCTAAAAAACAGCTTTTTTCGATTTTAAAAATAGTTAGAGGCTTCAAAAAACATGGGTTCTTCTGGAAAGTTTAACTTAAATAAGCCAAAGAAACAACTGAGATCATAAAACGAGATACAATTTTTGATGGGAAAGATCAATTGTCCATATGTAATTCTTTAGATATTCCACGGAAAATTACTCAAATTACCCTTCCATTTTTCGCCGAAAATCATTCGGGGGAAAGCCACTCGGCCGAATAATACTTTAAGCTTAAAGTGAATTCGGGTATTCAATTCGGCCGAAACAAACGTTTTGGCAAAAAGGTTGTTAGATCGAAAACGGTCCAGCCGGCATACGGCTGAATTATTTGACCGAAAAAAACATTTTAGCATTAGCATTAGCATTAGCATTGTTACGGTGTAATTCGTAGATCAGAAATCAAGAAGGGGAGTGGTCCTTGATTCCAGTCTTAAACAAAAATAACAAAAGCATGAGGATTACTACTCCTGGCCACGCCCATCTTCACCGTAACTAGGGAGAGGAAGGAAGTGTTGATGTAGTACTTACTTAATGAGAGGCCACCGACTTAGCGACACCCTCATAAGTACCACGGAGTTGGATAATGAGGAAGGTAATCGTTGGGTCAGGATTTGCCTGTAGCTGGCAATGTAACCGTGGTAGATCTTACCCCGTAACACACCACGCAAAGGTGTCTACCCAGCATTACGGGTTTATTTTACCGAAAAAAAACATTTGCCCTAAAAGGTCGAACAGGTCATCTGGCTGAAAATGCCGTTTGATCGTTTGACAGAAAGGACCATTGGGCAGAAAATGTCTTTTAGCCGAATGGATCATGCGGTCGAAAATGTTATTTGCTAAACTGGTAATAAGGTAAAAAAATTGACCAGTTTTGTCAAATCACGAAGTCGTTGTCGGCCATACGATCATTCCGGTAAACGACATTTTCGGTCAAATCACCTGAAATAGCTTTTCATGCCAAATGACCAGTTTGGCTTAAAAAAGAGATTTTCGGATCTCAATTATCGAGGTCTCCTGTGCGAGCAACTCGTTTGCAAATTAGAATTTCTCATGCTGTCTCTCTCATTTTGCAAGAAATCATTTGAAACCAATTTGGGAGCAATTTTTTTGTTTACACATGCAAGAGTATCCAGTGTTCTATACGTTGAACGACAATTCACTGGTTTTAACAAAGGAGAGCAAGAGAAAACCTACGATGATTCAATTCAACCTTGAACACTGTCGGCTAGATGGGCTTTGGCCTAATGGTTTGTTCGTCCAAATGACATATGCGGCCAAACGCCTTCGCTTAAACGGAGGAAAGCTATTTGTTCGAATGTCACTGGGCCGAATAAAACTTTAACTTATCCAGCAGAATTTTATTTGACCGAATAGAACGTTTGTCCGAAATGGTTATTAGGTCGGAAATGGTTTGGCCGAAAGCGACATACGACCGAAAGAACCATTCGGTCAAACTGGTAGTTTGGCCGAAAATGTTATTTGCCCTAACAGATTTTTGGCTGGAAACGTCATTTTGCCGAAATGGTCGTTCTACCGAAAATGTTGGTTGATCGAATAGATCATTTGGCTGAAAATTCCTTTTGGCCGAATTGGTCGTTTGGCTGAAAATGTCGGTTGTTTGGCAGAAAAAGCAATTTGGTCTGAAAATGTCCATTCTACCAAGCAATCATTTCGATTAAACAACTGTTTTGGCAAAATGATTTTTGGCCGAATGTCCATTACGGCGAAATGTGCTTTTTGGCCAACCGAATTTTTGAGCCAAAGGAACTGACATGTTCGACCAATTGACATTTTTAGCCAAATAGCTTCAGACTAGATGAGCTTCGGCCAAATGACATTCGGCAAACCAGTTTTCGGCAATATATCTTTCTGCCAAACGGCCCTTATCCATACAAACATTTTATTTCACTACTGTTTGGCTAAACAACATTTTTGGCCATATGACCTGTTTAGTACAGGGTGCGACAGAAAATAATGCAAAAATGTTTAAACTTGAATATTGGGTTAATTCGAGTAGCTAGTGACTAATTTCGGTTGAAAGTATACTTGTTTTTGTTTACTTTCAAATGCCTCACCGAGAGATTGTAATTATTTTACTGCAAATTTGTAAAAATGTACCAAAAAGAAGTGATTACTAGTTTGATGCTCGCCCAGAAGACGCCGAATGAGATTGCTATCGTGATAGTACGGCTTTTGGCCACAGTTTATCGTATTGCAATGTCTCTGCATAATGGGTCTACCCAGTGGAAACCAGGAAGGAGACGTATGCCAAACGTTATCAAATCGGCTCGGGGAAAGATTGCTCGCAACCTGGTGCGTTCCACCAGAAAACTTACCAAGAAGTCATTTTTTTAAAGAAATCCATGCAAAACCATCAAAGAAGACTTGCATGTACTTTCCAAAGTTTGAGTGAAACGCCACTTGACCGGGTATAGCAACTAGAAGTGCTTTCTTTTTTAAAGAAGGAAAAAAATATAATCCTTTTTTCCGATGCGAAAGCTTTTCAGCAACGATGCTGACGCCAACGGCCACAGACCGGTTCATTTCACCGAAGAAAATTGCGAATGTTCTGGAGAAAAACCCAGATTAATCCACCTAGCAGTGATGGTGCCTTTCTCGTGCGAATACAAAATAGTATTTTGGCCATAACTTCCGATCCCATATTCCGTTAATTTTCAATAGGAAACAATGGAATAGAAATCTGCGTCGAATGCAACTTATGGCGAGCAAATCGGTTGAGGATAAGTGCCCGAAAAATGAGTGACACTTTTTTACGCGATTATTCTGTAAAAAAAGTATTTTGACCATAACTTCCTAGCCCATAGTCCGACCTGGCCAATTTTCAAAAGAAAACAATGGGATAACAGTCTGCGTCGAATGCAACTTGTTGTGGAAAATTCGGTTGAGGATAAGTGCACGAAAAATGTATGACACTTTTGCTACATTTTGGTTCGTTGGTGCGCACAGACACACAGACACACACACACATACACACAGAAATCACCTCAATTCGTCGAACTGAGTCGATCGGTATATAACACTATGGGTCTCCGAGCCTTCTATAAAAAGTTTGTTTTTGGAGCGATCATTTAGCCTTTACTTATACTTAGTAAACGAGAAAGGCTAAAAAAGTTTAAATTCCAAAAAAATCCGGCTGTTGACATAATGTTTGGCTTGGGTGGGCGTCCAACGTTGTTGGAGCCTTTCTGGTGTCAAAAAAATACAAAAAATATGAGTGAGTGTTTTTAGCATGCTTCGCGCATAAAAAATAGTATCTGACCAATTTTCATTAGCACACAATGGGACAGGATTCCTCGTCGATTCGAACCTCTTGCGAGTAACTCGCCCAATGCTAAGTTTCTACATAATTTTGTACACATACACACATACACACAGATATCGCATCAATTCGTCGAGCTGAGTCGATTGGTACATACCACTATGGGTTTTCAAACCTTCTATCAAAAGTTTGGTTTATCTATTTGGTATACAAGGAAGGCAAGAATGTTTGTATCCGGCCCTATTACAAATAGCACAAAAAAATCATCGCATAAATAAATTTTGAAAAGTGATGAATCTCTAATTGACCTGAGTCCAAATGTTTGATGTTTGAAACAAAAATTGCATCGCGAAAAAAAAGACAAGAAAATTTGCCCACAACAAGATTAACAAAGTTATCAAACTATACTTGCAATAGATTGAGCATATGCATGCACTGTTCGTCTTTTTGATTGTAAAAATTAACATTAATTTCGCTTAAAAAAATTAATATGTATATATAATCAGATACTTCTTGTACTCTTCTTATATAGAATAATTGACTGAATTAGAATCTACTTACACTGAATCTGTTTGCAGGAACTTTTGATAACAGTACATGCATTGACGACTTATAACTTTTTGTAAGTGCAACCTCTCACAACCTATCCATGATTTTCAATGAGATACCATTGTCGGTAACTGTGGCGTTTAATGATTTTTAAGATTAGTACAAAGTTCGAAAACCTTTTTGATACCGCCGCAACGTATTTTCACCATTTACCAATGAAACTGTCTACTGGATCTATTGGACTTCTTAAAAATTTCGTTTGGATTCCAAAGAAAAAAACATCAGAAAATGTTTTTTTGAATTGTGAATTCGTAAATAAAATATAAATTTAGAAGAAAGCAAAAATCATTGTAGGTTTTTTTTCTGCAATTCGTGCTTCATTAGAGGATGTTATTCTGCCGCACAAATAAACTTCAAATGGGGGGAAGTAACGATCACCCACAACGCTGTGTAGCAGTTTCACTCAAGTTTGAATACGTTCGATTATAATGTCTATTCATAGATATTCCAGTGCATTAGTGATTCAAAGCAATTGGGAAAATCCATCCATCAATGAAAAAGCTAAAAGTGGTGCTCAGCTTAACTGGTAGTGAGTGAAGAAAATCCAATCGCAAAATCAAAGGAAACCCCAAACCCATCGTTGCCGGAATCGGTTTTAAAAGTTAATCGGCCAACAATCCAAGTGAGCAAAAGCGCAGAAGAGCGTAGGGTACCTGTGTTCAGCCACAGTCAGTGTTGTTTCCGTATGCAAGTCATTGTTGGTGGTTGCCTCTTTACTACACTCGGGTACAGTGCCTAGTAAGCCCGTAAGGTGAAGAAGTTTACAATACTCATACAGGCGCGCCCTCTGCTTTGCAAAACTCCACACCGTGGAATACACGCGCAAGGCAGTGCCACCGATCGAGAGAAGCCCATAATTCAGTATCTCTGCTTGGCCGTCGTTGAAGTTTTAAGTCGGTCGTCGTCTTCGGTGAGGGCTAACCAGTTCAGGTGCGGAGCGTGGTCGGTGGTGTGGAGAAGGAAGAAAGAAACCTACAACAACCAAATTGGCCCCGTCGCGTCGTCGACGTCGTTGTCGTTGTCTGCTGCTTACTCACACCAAGCTGGGATCGAGTCCGGTGTGATTGACTTGTGTGGAGCAGCAGTTGGAAAAAGTTGAATTTCAACTTTGTGCAATAAGAAGGAGCCTCCAACGAGCCAGCAGAGTAGCATCAGACCTGGCTTGGCCATTTCTTATTTGAAATTCTTTTTCACACACCGTTAGCATAGACCAAGGTGAGTTGTTTTCTGTATTGAATTTCTCGCAGAATGGGGGAGGGAGATGATTCTGGTTGGTGACCTTTTTCTTTTGCATGTTTCTGTTTTGGGGGTATTACTGCTGACGTTCGGTTTCTTGAGGTCTCTACACTGATGATTCGGGGTTTCGAAATGCCTACAGCACAACCATTACATTCATTGAAGGCGAAGCAGAAGATTGGCGTTCGGAGCCATTATTGGAGCCAAATATGTATACATGTTCAACATATAATTTACATAGAGTTACTGTTCCGATTCTCCATCTAACAGCTCCAATAATCATTCTATCAGTAACAAAGAACTTGAATAAATGATCATGTTTCTTTATTTTTATGATTTTTTCAGCATGCTTTCAAAAAGATCCGATGAAATTAGTGTTTGATTCTTTTATTTCGAAATGAGATAAATTTGTTACAGGGGAACTGCTCCTGGAATTCATCTCATGCCTCCGATATTCAATATTCATCCTATGAAAAACAAAGGAATGGAAAGCAATTTGATTTGTTTCTTATTTTTGTGATTTTTTCAACAGTGAGCACGCATGTTGACAAAAAGATTATCGTAGTGCTGTATTTCTTTGTTTCGCGATGAGATGAATATATGTTCAGTGAGATGGAGATCGGGACAGTTCCCCTAGTTGTTATATAATTTGTTGTGAAATGGATAACGGAATTTCGTTTAAATCATATTAAAACGATGTACTGTTGTAAAGACATGGTCGAGACAATGTAACAGTAAGTCGTTAAGGCAAGCTTTGATATGATATGGTTCTATTCTCACAGACTTTGTGTGTTCTTATCTTCGTCCAAACATTATCATTGTAATTTTTGTGTGAATTTGGTTTAAATTTGGCTCCAACGCTTGATTTTTAAGAGATGCTTAGAGGAATTTGAGACAAGAGTGCACCCTTGAGCAATTTTTTCTGTAACTTTTGTAAAAAGCCTTGTTAAATAAAGCACGGATATTTCTTTCAATACCAATTTACATTTAAATTTTCACTAATAATTGGGTCCTGGAAAATAATAAATACAAAAATCAAAAGTGCCACCCATATCAGGCAGACGGCCACCTAGATAATATTCTTTCCCACTGATTGACCATTAGACACGACTACTCTTTCTTTCAGTTTTACACTGCAATAATATTGTATTATTAAATACACTTATCCGATATTATGTTTCTGTGTTATACGACAGCTTATTTAATTTGATTGGAATATTTTAAAATTGCACTCAATTTTGACGCTCATTAAATTGATCATAAAAAGTAAAATTTTTACTATTCTTTATAGAATTTGTTCACTATGTCTGGATATGCGATCGAATCTATCTGTGTATCTGCTGGGTCGTTTAATATTTATTTTACTGAATAAATGTCGGGTGGCTCACTTCCCTCTATGCCACACTTGCCCCAAGTTTCGCTACCCATTGTTTTGTTTTCGGTGTTTTTTAAAACTGATTTTCTAGCAGTCATACTAGAATTTTTATTGATTTGCAACTTCAATCATACTTGGTTGGTATTATAAATCAGACACGACTAAGAGAATGCGATTATGCAGAAAACCATAAAATATGGTTGGAAATTATTGATGTGGCCTAACAGATTTCCCACGGTGTTAGTGTTCCTTGTGCCAAGAACTGTAGTCCTCCGACGAGCTCACGGAACAGAACGTTCTGCATTTTATTTCTATCTTCGTCGGTGCTTGGACTAATCTGCTTAGTTAATTTTTGATTATGATCTGCTTGGGTTGCTACTGGATCGCAGTCTTCAATGCCGATCCGCTCTAGTTTTATATGAAAAAATGGATACCGAGAGTTTAAATGCTTCCATTTTTCTTTCTTTCATCGAGGCGTTGGTAGAAGCCTTATAAAATCAAATTTAAAATTGAGTCACTGCCACGTCAGAATGCAAGTCAATATACGGAAGGGGAAGGAAATGATGATATAATTACTCGCCAACTGCAAACCGAATATACCTCTGCACTTGTCACGAGTTCATGCGAATTTATTGGAGCTTTTGGTTAGGTTCGAGGGGAAAGGGTTCGTCTTGGTTAACGAGTTGCCAATGTGATAGGAAAGCAAGTAATAGAATTTTATAATTGGAAGTAGAAAACGAGCTTTTACGTTCATTTCCAATTCTAGCAGTTACTGCTAGAAAGGTCAAGTTGAGGATATGTAAACGGTATGGAAGTCCATTTCCAGCTCTAGCAATTGTTAGAACATAAGAAATAAAGAGAAAGATACAAACTTGAAGAATGGAACGGAATCTGGGAAGTCACGACCTCGGTAGTTATACGACCGGTAGCGGTAGCTATATGACCACCATGCCCGTTACCATGCATTTAAAGAAGGCATTCTCTCCTCCCTACGCCTTATACCGAGCAGAAGCGATCCTATAAAGAGGCATTATCTCCACGATTCGCCTTATTTCGGGCGGATGCGTTCATTAAAAAAAGAAATTGTATCCTCGATTCGCCTTTTACCAGCCACATGCGTACATTAAAAAAGCATTATCTTCTTAATTTCAGTGAAAAATTCAATGAACTTTCCGAAGAAAACCTAACGAATATCCCACGTGGAAAATCTTACGAGTTTCCCTTGGAAATTCCTACGATTTTCGCGTGAAGATTCTAACGATTTTCTCGTAAAAAATCCTATAATTTTCCCGTGGATATTCCGACGATTATTCCGTTCCGTGGGCTTCGTGGCCTTGCGGTTAGCGACGTCAATCGCCTAAGCGCAAGTGCTATGGAGTGTGGGTTCGATTCCCTCCTGGAAAGAGAAAACTTTTCGAAAAATTCTCCACTGGTCCACTGGGTGTCCTGCCCGTTGCCTCATGCTAGGTGTTCCTGTCTTTTTTTAAAGTTGCCATAAATTTCCCGTAAAAAAGGCAAAGAATTTTCTGTGGAAATTACGACGAATTTTCGTGGAAAAGCCGACGTAATTCTGGTGGAAGTGCCGATATTATGAAAGTGGAATTTTCGACGAATCTCTTGTGGATATTTCGACTAATTTTTCGTCGAAATCCCGACGATTTTATTGTGGATAGCGCTACGAATTTCGCTTTGAAACGAATTTCCTGTACACTGATAAAAATCCTTGTATATCCTTGTATTTATATTTAACGCACACATATATTTTGCAACTTGTCAATTCAAATATGTTCAATATGAATCCACTTTCAAATTTTAAGATTACATAATCGAGACGGTTATGTTCATTTATTTATTACCAGACTAAGGCCGAAGTGGCTTGTGCAATACATAAAAGTCTTCTCCATTCAGCTCGGTCCATGGCTGCACGTCGACAACCACGCAGTCTGCGGAGGGTCCGCGAATCGTCCTCCACCTGATCGATCCACCTTGCCCTCTGTGCCTTCTTGTTCCCGTCGGAACGTTGTCGAGAACCATTTTCACCGGATTACTGTCTGACATTCTGGCTACGTGCACAGCCCACCGCAGTCTTCCGATTTTCGCGGTGTGAACGATGGATGGTTCTCCCAACAGCTGATACAACTCGTGGTTCATTCGCATCCTCCACGTACCGTCCGCCATCTGCATCCCACCATAGATGATATGCAGCACTTTCCTTTCGAAAACTCCCAGTGCGCGTTGGTCCTCCACGAGCAACGTCCAGGTCTCGTGTCCGCACAGAACTACCGGTCTAATGAGCGTTTTGTAGATAGTCAGTTTGGTACGGCGGCCGACTCTATTCGATCGGAGCGTTTTGCGGAGTCCAAAGTACGTACGATTTCCTGCCATGATGCGTCTCCGAATTTCTCCGCTGGTATCGTTATCGGCGGTCACCAGTGAGCCCAAATACACGAATTCTTCAACCACCTCGATTTCGTCACCACCGATAGAAACTCGTGGGTGGCTTACATTGACCTCTCTTGAGCCTCTTCCTATCATGTACTTCGTCTTCGACGTGTTGATGACTAGTCCAATCCGTTTAGCTTCGCTTTTCAGTCTGATGTAGACTTCCTCCATCCTCTCAAAGTTACGTGCCATGATATCAATGTCGTCGGCGAAACCAAATAACTGGACGGACTTCGTAAAAATCGTACCACTCGTGTCAATGCCTGCCCTTTGTATTACTCCCTCCAAAGCGATGTTGAATAGCAGACACGAAAGACCATCACCTTGCCGTAACCCTCTGCGCGTTTCGAAGGGACTCGAGAATGCCCCCGAAACTCGAACTACGCACATCACCCGATCCATCGCCGCCTTGATCAACCGTATCAGTTTATCCGGAAATCCGTTTTCATGCATTAGCTGCTATAGCTGGTTCCGATCGATTGTATCATATGCAGCTTTAAAGTCGATGAATAGATGATGTGTGGGCACGTTGAATTCGCGGCATTTTTGCAATACCTGACGTACGGCGAACACCTGGTTTGTGGTAAACCGGTCACACATAAACCCCGCCTGATACTACCCCCCGAACTCTCTTGCAATCGATGTTAGTCGGTGGCACAGAATTTGGGAGAGTACTTTGAAGGCGGCGTTCAGCAATGTGATTGCGCGGTAGTTGCTACAATCCAATCGCCATTTTTGTAGATGGGACACACGACACCTTTCAACCACTCCTGCGGCAGAACCTCATCCTCCCAAACCTTGGTAATTACCCAGTGCAGCGATCTAGCCTAGTGCCTTACCACCGTATTTATTCAGCTTTCCTGGTAGTTGGTCAACTCCAGAGGCTTTGTTGTTTTTCAGCCGGCCGATCTCCTCCTGGATTTCTTGGAGATTCGGAGCCGGAAGTCGCATGTCCTGCGCGCGTGCTCCTAGGTTCATTACCATACCGCCACCGTTGTCTGCCACATCGCCATTCAGGTGCTCTTCGTAGTGCTGCCGCCACCTTTAGTTCACCTCACGTTCGTTTGTAAGAAGGTTCCCGTTTATGTCCTTACACATATCGGGCTGTAGCACGTGGCCCTTACGTGAACGGTTTAACTTTTAATAGAACGAACTTTCGTGCGTTATTAGCACGGTACAGTTGCTCCGTCTCTTCACGGTATTGATCTTCCTGCTGGAGCTTTTTCCTCCGGAAAATCGAGTTTTGTCTGTTTCGAGCCCGTTTGTATCGTGCTTCGTTCGCCCTCGTGCGGTGTTGCAGCAATCTCGCCCATGCTGCATTCTTCTCCTCAACTCAACTGCTCACATTCGCCGTCATACCAGTCGTTTCTCTGATCCGGGAGCATCCTGTCCAGTGCAGCGGTTGCGATGTTTCCATTGGCGGATTGAATATCTCTCCAGCAATCTTCAAGAGACGCTGCGCCTAGTTGCTCTTCTGTTGGGAGTGCCACTTCCAGCTGCTGCGCGTAGTCTTGGGCTAGTCTACACGAAGGCGTCTTGTAGCCGCCCAATGTTTAGCAGCGGCGGACAACTCCGTGGTCGATTTGGTTTTCCGTTACTTGATAAGGTGATTTCCATGTGGCCTTGTAGATATTCTTGCGGAGGAAGAAAGTGCTTCGGAGTACCATTCTGCGACAGACTGCAAAGCTCTTATGCATCGTTGGCCGTTGTCGTTCGATACGGTATGAATACTATCCGGTTCGACGACCAGTCTGTACATTTCCTCCCTTCCTACCTGAGCGTTCATGTCACAGATGACGATTTTGACGTCCCGCAGTGGGCATCCATCGTATGTCTGCTCCAGCTGTGCATAGAACGCTTCTTTCTCGTCGTCGGGTCTCCCTTCGTGTGGGCAGTGCACGTTGATGATACTATAGTTGAAGAAACGGCATTTTATCCTCAGCTTGCACATCCTTGGGTTGATTGGCTGCCACCCAATCACGCGTTGCCGCATCTTGCCCAGCTGCCCGAGACGGTTATGTGTGCCTTCTTTATTAGTAAATATAAATTTTATCATTTGTTATTATAAACATTAATAGTTGAACTTATTGATTTTTTCCAATAAAATGTCTGGATTTTTGCAGTGTAGAAATTCCGTTGATTTTCTCGTCCTTCACATTTTCTGTGCAAATATCCACGATTTTTCCGTGGAAGTTTCGACAAATTTGCAGTGAAAATTCTGAAGAATTACCAGTGGATATGCCGATCATTTTCGAGTGGTAACTATGACGAAATTTCCGTGAAAATTCCGACAGATCTCCTGAGAAAATTTCAAAAAAATGGGTTGTCACGAGGATAGGTAACAAATCCCGTAGGAATTACTGGTTAGATTTTAATCAAAGGCGAAGTAAAATTTGAGCTGCTTTTGCTATTTAGAGTGAATTGGATTGGACATTGCGTTTCGTTATTATGATTGAATCACAATACCGCAATCCCAGACTCAAAACACATCAAGACACCGGCGATGGTACGCCATAATGTTGTGACGGGGCGTCTATCTGGAGCCCGGAAATGAGTCCGCTGTCGATTGTAGCTTTGGCTACGCGAAATTAGATTTAATGATTGTTTAATCTGTGGGAAAGGTTTTCCTCCAGGAATTGATCTCTCAGGTAATACCCCGGTGCATTGAAGGGCGTCCATAGTTAAATTGCATCACTTAGAACTACTCGCCAAAATAAGGTCTTGCTAACTGATTTTCACGAAATTTTCTTGGTAAACTTAGTTTACATGTGACTATTACATGTGACTATTACATTCTAATAATTCAACTCATCCAAATGCTTGAACTTTTTTCTTAAATTCACTCATAAGATTTTGTACAAGACTTGTACAAAGTATACGTAAAGGCTATAGGATCACTCCAAAACCGAACTTTTGATAGAGCTCGGAGACTCATAGTGTTATATACCAATCGACTCAGCTCGACGAATTGAGGTGATGTCTGTATGTGTGTATGTATGTGTGTGTGTGTGTACAAAAATGTTAGCATTACCGTCGTGCGGGGCTTCTTTTGAAAAATCAGGGGCTACTTTGGACATTTTAAAACAAGAATTATAACGAAAATAACTATAAAATTGTCATTATCACCAATCGGGTGTCTTGTTGATAGTTGGATGGCAACTTTCTGTTTCAAATTTGGTATTTTTCCGTTTATTTTTTTCAAAAAATCAAAAATCCAATGTAGCCCCCGGAATCAAAAGAAGCCCCGCACGACGGTATTCGATTTGCTTGCAACAAGTTGCAGTCGACGCGGATTGCGGTCTAGTTGTTTCCTATTGAAAATTGGCCTGATCGGTCATTACGTTCCAAAGTTATTGAAAAAAACATTGTTTTTGGGAAAAAAAAATTGAAAAACGAATGAATTTTTTTTTCAAATTTTGCAGCAATGCATTCAATTGATCGCAAATACATATGAATTGATGGAAAAAATAAAATCTATCCACCTAAAGTGCTATTTCGACCTCTCTTATGTGTTTTTCTTATTTTTTTTAATGCGCGAGAAGGGCACTACCAACGCTAGGTGGATTGATCTGGGTTTTTGAATACTATGTCTGAAACTCGATTTATGCATATGCAAAACATGTGACAAATTTAGTTTGCATTGCATTGAAGGTTAACCACTTCTTTGATCCCACGAAACCAGTACGCTAGACAGGTAGTTTCCCTACTAAGCTACGAAGGACCTCCGTGGTCCTCCGCAGCTTAGCGGGTACTGATGAAATCAAATTTCCGGCACCAAGCACATAGCCGAACTCTCAATATCTATTTTCAAAAACAACTCTCTCTCATGTATTGTTTGTACAATGCCAACCAAGTAGGATTGTCGGCTTCTACACACTTGCCTCACCAGCAACTGCGCTCAAAGAAATAGGTTTGTGTGAGGTTGTGCCAGTTAGTCATCAGATACCAACCCAACATATGCTTTTTTGTTGCTTTCAACCTTTCCCGCCCAAAAACAGTTATTTGTCTTAACTAAGGTAACTTTCCGAAAAAAAAACTTGAAGGGTCCGAAAATTGACGTATGGAGAGATATCGAGATATGGAGCACTGAAATGTACAGAGTTGACTATATTTCGGAAAACTGTTCTATTTGCATTAAAATTTGACTATTCATTGCTGCACGCTTTGTTATACGTTACACGGCAATTTTGGTTGTAGTTTTGCAAATTTTGTAGCAGCATGCAGTTGATTTTTATTACTTATAACATCCGATTCTGTAAACGTTTGAGTATGTGAAATGTGGAAATGTGAATAATTAACGCTTGGTGCGAAGGATCGCAACGCTTATGACAGATATGTGATCGCCTTGTGGTTCTTGTATCATCATAGTTCTGTTTTTTTGCCGCGCTTTGACAAAAACCTGCAGCAGCACGCAGGAATCGCACTGTCTATAGCAGGTATAAGTGTTATGAAGCATGGTTTCACATTCAACAGCACATTATTTATTGTTCATTTGTCATAAGTGCGATCCACAGATTGCTCTGCGCTTAATTAGCTTCAAAACAAATGTGTAAGAAAACGCAACTCCCCAAAACGAAAATTAGGTTTCACAACGGAAATTTTACGGCGCATTATGCAGGGCCAGCTCCAAAACAAAGTGCACATTATGTTCGTGATGCGAAAGGGCTTGAGATTTCCTAACCGTCGTCGCCGGATTGGTGAGGCTTTGCGCGCGATGCAATTACCTACCTATGGGTAGGTCGCTGTTTCACTTTACCGAGAGGTTGTTCAACTTCCGCTTCTTGTGTGCTTTTAGGATGTTGAGAGTGTAGCTGCTGCATGTCCGCTGCTAAGCACACGGACCCTGGCACGGCATGAAACGTGGAAGATGTGATCGGACAAGATGGTTCGGATAAAAACCCGTTTTTGTTTTCCTCATCGCATGAGATTAAATTAATGCCACAATTACATGGCATTTACGAAATTTTACACCACCCGATAAGTTGAATAGAAAAATTGACGAGAAAAATCAACCCTTGTCGGTTGTCCAATGCAACAAGTGTCTTGCCATAAAAGTTACTTAACTTTATCAAGTGAGGGCAACACAATGCACTCTCTTGGCGTTGATCTAACTAATTATTTTTTATTGAATGTCAGTTTTCAGATGATTGTGGTGAACTGCGTACCTATTTATACAATACTCTGTCATTAGGTAAAAAGTCCCCAAAATGTACCGATTATAAATTCTCTTAACAGGGCCAAAATTATGACCACAGCATTGTATTCTTCCACTGCTAAATATGCATAGATTAGGTAACAGTAATTGTGCTTTTTTGTGGAGTTACCCATTCTGTTATTGCATTCGTTGCTTTTGCCTGTATTTGCTTGAATGTACATATTTTTGGGCGTCAAAGCACTGGTGTAGATATCCAGATGTACCTAATTACGCGATAAATCTTGTTCATTTCACATTGGAAACCAATCTCCCATGCGTTGGAAACCACAACAAAATTATTAATTTAGTGTAATTACTCTATTATTCTTTATTGTAATCTACCTTCATAGCCCAATTTCATGAAAAAAGTGTGCAAACATTGAGTTGATACAAGAAAGCTAGAAGCTCTGCATCTCCACGGGTGAAACAAGATAGAAGATGGATAAGTACACATTTGTAGAAACTCTTTTACATAATTTTTTTTCTCAGAGCGCCTATTTTTTTATTTCCTGTTTCTATTTTTTGCCTGCATTCTTGTCGAAAAGTCAAAAATTTAATAACTTACATCAAAGCGCAAACGTGGTATTAAAACTCTGCCCCCAACTCAGGCCTCCCATTTGACGTGAAGCTGCTGCTGTATGGTGATCAACGTCCGAATATAAAATGTACCACGCGGCTGTCCAGACAGCGCTGGTGTAGTTTGTTCACCCTTCTGGAACGGAGAAAGCATATTTTCCACTGCTGTTTATGTGGGAATTTGGTTTCCTTTGTCCAGCAGCTAAAGAAGCTAAAATTAACTTTTGCTCCGTTGCTTTGGTTCGCCAAAAATACTTAAACCTATGACTAGTTATTTTGCAACACTCTGATTCTGTAGTTAGAAACATTAGCATAGTTTGAGTTCACCACTATATAAATCGTGCGCAGAGCCGGAAGAAGGAATGTTTCCTCGACTATTGCTATTCTGAGGCGTAACTGCCATCAACCGTCACAGGTTGATAACTTTGATCGGCTCATCAAATTGCAATAATATTAATTTTTACCAGCGTCAAAACGCCGGATACTCTCAACAGCAAACAAATGCACTACAACACTACTGCTAGCGCCACCGGTGCGGAGAACTAATTGAAATAAGATGTCCAACTTTGGTATGTGAGGTGTTATTTGTGATGGGTGTATACAATGCACGCATAGGGGATAGTAGTCACACTGTAGACTAATTCATTTTTCTTTCTATTGAGTTCCTTTAATATGATTGAGAATACAGTTATTTGAACCATGGGCAATTGTTTTCAGTGTCTTAGTTTCAATATTTTCGACTCGGTTGTTGCGATTGTTGTCCTAGCGATCGCTGATGTTCCCTACAGAAGAGCTGCCGGCTGTGGACGTCGAGCGGTCTGATGGCGATGTATTCTCGTTATGTGTAAACAATTTATTGTTTTCTGTATTGAACAACACAGTGCCCCAGAGGGATCCGTCAGCTTCGACTTGCATGTTACTTATGCTGCCAAATAGAGACGACGTCGACGAGACTTGGATGCCACCATACATATGCCTCTATAGACGCTGAAATATATGTGTGAAAAACTTTGAAGAAAACACCGTACCTAATAAAGGAAGTGCAAACGATAGGAGCGGTCTGCAGTTGGGCACTTACTGAACTACATATTATGGATACATAGTTCGTTGTATGTTGCATTTGTGCAATACGAGTGGAATAGAGGCTTCTTGTTTTACATTTTTTGGCTCGTTGCTTGTGTACAGCAAGCATACATTCATGATGTTTGGTGTAATATGTTCACTACCGGTTGGTCACCAAGTTAGTAGTTTGTTCAGTGGCGTCGCGTAACCTCACTTTTTACCTGTGCACTGACCCAAAAAGTGAACATTTTGATATTTTGACAGTCCAAATGGAAAAGAAAATTATCAGAGTCGTTTATACTAATCAAAATCTAGTTATTCTAGGCATTACCGCACACCAATTCCTTAAATTTAAACTCAGTGCACAGGTAGATTGAGGTTAGGGAAACGCCACTGAGTTTGTTTAATCTTTGAAAATAGTGCACTTTAGAGGCGTCGCGTCCGCATGTGCAACCTGTGCACTGCACAGGTAGCAAATTTGTCCTTAACATTAAACTCTCGATAGATTTATTGTCATTCTTATACAAATATATACTTGGATTATGTGCATTTGTCATATGTTTAGTACAAATTTAACGATTAGGTATAAATACATAATCCTAAAATATGCACGGATTTTTTACAAGCGACATGTGATATGACTATGAGGCAACTGAAATGCTGCGATGGGGGCGCGTTATGTTTTACTCCACGATACCAAAAAGGCGCACCGCACATGGGGGAGGTTCTTTCATCAGTGCTGCCACCTGGAAAAGTTTAGAGAATAAGTAGAACCTTGGAAACTTGACATGGCATGATATAGAAAATGAGAATTAAAATGTCTTTAGAAAGTTATAGAAAAAATTTTGTCAAACAATTTTTAGTTTGTGGGGTTAGAAATTCAACAATCTCAAGCATTAACTGCTTATTCCAAAAAAATATAAATTTCGAGATATCATGTCTATTTTGTGTGGTTTTAAAATTCTAACCCCGTAAACCAAGTTTTTTTTAGAAACGTCCTTAATTTTTGTTTTATAACAAAAATAATCTTCATTTCCTATACCACACCGTGTGAAATTTCAATGATTCTACTTTTTCTCTCGATGACAGCTGGTGGTCTTCTCCTCCCCTATTATGTCCAATACGTGCACTTCCAGTGAACGGTTTGCCATGCATCATACACGCATTATTTTATATGTGTAGGTCACCCGCTTTAACCGCAATCGACGATGTTCATCGCTGGCCTGGCAGTGCACGGTTTGTTGCCGATGGTGCCGATGCAAAAAAGCACATCGGTTTGGTGTCTACCGAGTAGGTACCTACCGTCAAGTCGCCATTCACCGTGCATCTTAGGCAATTTAGCAAATATTAGAGCTCTCCAAATAATTTAAATTGAAAATTATAGTCTTGAACACCGTCACGAACCTTGAATAATAGTTTTAATTCGAATGAAAATCAAAAACTATCTGTTTTTTGCAAGATACATGAATGTTGATATTTTTTCAGTGATATATTAGGGTATCCTTTCGCCGTGTTAGGGCACCATTCACCGTGTGGGTAGGTACCCATTCACCGTGGATAAGAACTTTTCATTTAAATTAATTAAAATATGAATTTAAACTTTGATTTTAAAATGTTATTCGTGTTTTTCATTTAGTTAAGCATAAACATGTGGAGTTCATGTGTTTTAGTGTAACACAGAAAGGACATACTCAATCAATAGAATTATTATTGCAGATGCAGAAATCAATGCTCATTAGCGTCACGTAACTCTTATGACCAACAAGTCATCCCCGGAAAACTATTGCTTCTGCTCAACCTGTACAAAATAATGGCGGAATCATTCATAGTACTCACGATTTCAATGGCCGGTGAATGGACACAGTTATTTTCTGGGGGATCCATTCGCCGTGCATTTTTATTTGGTGGGGAATGAAGTGTTACCTATATTTTCGGCTTAATTTTATAAGTAAAATCAAAATACACACCTGACACTTAAATTGTATTGACCATAAAATGTAAAGAACAATAAAACATTCACTTTTCCACTGATATTGAGCGAGCGAAGAATATACTTGATGGCTGAAAACAAAGGTGGAAGCAGAAAGCCGCAGGATGTTAACAAACTCTAACGTCAAAACAGCTGTTGGAACAGTTATATTTTACAGTTATTACTCGGAGAGGATTCTTTTGAACTTCTTTAATGGTGCTGATGTTGAAATAAAGTATTTTTCAATATTTTCGTGAACATAACGAACATTACTTTGAACCCCACGGTGAATGGCGACCTGACGGTACACCTCTTCAAACAGCGCATGCGCGTTTGGTTGAAGAACGCGCAATCGGAACAAAATAGAAAAAGAAAAGAGGCGGTGATTAAATAATTGTTCTGCTCTCTCAAAGCCATGGGGAAAGTCCGATTCACTGGGCAAAAAGTATTCTAAACTGTTTTTTTCCTGATGATTATATGACCTATGCGTTTATTTTTAGGGATTATTGTCCACTATAAGTTGTCGCGCAAATGACGATAGCATGTTTCAAAAATGTTTTTAAAGAAATATTGAAATCGAGTAAATCTGCATTCTGAACCTTGCTTTCATGTTTTCCAGTCAATTGAATTTTTCTGAAACCCATTCTTCGTCAATATCGAAGCTTGAAAAGAATCCTGATATCGTTCAATATTTTCCGTAGCTTAGTAGTTGACATGATAGTTAATCTGGCAATTTTTTAGTTGAATTTCGCCGAGTCTTAACTTGTTTTAGGAATGAAAGCATCTTTATTACTAAGCAGTGGAAAGCTACATTATTCTTACATTAGGTTCAACATTAGGCTCGTTTAAATCTGCGAGAAAATCTATTTGCTATTTTTATAGCCCGGGACAATAATATCGAGGTATGTTTGTCCTACATAATATTTATGAAGTGTCTAATTTCATTGATAATGATGATAATATGATTCATGCTTTCTATATGGTAACAATATAGTGGTGCGAGCTTACAGAATCCCCAAATACAACGAAAAATGGGCACAAAGAACAGCTTCTCTTGTCATGTAATGCTTAAGAATGCCACAATGGCCACATGTAGTGTATTCCCTGAAATCCTTCGCGGGCCGCAGGAAAAGGCTTGGAGGGCCACATGCGGCCCGCGGACCGCACTTTGGGGATCACTGACCTAGGGGGTAGAGGGGTAGGAAGAATGTCCATGGTTCACACAAATTAATGAAAAATTGCATGATCAGGTGTGTACGCTGATGGAGGGATGAACACATCTAAAACTGTTCAACATCTGTCCACGTGGTATGAAAACAGCCCTACGGAAAAAAAGATTCATCAAAGGAATAAACTAAAATAGAATAAATAATAATTGAGGAACGTTTAGATTCATTGTACAGACCCCATTTTTCTGATATATATGACATGCTAATTACAAATGTGTATTACCCGTCTAATCATCTATATAATAAAAATGAAATGGTCTGTGTTCGTATCCGCATAACTCGAAAACAGCTGAATGGATTTCCTTCATTTCTTCAGCAGATATGTTCGTTATCGTTTCCGACGGGTTTATATGATATTTCCTCATGGCAAAACTACGAGTACAGTTAAGTAAATCGTGAAAAACTATAATTCTGATTCGTGTAAAAATTTCGCATGGGCAGATCATAATGCTCATTTTTGCCTACTATGCAGGACAACGTCTGCCGGATCAACTAGTTCTTAATATATTTCAATTTTCTGAACACAGAATCATTAAGACTTGTGTCATTCTACGAAATAACATGAATTAAAATAAAAGATACCGTTTCATTGAATAGATGTTTTGTATGTCATATTAAAAAGCATTATGATTCCCCAGATTAGTTTGTTTTTCAATTTAACGCACTGTCACTTTAAGTTTAGTTTGAGTTTAATTCGATAAATGGGATGTAGCTTAGAAGCAGATAGACGAAACATATGGGAAACACGGTTGAAGATGGATCGCTCAGATCGGATGTGTCATTTCAGGTCCTTTTTTCAGGTCAGGTTTTTCTCAAAATATTCAACTTTGATACGGGAAGCACGAACAATCATCAACTCGTTATAATTTTTATCATTGAATGCTTCACTTTTTTTCTACAACAAATATAATTTTGAAAAAACTATCACCGGCGGATTTCAATGCTGATACATTGACAGCTACATCAAATAACTGAAAACCGAAATACGCCGCTCGGTGCACAGGTTGAACAATTGACCACGCGACGCCTCTACATTTGCCATAAGTTCGAAAATGTTTTTATTCATATCAAACATGTAGTTTTCTCTGTGGACTTTATTTTTGAGTAGATACTACAAGCGCTGAGTTTTTCTACATTTTATTCATACGACCCAATGTTTTGTATATGTGAACAGATTTTTAGTTTGGCTTCAGCCGTCCTAGAATTAGGATATATTGGAAGCTACAACAATTTGGCGATGAGGATAATTTCAAAGAAACAGGTAGAGCTCAGGGGCGTCTCGTGGACTTTTGCTACACCTGTTCTACCATGCTGATAAAAAAATATTCATCAAGCTGAGTGGTTACGAATGAAAGTTGTGCATTTGATCTAATATTGAAACCTTTTTTTGTACAACTTAACCAAATATTAGAAGAAAAAGCCTTCTATAAAAAGTTCGGTTTTGGAGCAGTTCTATAGCCTTTCCGTATACTTAGTATACGAGAAAGGCAAAAACAATTTAAATAAAAAGGATTTACAAAACAATAAATAGCTAATTAATCTCTTTTGTTACAAACATGTTTTAAATTTAGATGCACTTAAAATTTCACTTAAAAAACTCTCGCAAATCGTCTAAAATCTAACTTGGTAACAGTTGGCAATAACTGGATATTGCTCAGAATAGAGATCTTTCAAATCGGCTCATTCCACCATTCGGGGTACACGGGTCCCATCGCCGCTAATATTTTAAGTCTCACATATTTTGTTGTTATGAAAGAAATGTTTCTAACCATTATTAGTATAATTGTTTGATGCGACCCCAGATTGTGACGACCAATGAGTCTCATTTTGAAGCTGAAATGTGTTCCAGTTATTTAATTTTTCAAATTTAGTGAAAACTATACCTTTTTCTCTATGTTGATTGATTTTGAGTATTCGTAAAAAAGCATTATTTAATGTCTTTTTTGAAAACGCAAACATTAATTTAATATTGTTCTTGATGCATTGCATATTCATCAGGAAAAAAAGAAAAACAGTTTCAAATCATCGGAATATGAACGAAAGCGCGCGTGGTGTGCGTGCGCCTTTCGGCAAAGCACAAGCCCGACACTATGATCGAGTCTAACCGAAGGTGCGTCGCTTCGTTGATTGTTCTCGCAGCGCGTCGAACGGGTTTGACTCCTGCGCGCATAGCAGAACTTGCATCTAAACGTGCTTGCTTCGCATGCGAAAGAGGATGATGTGAGGAAACGGAGAAAGCTGGCAACGCTCACGCTGGTTCTCTGCGCGCGGAGAACGAGTGACCATACCAAAGAGAAAATTATTTCAAATCATTTGTCATGCCGCAGAACTTTAAATTTGACATCTGGTAGCGCTGCTGTTGGTTCTTCATTATGGATCGTACGACTGGCAAAAGCTTTCTATGTGATGGGGTGTGGTGTGTCGGAGAAACACATATTTAGCTGCAATTTGACTGTACGCCAAACATGTGGCGTTAACTTGATCAGCCTACGAAATATTTTATTTCTTTAGATGTTTAGATGTTGAAATCATTGGAAATATTACGTGACACTTTGTTCGTAACAATTACTGAGTAAATTATTTGCCCTAACAATTAATTGCCAAGACATTAATTTCCTACTTCTGACCTAAAAATGGTTACCTGTTCCATGAACAGGTAGAACGTATGGACGAGTCGCCTCTGGTAGAGCTGCAGTTCTTATCAAGATGCCCATATCCGGCGAATTTCAAATTGTCTTGCAGCTAGATTCTTCCGGCAGAATCAAGTGACGGAGATGATAAAATGCTTCAGCAATCTAGAAAACATTCTCAATTGGTCAGCAAACTACCCGTAGTTTATCACTGTATCTCTGGCTTCGAACATCCAAAAACAGTCTATGATCCATGGGCTCGTGTTCGACAGTAGACTATGCGGCAAAAGTGCTGTTGCTGTTGAGAAGCCTCAGGCACAACAAGTATGTCAATTTTGTCGAATGAGCTGATTAACCAGATCAACGTAAGCACTGCACCTTTCAGCAAGCTTTGCCAATGCTTCCAATTATCGAAGAATGAGGCGAACGATTTTGTGATATACGATTTTGTGATATACCGTCAATCAATCAATACAAGAGTCTATTTTTCACTTGAAGATCGAGATCGTCTAAGGACGTTGATATACGATCGAAACTCCTCACCAAGCTAGAGACCAGGCATGAAGGTGAAGGCATGTGTCGATATGCTTGGTCCTTTTTTGCAAGCGATTGATGCTGGAGATGCTGGTTGCTCGTCGAGTTCTCCCAGAAGCTTGCGCATCCACAGCAGTTCCTTGCATCCCTCGGCCAGGGCCACGAACTCGGTTTCTGTGGAAGAGAGCGCAACGCAGATTTGCTTGTGAGCCCCCGCCGAACTTGATTAGGAATCCGGAGTTGAATTTTCGGTCCCCTTCATCTCCGGCCCAATCTGCTCCAACAAAACACTCCAGATCTTCGTTTCCGGATCCCAGATGGAGGCACAAGACTTTTGTCTATTTGAGGTACCTCAGTACCCGCTTTGCCTCGGTCCAGTCCCGGTTGGTAAGATTCGATACCTTTTTGCCTTTCTCGTACAACGAAGTTGTACCGAAAGGCTATCATTTCACTCCGAAAACGAACTTTTTATAGAAGCCTCTGAGACCCATAGTATTATATACCAATCGACTCAGCTCGACATGCTGAGCACAAGTCTGTCTGTCCGTGTGTATGTGTATGTGTTTTTTTTCTTCCCCTTCAAAGGGGGGGCAGTGCACGACGCACCCTCGAGGTTCGCTGCGTGTCCTTGCAGCATCGAACATCGTGACTCGCTTTTTTAGAAGAACACCATGGTATCGTGCCAGCGCATTGCCGGCTTTCCAGGTGGCCTTACCACGCCCTATGTCCTCGGAAGGTGGGGAGGGTAGACTTCGCGCCTGCTTCCCTCTGCACGACTGGTATCAAGAATGATGATGCCGCGTGCACCCCAAATTGACCTCTCTGCGATAGGGTCTGTTCGCCAACACACAGAGGGACTTGCCGACGCGGTGCCTACGCCTACCCCAGCCTTGACGAGGACCCCTTTCCGTCCTCGGGCTCGGAACCCGCCCGGTTGACCGACGCCGCGAAAGCGACGATACCATGTTGTTCTTCGCGCGGCCACTTGTTCGATAAAAGGATCGAGTTCGACCACAGGGCATGACCACCGGTATGACCCATGAAGCCGACTCCGAACCCTTGGACCACCTCTTGTTTGCGCCTGAACTAGCCATCCTTCAGTCCACGCGCCACCTTCTGTGTAGCTCCGAGACGATTTGGACGATAGCCGATAAAACGGCGTTCCAGCCAACTTCATCTTTACACATCCTCCGTACTAGGTTGTCCGGGGTAGTGTCCAGACCACATGTGGCAAGCATGTGGTCACGCATTGCGCGAGAACGTGGGCACACGAACAACACGTGTTCCGCCGTTTCCTCTAAACCTGCGCACACCAAACACTTGGGCGAGGCCGAGCAAGCCAGCTGCGTTACCTGCACTGTGAATTTGCAGCACGCTTAAGCGCCGGGCACTTCGAACAAATCAAACAAATCAAACGGCGTGAGCGTTCTCAATAGCCCCCCCTGATTATTGCTTAATTGCGGGCCGGGGGCCGGACTGGCGAAAGGGTTTTGGTTTAGTGGGTCGGGTAACATACCCATCCCCACACTACCTGAGTTAACCTCCTCAGGTGTCTGGATGCAGATTTCCGTTTACCCTTGCTAAAAAAAAAAAAAAAAAACAATTGGGAGGGTTCGTGCAGCATTGTGCCTTATGTCCCTCCAATCCGCAGCGTCGACAGAGCTTGCTTCTGTCAGGGCCTTTGCAGTCCCATTGCTTGTGCCCTGGTTCCAGGCACTTGAAGCAAACTTCGGGTTCCTCGTATATGCCCACAGGGCACACCGACCATCGCACCTTGACGCTCCCTAACTTGACTACCTTGGAGGCATCCGCTGCAGATAGCCGAATGGAGCTTAGCGGTAGACAACAAGAGGAAGACATTCTTAAGGGATAACGACAGTAAAAGGGGAGAATGGAGAACTATTACAGTCTAACATCAGCAACTTTCAAAAATTAGTGGACAAGGGACATGTATTCGAGTTCAAGACCCGCCAACACTTCCCTTATAGGCTTTGGCTGCTTTCCTAGGACCCGATGATGTTCAGATAGCACAGATCTGGAGCCACGATGCTCCTCGCACGCCCACATGACATTCGATATCTTTCTGCCTAGCAATGATGTGCTGAGGTAGATGTCCGGTCCTGTGTTTACCGCAACGTACAGCAAACTGCCTACCAAGCTGCGGTACGATTCATTTGTTGGCATCTATTCCTTCTTCTTTGGATTTAAGTAAGCTGGATCGATTGGAATTTTGGACGCTTTCGTGCCAGATTCGCTCCACGACTTTGTCGATGTACTCGGCCTGATTCAAGGTGTAGTGGCCGTCTTTCTTTTCGATGCGCTTTCTAGGAACATTTATAGTTCTTCCATGCTCGAAAACAGGAGGACAGGAGGAGATTGGCCGACTGAAGAACAACAAAGCCCCTGGGGTTGACCAACTACCAAGAGAGCTATTTAAACACGGTGGTGAGGCACTACACTGGGTCACTACCAAGATTTGGGAGGAGGAAGTTTTGCCGCAGGAGTGGATGGAAGGTGTCGTGTGTCCCATCTACAAAAAGGGCGATAAGCTGGATTGTAGCAACTGCCGCGCAATCACATTGCTGAACGCCGTCTACAAGGCACTCTCCCAAATTTTTTGCCGTCGACTAGCACCAATTGCAAGGGGCAGTACCAGGTGGGTTTTATGGGCGAATGCTCCACCACGGACCTGGTGTTCGCCATTCGCCAAGCACCGCAGAAATGCCGCGAATACGTGCCCACACATCATCTATTCATCGACTTCAAAGCCGCATATGATACAATCGATCGGGACCAGCTATGGCAGCTAATGCACGAACAAGGATTTCCGGATAAACTGACACGGTTGATCAAAGCGACGATGGATCGGGTGATGTGCGTAGTTCGAGTTTCAGGGGCATTCTCGAGTCCCTTCGAAACCCGCAGAGGGTTACGGCAAGGTGATGGTCTTTCGTGTCTGCTATTCAACATCGCTTTGGAAGGGGTAATACGAAGAGCATGGATTAACACGAGTGGTACAATTTTCAATAAGTCCGTCCAGCTATTTGGTTTCGCCGACCACATAGAAATTATGGCACGTAACTTTGAGAAGATGGAGGAAGCCTACATCAGACTGAAGAGGGAAGCCAAGCGGATCGGACTAGTCATCAACACGTCGAAGGTGAAGTACATGATAGGAAGAGGTTCAAGAGAAGACAATGTGAGCCACCCACCGCGAGTTTGCATCGGAGGTGACGAAATCGAGGTGGTAGAAGAATTTGTGTACTTGGGCTCACTGGTGACTGCCGAAAATGATACCAGCAGAGAAATTCGGAGACGCATAGTGGCTGGAAATCGTACGTACTTTGGACTCCGCAAGACGCTCCGATCGAATAGAGCTCGCCGTCGTGCCAAACTGACTATCTACAAAACGTTTATTAGACCGGTAGTTCTCTAAGGACACGAGACCTTGACGATGCTCGTGGAGGACCAACGCGCACTGGGAGTTTTCGAAAGGAAAGTGCTGCGTACCATCTATGGTGGGGTGCAGATGGCGGACGGTACGTGGAGCAGGCGAATGAACCACGAGTTGCATCAGCTGTTGGGAGAACCATCCATCGTTCACACCGCGAAAATCAGACGACTGCGGTGGGCCAGGCACGTAGCCAGAATGTCGGACAGTAATCCGGTGAAAATGGTTTTCGACAACGATCCGACGGACACAAGAAGGCGAGGTGCGCAGCGGGCAAGGTGGATCGATCAGGTGGAAGATGACTTGCGGACCCTCCGTAGACTGCGTGGTTGGCGACGTGTACTCATGGACCGAGCCGAATGGAGAAGACTCTTATATACCGCACAGGCCACTTCGGTATTAGTCTTCTTCTTCTTCTTATTATTAGCATTAAATCCCCACACTGAGACAGAGCCGCCTCGCAGCTTAGTGTTCATTAAGCACTTCCACAGTTGTTAACTGCGGGGTTTCTAAGCCAAGTTACCATTTTTGCATTCGTATATCATGAGGCTAACACGATGATACTTTTATGCCCAGGGAAGTCGAGACAATTTCCAATCCGAAAATTGTCCAGACCGGCACCGGGAATCGAACCCAGCCACCCTCAGCAAGGTCTTGCTTTGTAGCCACTAGTCACGGCTAAGGAGGGCCCTAGTCTGAATAAATACTAATAACATTATATTCCCTAGTCGTAAAGAAAGTGCTATTGTATGGCATGTGTTTTGATTAGAAACGGCATGTTTTTGGTCTAAAACTGAAAATATAGTTCTTTGCTTTTTGCTCTTTTTTCGTTTCAGAGAGCGAGCAAAGGCACTTAAACCTAGGCTATTAGCTAGGGTAAGGCTAATACCTTCGCCCCATCCGAGGAAAATCATCGGCAAGGATAATGGAGTGACATAAATTTCTTAGCAAAGTCACTCCCAACGTATTTCCACAAATTTTCTATCATTTGCTTATAATGATACTCCTAAACCACATACCCTACCCACCATCCAATTCCTTGACATCTATGAGGGCGTCGGTGAGTCGCTGGCCTCTCGTTAAGTAGATGTCATATCATCATTTCCTTCCCTTTCCTAGTAACGGAGAAGATGGGCGTGGCCGGCAATGATAGCTTTCATGTTTTATCATTTTGGACCCCCAATTGGATTTCCATTGAATCCCAAATGGAAATCCATAAGCAATTGGGGTAAGAAAGGTAAAGAATATACATGACAACTATCAGTATGCAATCTACGAAATACTCCGTTACAACGCAACGCAACGCAACGCAAAAACTGAAAATATAGTTCTTTGGAGCATCAATCGCCCTCTATAGACTCAACAAAATATTATTCGTAAAAGCTTCGTCGCCATATTGAAAGATTTTCCGTCACGCACCCGAAATTATGTTCTGAGTCAGACTTCTTACCATAAAAGGAAATGCAAGCAGTTGCAGGTTTCCTCTGAGCACCACAAGATGAAGATTCAGAATTGACGAGGTATGATGTCAACAGCTCTGATCAAATGTTTACTTATCACAGTTCCCCTGAAGAAGACCCAAAAAGTGGTCAATATTTGGGGATAAACAAAAAACTATTTTAAAACTGCTTAATTTATTGGTCGATCATGCTCTCAATCCGTCCTGATTTCAAAAACCCAGGTTCGTTGAACCAAAATTTGTTCACCATTGCAAAGTATCTTTGCGTGGTCTTTGCTTTGCATATTTTAAGGGTAATGAAGAGCAGCAATTTTTAGCTCAGTTACCGCTGCTCCTCTGCCCAAACTTCAGCTCCGTTTTTCTCCACCGGACTTCAAATCTAGGCGATGGTATAAGAAATTGTATTTTATTTGTTATTAGAAAAGTTTTACCCTTCAAACAACTTAATAAAAGTGCTCAAACTTCTCATTCGGTCAGTGATCATCATTGACTATATACATAGAGGATCTCATCATTGCCAACAATAAATATGGCTGTTAATGTTTTGCACCAAGAAGCGTCTCGTTTGGTCTTCAACATCGATTTCTCAGATAAACAAATATTCCATCCATCCGATTGATTTTGTTATATCCAAGAATATGGTAGACCTGATGAAACCAATGATTCTGAACGAACTTTCTTCAGATCATTTGAATTGACATTTCACATGACCAATTTGTTTTCCAAAAGAATCATTCTACCAGCTATCAAATTATAGATTGTGTGAAATGAAACTCCGTGATATGGAGCGGATGGTTGTCCATAAAATGTTGACCGGAAATAGCCACCAACGGCCGAACCTTCCAAGTCTCGCAAGTCTCGGTGGTGTCTTTCTGATGGAGTACAATTTGCTTTTGGTGTTTTCAAGAATCAGTGTTGAGTCTACGCTGTTCAATAATTTGTTCGCTGACTTTGTTAAAGTGTATATAGTTTAGTACTACATGTTTGCTGATAACACTGGATCTGTTACATCGCGTATAAATAAAAAAAATTTAAAAAAAAAATCAGGGGGGCGATAATTATCTTCAAAATTTCCATGAAGTTTATTTATTTAAATTAAAATCAATTAAAAAAAGTGTAAGTAGTTATTAGTTTAGAATGAGTTACGCAAAGAAACTACAGATGTGTTGTGGTTAAAAACGTTGGCTCAGGGACACGCTCTTTTCGATTTGGAAACGGTGCATCTTCGTTTCCGGAATCAAAAGTCTCTATAAACTTGAAGGCAAGAGCAAAAATTGAAAGTTTTTCTATTCGCAATTCAGAGATGACATTTCAAATTTACGATTTGCCCATTTCACCATCTTCATAAAACTAACTGAGCAAGCAAATTTACGCTACTAATAAATTAGAAGCGCTCTCAAAATAACGAAATATTTACCTTGCATATCGTAAAATCTCTTCCCTTCCACCGATTTACTTCCACAAAACACACAAAAATAGGTGGATACCGTTCACCGACCTAGAGATTGAATGCAATACTGAACCGGCGCCGCGGGAAACTGGTGTGACATAATCATTGTTCTGAAATAAAACAAAACGAGCATTTAATTACACCATTGACGTTCCCAACAGCTACCGGCGCTGTCTCACTCCACCGAAGGGTCACAGAGTCTTTGTGACTTGCTCATAAAACTTAAAACTCAAATTACGGATTGTGATGTGAACTGTCATTTTTTTTCCATAATTGATCCACTAGCGACTAGAGGTATTCGACGCAACGACACTCGGTTTTGTACAATTCCGTGGCCTATTCAACGTCTGAGAATTGGGGTACAATCCGTTAGTGAGGGCGCTCAATTTGTGTACGGAATTGCATCCGCATTTGGCACCAAGAAAATAGAAAAAAAAAAACGATTCGAATTGCATCCGTCTCAACCTCGAGGGCACCTGTCTGTCAACCTGATACGAACTGGCAGCAGTTCGGAATTACTTGAAATCACTCGAGCATAAAACTGCCCAAAAGAAAATTTCCACGGTGTGGAGCGTGGCGCGATGCAACGCCAATCGAGTCAGCGATAGTGACTTACTTTTACGATTAGATGAATTACCGATTCGGATTCGGTGAAACCGACAGTGCACTACATTCGGTCGGTAGGTAACTTTCCCACCAGGCAGACCGCACGTTCATTATCACTGGGCGTAGGATTGGAAAGTATCAAATCAATCAGATCCCCTTTACTTACCTACAATTGTGCTGATTTGCGCTATGCTGATTGGCGCGCGGATCAATCACAGTGCAATTGAACTCCAGCTGGTTGTGGTTGGCCGATCGGGTGGTAATATTGAGAAAGCGGTTTTTCGTTTCAGACAGCCTCCTGGAGTTTGCACCATACAAACAAAATGACAACTTTTTTTTCGTGGGCATATTATTTTTTTGCTCGTTTGTATTTTCCTACATTTACTACATAAACATTTATATTAGAATTTTAATAAATACACTAGTTTAGAAAAAGAAACGAGTTTATCGATTTGTTTGAGGCATGGAAATCTTATTTCTTTTTCTCGGCGCACGCTGTATAGCATTCCTATGGTACATCTATCACTTTCGATGTCTATATTTAAGGCTTCCTACCATGTTCGTCCGATTGGTAACGTCATCGTGCGATGCCGGTAAAACTGAAAGAAAAAAACTATCAATAGTGGTTACAAAGTGCTTCCTACTTCCTAACTAGATATTTTGCACAAAAAAGCTCTCGAGAGCAAAATCGGGCTTTTGCTTTGCGCACCCCACAACGGGGGTGGTGGTAACGTGAGCCATCCGACCGACCGACCACAATCCTAGTTGCGGTTGGTTGAGCGAGAAAGTAAAATTCATGTGCACTTTTGTTTCGGGTTATAGGGCGTAAAATAGCACGGAGCGTACACCACCGACCCGAGCAACAACAGTGAATTACGTTGCTACAGTGGCGATTGTTATCTGCGGGGTGCATTTTGGGTTTTGTTGAGCGGAGTGCTTTGAGGCGGAGGTGTTTATTGAATCCAATCGCTAGATGGGAGAGAAGCACAAAAAAATATCACTTCCATATAAGTACTGCAACATTTGTTATAAATTGTTATCTTTCAAATTAGGATTTTACTTGATGTAATGCACAATCCATGATTTTTGAAAGTAAGCGCTGGTTTCATAAAGTCGCATTAAGTTCCTAGCTAAAATTAATTTAATGAATTTCCACGAGACATTTTTTAGTTTTATTTCCACTGGAAATCTCGCTAAACTATTCAAAAAGACCTAAGTAACATTTTTTTCATGAAATAATTTCAATAACAACAGACCAATATTTTTTTATTACAGTTTTTTGGTATTTCCACGTGAAATCCTTCGAAATTTTCACGGGCCTTCGGAATTTTTACGGGAAATCCTTCGAAATTTCCACGGGAAATCCTTCGGAATTTCCACGGGAAATCCTTCGGAATTTCCACGGGAAATCCTTCGGAATTTCCACGGGAAATCCTTCGGAATTTCCACGGGAAATCCTTCGGAATTTCCACGGGAAATCCTTCGGAATTTCCACGGGAAATCCTTCGGAATTTCCACGGGAAATCCTTCGGAATTTCCACGGGAAATCCTTCGGAATTTCCACGGGAAATCCTTCGGAATTTCCACGGGAAATCCTTCGGAATTTCCACGGGAAATCCTTCGGAATTTCCACGGCAAACCCCCCGTCATCTCAACTGGAAATCCTTCGGAATTTCCACGGGAAATCCTTCGGGATTTCCACGGGAAATCCTTCGAATTTCCACGGAAATCCTTCGGAATTTCCACGGAAATCCTTCGAATTTCCACGAAATCCTTCGGAATTTCCACTGAAAATACTCCGGAATTTCCACGGAAATCCTCGGAATTTCACGGAAATCTTACGGAATTTCCTCGGGAAATCCTCCGGAATTTCCTCGGGAAATCCTCCGGAATTTCCACCGGAAATCCTCCGGAATTTCCTCGGGAAATCCTCCGGAATTTCCTCGGGAAATCCTCCGGAATTTCCTCGGGAAATCCTCCGGAATTTCCTCGGGAAATCCTCCGGAATTTCCTCGGGAAATCCTCCGGAATTTCCTCGGGAAATCCTCCGGAATTTCCACGGGAAATCCTCCGGAATTTCCACGGGAAATCCTTAGGAAATTCCACGGAAAATCCTTCGGAATTTCCACGGAAAATCCTTCGGAATTTCCATGGAAAATCCTTCGGAATTTCCACGGGAAATCCTTCGGAATTTCCACGGGAAATCCTTCGGAATTTCCACGGAAATCCTTCGGAATTTCCACGGAAATCCTTCGAATTTCCACGGAAATCCTTCGGAATTTCCACGGAAATCCTTCGGAATTTCCACGGAAATCCTTCGGAATTTCCACGGAAATCCTTCGGAATTTCCACGGAAATCCTTCGGAATTTCCACGGAAATCCTTCGAATTTCTACAGGAAATCCTTCGGAATTTCCACGGAAATCCTTCGAATTTCCACGGAAATCCTTCGGAATTTCCACGGAAATCCTTCGAATTTCCACGGAAATCCTTCGAATTTCCACGGAAATCCTTCGGAATTTCCACAGGAAATCCTTCGAATTTCCACGGGAAATCCTTCGAATTTCCACGGAAATCCTTCGGAATTTCCACGGAAATCCTTCGGAATTTCCACGGAAATCCTTCGGAATTTCCACGGAAATCCTTCGAATTTCACGGAAATCCTTCGGAATTTCCACGGAAATCCTTCGGAATTTCCACGGAAATCCTTCGCAATTTCCACGGAAATCCTTCGGAATTTCCACGAAATCCTTCGGAATTTCCACGGAAATCCTTCGGAATTTCCACGGAAATCCTTCGAATTTCCACGGAAATCCTTCTGAATTTCCACGAAATCCTTCTGAATTTCCACGGAAATCCTTCTGAATTTCCACGGAAATCCTTCGGAATTTCCACAGGAAATCCTTCGGAATTTCACGGAAATCCTTCGGAATTTCCACGGAAATCCTTCGGAATTTCCACGGAAATTCTTCGGAATTTCCACGAGAAATCCTTCGAAATTTCTACGAGAAATCCTTCGGATTTTCCACGGAAATCCTTCGGAATTTCCACGGGAAATCCTTCGGAATTTCCACGGGAAATCCTTCGGAATTTCCACGGGAAATCCTTCGGAATTTCCACGGGAAATCCTTCGGAATTTCCACGGGAAATCCTTCGGAATTTCCACGGGAAATCCTTCGGAATTTCCACGGGAAATCCTTCGGAATTTCCACGGGAAATCCTTCGGAATTTCCACGGGAAATCCTTCGGAATTTCTACGGGAAATCCTTCGGAATTTCCACGGGAAATCCTTCGGAATTTCCACGGATAATCCTTCGGAATTTCCACGGGAAATCCTTCGGAATTTCCACGGCAAATCCTTCGGAATTTCCACGGGAAATCCTTCGGAATTTCCACGGGAAATCCTTCGGAATTTCCACGGGAAATTTTTCGGAATTTCCACGGGAAATCCTTCGGAATTTCCACGGGAAATCCTTAGGAATTTCCACGGGAAATCCTTTGGAATTTACACGGGAAATCCTATGGAATTTCCACTGCAAATCCTTTGGAATTTTCACGGCGAATCCTTTGGAATTTCCACGGCGAATCCTTTGGAATTTCCACGGCAAATCCTTTGGAATTTCCACGGCAAATTTTTCGGAATTTCCACGGGAAATCTTTCGGAATTTCCACGGGAAATTCTTCGGAATTTTTACGGGAAATGTTTTGGAATTTCCAAGGGGAAATCCTTCGGAATTTCCAAGGGAAATCCTTCGGAATTTCCACGGGGAATCCTTCGGAATTTCGGAATTTCCAAGGGGAAATCCTTCGGAATTTCCAAGGGGAAATCCTTCGGAATTTCCAAGGGGAAATCCTTCGGAATTTCCAAGGGGAAATCCTTCGGAATTTCCAAGGGGAAATCCTTCGGAATTTCCAAGGGGAAATCCTTCGGAATTTCCAAGGGGAAATCCTTCGGAATTTCCAAGGGGAAATCCTTCGGAATTTCCAAAGGGGAAATCCTTCGGAATTTCCAAGGGGAAATCCTTCGGAATTTCCAAGGGGAAATCGTTCGGAATTTCCAAGAGATAATCGTTCGGAATTTCCAAGGGGAAATAGTTCGGAATTTCCAAGGGGAAATCGTTCGGAATTTCCAAGGGGAAATCGTTCGAAATTTTCAAGGGGAAATCGTACGGAATTTCCAAGAAATCGTTCCGGAATTTCAAGGAAATCCTTCGGAATTTCCAAGGAAATCCTTCAGGAATTTCAGAAATCCTTCAGAATTTCCAGAAATCCTTCAGAATTTCCAGAAATCCTTCGAATTTCCACGGGAAATCCTTCGGAATTTCCACGGGAAATCCTTCGGAATTTCCACGGGAATTTCCACGGGAAATCCTTCGGAATTTCCACGGGAAATCCTTCGGAATTTCCACGGGAAATTCCCAGGGGAAATCCTTCGGAATTTCCCAGGGGAAATCCTTCGGAATTTCCCAGGGGAAATCCTTCGGAATTTCCAAGGGGAAATCCTTCAGAATTTCCAAGGGGAAATCCTTCGGAATTTCCAGGGGAAATCCTTAAGAATTTCCAGGAGAAATCCTTCAGAATTTCCAGGGGAAATCCTTCGGAGTTTCCAAGGGGAAATCCTTCGAAATTTCCAAGGGGAAATCCTTTGTAATTTCCAAGGGGAAATCCTTTGGAATTTCCAAAGGGAAATCCTTCGGAATCCTTCATGGCCGTATGAAGCCACCGGAAGAATCAGACTAGTTGTTGAGTAGCTTTTTGACTGGCTTGTGATATTTAGTTCGCAAAAGTAAAACGGAATGTATTTTATGTCAATTCATGCGTACATTTGTTGTAGAATATCTTTAGTAATTGAATTGAAACTGTTACACGATTTGGCAGAATGACGGTAAATTAAATAAATCTAAATTTTCGAGATTTTCGAAACAGCTGCAATAGTGGGGGACTTAAATTTATTTATTTATTTCATCTGACTGTGGTGTCTTTATGAAAACTTAAAGCTTAAAATTGTCAATCGATAACAATTTTTATTAATTTTATTAACCGAAACCCAGATGCGCTGATGTTGAAATCGAATTGAATAGAACCTTCGTGGTTCTAAATGGTGAATCAAGGCGACTCTGCAGTAAATTGGCAGCATAGTTGATGATTTGTTCTGCTTCATACAGCAAATCTCTAGGTCGAAGTTTTCAAGAAGGTGAGTAAAGTTGAATATAGGCTAACAAATCAGACACTTCATACACAGAAAGGTATGATGATGCAAACTGCTTGCGCCACATACCTCCGTTTGCCAAGAGAATCAGCAAGCGACAGCAATCAGTGAAATGAGCGGGTCGCTCAAAAGCATATGGCGCAGAGCATATCGGACGAACTTTCAACCGACAATCCGTACAATTTGATACGGATTCCAAACAGCAGAACAGCATATTTTTAATATGACACACCATATTTAGCGCATCAAATAACTCTATAGTAGAACACAGTAGTCGAAGCTCTATTTCCCATCCGACCTTATCCTAATTTCCACAAATCCACGTACATTTACGAGGTCGTAAATTTAATCATCTGTCTCTGAGTCTCGATTGCCGAAATCGTACGGCCAACGCATCATTGTACCGGCCATCGGATTAGCTGTTTAGATAGTCGAGCAAATTGTTAGTCTATGTTTTGTTTTGCTTTGGGAGTAATCGTATTAGGATTGCTTTTCGGTTGTTGAAAAAGATATCGAAGGAGGAAATACAATCTAGTGGATAAGGGGAGTTGCTTTATTATTTGCAATATTGCAATAACAAATATTTACGTTCGCGGTGATGTTTACGTCCATGGAGCTAATTACTACATAAATGTTATCGAAGTGAAACTCTCTATTAAGGAATTATTGGTGAATTACCCCTCATACTATCGCTCTTAATGATATTTTTATATTTTCATCCGACGGTAGCTGCCAGTATCTATGGCGCCACGAGAAGAGCGGTTTATTTTTGTGTGCGAAACGTTTGTATCTGATAGAATACAACACGAGAACACCGTGTCAGTCAGTAGTGGGAGAACTTACTGGGCCCTCTACTTTACAAGCAAGCCGGCTGCTTACTGTCGGTGTGAAGGTTCGTTCGCTAACGCAACGAGTAGCCAACACAGGCCGCTCAAAGAGTCATAGCGCACTTTGCGAGGTTGAGATATTTCACTGAATCTGAATTCGGATGTGCCAAGAGATTGGGAACGGCTAGGAAGAGAGGGTAGTAGAAAGGTCGAAAACCGGTTGTATGCTTTACATGAGCTTGGCAAGAAAGGTCAAACATCAAATAAGTTTCTGAAAAAGCGATACAAATAAAGAAGTGAAATCATTTAATTGTTTTTTGTAAGCTTGTTACAGTGGGTTATACTGTCGATCTGTTGTGTTATTATATTTCATAATGTTTCTTCTGTATGTGCAGACCAGAATATATATTTTTATAATCTTATGTTAGTCCATTTTCCTCTAAGTACGTAAACAAATAGATTTAATCGAATATACCCACGATCCTATCAAAGTGGATGACGCCAGTGAAAAAGAGAGAATACTGTATTTTTTTTATAAATACTAAATCTTACACGTATATTTATACAAAACACAAGAGGTGGGACGATACATGCAACGATAATTCAACCTAAATGCTAATGGCCATGATGCTCACCATGTTTCACCACATTATTGTGTTTAGCCGCTTTTCCTAAGTCTGCTTCATAACAAACTGTCAACGCTGCTGCGATGAGTGAACTTGGCTCTTATTAGTTTCCGGGCTACACAAAGTGAAACGATGTCCGAAAATAGAGCAAACAAAATCGTGAATAACCTCAAATGAGAAACGCAGCGAATTGTTGCTTGTTGACGTCTTCAAAGTGACATTTCCCGTATTCGCTGAGGGAACTCGTTCACTCGGGGAGGTCCGTGATCATTCCGAGATGTGGCAGCAGCGATGAAAACCGTCCACTACTGGCTCTCTTACCTGTGTGGTGCATGGTTTTTCACACTTTCTTCGCGAATGCATATTCATACACACGACGGATCATATTTTTAGATTTCGCGTGGCTGCAGCCAGCGGCGACAGCGGAAAAAGCTAACGCAGCTCGTCGTATCATTTTGCACAGTGTTGTGCAAATGGTGTCCAGCGAACCGTGGCATTAGGAGGGACACAAACTTTCGAAAAATCGATTTTTCATTCCGTAGATATTGCGGAATTCATTGCTATTTCATTTTTTTTAATGAATTGATATGATATTTCAATAATTTTTGTGATAAATGTTTTCCCCCCATAAGAAAAGGAAAATTTGATTCCATCATTGATAACGAACTCATTTATTACCCCTTCGATCAATTCCAGGCTTTTCAAATACTCCCTAATTTATCTAGAAACTCCTTTGTTTCAAACATTGGAGTGTTTTAAAACTTGTTCATATTTTGCGGAATATTTTTAGCACAATTTAGAGTAGGGAGCTGCCACTGTGCTGAGTGGCAGGTTTTTTTTTACTTTCATTCACGTCCTCGAGTCTTCAAGCCAAGCAGAAGCATCGGCGGAAGATCAGATGATGGAGAAGAGGCCCATCCATTTGATATCATACACTTTTCATTTTATTATCATTTGTTATTGGAGCAAATCAAAGTTTTTACTTCTTCCTCGGTGGGAGGATCTGGGGGCTGAACTGGACTTTTACTCATATGTAATGGAAAAAAAATCCGGTTTGGCTAAGATGTGCCATGGAAAGGAAAATTTACCTTCTGGCTCGTCGTACGGCAGCCTGCAACATTAGCATACATTAAAAATCATTATGATTTCACTGCAATGCAAGTCCGACTGGCGTGCCGTCCGAGTGAATTTTGCTGATGCTGTTTGTGACTTGTTATTTGTTTGAAGAGACGCGTTCAAAAGTGGGTGTAGAAAAAAATTGAAACAAAAATGCGCTCAGAGAAATGTGTTTTAAATGGAGAAAATGACGGCCTTGACAGGTTATATTATTTTTAGGATTGGTTTCAATGTTGTAACTAATTTTGTCCGTCTAGTTATTTGGTTTCGCCGACCACGTAGATATTATGGCACGTAACTTTGAGAAGATGGAGGAAGCCTACATCAGCCTACAAAAGCGAGTTTGTATCGGTGCTGAGGAAATCGAGGTGGTCGTAAAATTCGAGTACTTGGGCTCACTGGTGACTGCCGAAAATGATACCAGCAGAGAAATTCGAAGACGCATCATGGCTGTAGGGAGACTGTGAAGACTTGATCCCCTTTTCTCATTTTCGATGTATCACAGCCAAAAATAAATAAACTTACTTAGAAATATATCATTTAACGTTACTGGTGTGTGATAGTCTGTAAATTGTTGTTGATTGATACACAATCGATTTTTTGGAGTGCTGTAAAAAATCGTATTTAAATATATTCGGGGAGAATTGATCCCTCTCCAAGAGCTTGATGTGATAAAAGTATAAAGATGCCTTCCGACCTGCTGTGCGTATTCATGAACTTTTTTTTATATGGAATTCGACACTGCATGGAATCTTTGAATTTGGGGCGACTTGATCCCCCTTTCAATGATATCCACTCAATAAATATTTTTTCTAGCGAACCCTTTATAGATTATGTCAAATTACACAAAAATAGCCGCATGAGAACAAATTTAAATTATTTTGAATTTTTTCACCAAATTTTTGTATCGGTGACAAATGAGGGATCAAGTGTTTCCATATTGACGCAACAACTTAAATTTCAAATGTCTTAAATTTGTGATCGAATGTTGACATTTTGACCAGTACAGACCATTTGGCACATTTATGGCTTTGTGCCGTGAAAAAATAATAGCATTTGGTCATTGTTAGGAGAAGTTGTTCACATTTTGCATGTCAACTTAAGAAATCTTTAGGAGGGTCAAACCAAACAAACCGTCCTGCAGAATCAATACGTTTGAGCAGCGATTCTCAACCTGGGGTACCTTTACTGAAAAAATCTATCTAACTATCTAATGCCTCTGAAATAAAATCTAGAATCTAAAGGTTCGAAAGGCCCTATTTGAGAGGCTATGAGCCCTTTTTTTTGTTGAAAAGTTGAGTAGCCGGAAGCCTCCTTTCAAGAGGCTCGGAAGCCTCCTTTCAAGAGGCTCGGCAGCCTCCTTTCAAGAGGCTCGGAAGCCTCCTTTCAAGAGGCTCGGAAGCCTCCTTTCAAGAGGCTCGTAAGCCTCCTTTCAACAAGCTCGGAAGTCTCCTTTCAAGAGGCTCGGAAGCCTCCTTTCAAGAGGCTCGAAAGTTTCCTTTCAAGATGCTCAGAGGTCTCCTTTCAAGAATCTCGGAAGCCTCCTTTCAAGAGGCTCGGAAGCCTCCTTTCAAGAGGACCAGAAGCCTCTTTTCAAGAGGCCCGGAAGCCTCCTTTCAAGAGGCCCGGAAGCCTCCTTTCAAGAGGCTCAGGAAGCCTCCTTTCAAGAGGCTCCAAGCCTCCTTTCAAGAGGCTCAGAAGCCTCCTTTCAAGAGGCTCGGAAGCCTCCTTTCAAGAGGCTCAGGAAGCCTCCTTTCAAGAGGCTCGGAAGCCTCCTTTCAAGAGGCCTCAGAAGCCTCCTTTCAAGAGGCTCAGAAGCCTCCTTTCAAGAGGCTCAGGAAGCCTCCTTTCAAGAGGCTCAGAAGCCTCCTTTCAAGAGCTCAGAAGCCTCCTTTCAAGAGGCTCAGAAGCCTCCTTTCAAGAGGCTCAGGAAGCCTCCTTTCAAGAGGCTCAGAGCCTCCTTTCAAGAGGCTTGGAAGCCTCCTTTCAAGAGGCCTGGAAGCCTCCTTTCAAGAGGCTCAGGAAGCCTCCTTTCAAGAGACTCAGAGCCTCCTTTCAAGAGGCTCAAGGCCTCCTTTCAAGAGGCTCAGAAGCCTCCTTTCAAGAGGCCTCAGGCCTCCTTTCAAGAGGCTCGGAAGCCTCCTTTCAAGAGGCTCTCAGGCCTCCTTTCAAGAGGCTCAGGAAGCCTCCTTTCAAGAGGCTCAGAGCCTCCTTTCAAGAGGCTCCAGCCTCCTTTCAAGAGGCCAGGAAGCCTCCTTTCAAGAGGCTCAGAAGCCTCCTTTCAAGAGGCTCAGAGCCTCCTTTCAAGAGGCTCAGAAGCCTCCTTTCAAGAGGCTCAGAAGCCTCCTTTCAAGAGGCTCAGAAGCCTCCTTTCAAGAGGCCTCAAGCCTCCTTCAAGAGGCCTGGAAGCCTCCTTTCAAGAGGCTCAGGCCTCCTTTCAAGAGGCTCAGGAAGCCTCCTTTCAAGAGGCTCAGAGCCTCCTTTCAAGAGGCTCAGGAAGCCTCCTTTCAAGAGGCTCAGGAAGCCTCCTTTCAAGAGGCCTGGAAGCCTCCTTTCAAGAGGCTCAGAGCCTCCTTTCAAGAGGCTCAGAAGCCTCCTTTCAAGAGGCTCAGAAGCCTCCTTTCAAGAGGCTCAAGCCTCCTTTCAAGAGGCTCAGAAGCCTCCTTTCAAGAGGCTCAGGAAGCCTCCTTTCAAGAGGCTCAGGAAGCCTCCTTTCAAGAGGCTCAGAAGCCTCCTTTCAAGAGGCTCAGAAGCCTCCTTTCAAGAGGCTCAGAAGCCTCCTTTCAAGAGGCTCAGAAGCCTCCTTTCAAGAGGCTCAGCCTCCTTTCAAGAGGCTCAGAAGCCTCCTTTCAAGAGGCTCAGGAAGCCTCCTTTCAAGAGCTCAGAGCCTCCTTTCAAGAGGCTCAGCCTCCTTTCAAGAGGCTCAGAAGCCTCCTTTCAAGAGGCTCAGAAGCCTCCTTTCAAGAGGCTCAGGAAGCCTCCTTTCAAGAGGCTCAGAGCCTCCTTTCAGAGGCTCAGAAGCCTCCTTTCCAAGAGCTCAGGAAGCCTCCTTTCAAGAGGCTCAGGAAGCCTCCTTTCAAGAGGCTCAGAAGCCTCCTTTCAAGAGGCTCAGAAGCCTCCTTCAAGAGGCTCAAGCCTCCTTTCAAGAGGCTCAGAGCCTCCTTTCAAGAGGCTCAGAAGCCTCCTTTCAAGAGGCTGGAAGCCTCCTTTCAAGAGGCTCAGAAGCCTCCTTTCAAGAGGCTCAGAAGCCTCCTTTCAAGAGGCTCAGAAGCCTCCTTTCAAGAGGCTCAGAAGCCTCCTTTCAAGAGGCTCAAGCCTCCTTTCAAGAGGCTCAGAAGCCTCCTTTCAAGAGGCTCAGGAAGCCTCCTTTCAAGAGGCTCAGAGCCTCCTTTCAAGAGGCTCAAGCCTCCTTTCAAGAGGCTCAGAAGCCTCCTTTCAAGAGCTCAGAGCCTCCTTTCAAGAGGCTCAGAAGCCTCCTTTCAAGAGGCTCAGAGCCTCCTTTCAAGAGGCTCAGAAGCCTCCTTTCAAGAGGCTCAGAGCCTCCTTTCAAGAGGCTCAGAAGCCTCCTTTCAAGAGGCTCAAGCCTCCTTTCAAGAGGCTCAGGAAGCCTCCTTTCAAGAGGCTCAGAAGCCTCCTTTCAAGAGCTCAGAAGCCTCCTTTCAAGAGGCTCAAAGCCTCCTTTCAAGAGGCTCGGAAGCCTCCTTTCAAGAGGCTCAGAGCCTCCTTTCAAGAGGCTCAGAGCCTCCTTTCAAGAGGCTCAGAAGCCTCCTTTCAAGAGGCTCAAAGCCTCCTTTCAAGAGGCTCAAGCCTCCTTTCAAGAGCTCAAGCCTCCTTTCAAGAGGCTCAGAAGCCTCCTTTCAAGAGGCTCAGAGCCTCCTTTCAAGAGGCCTGGAAGCCTCCTTTCAAGAGGCTCAGAAGCCTCCTTTCAAGAGGCTCAGAAGCCTCCTTTCAAGAGGCTCAGAAGCCTCCTTTCAAGAGGCTCAGAAGCCTCCTTTCAAGAGGCTCCAGAAGCCTCCTTTCAAGAGGCTCAGAAGCCTCCTTTCAAGAGGCTCAGAGCCTCCTTTCAAGAGGCTCAGAAGCCTCCTTTCAAGAGGCTCCAGCCTCCTTTCAAGAGGCTCAGAAGCCTCCTTTCAAGAGGCTCAGAGCCTCCTTTCAAGAGGCTCGGAAGCCTCCTTTCAAGAGGCTCAGAGCCTCCTTTCAAGAGGCTCAGGCCTCCTTTCAAGAGGCTCAGGAAGCCTCCTTTCAAGAGGCTCAGGCCTCCTTTCAAGAGGCTCAGAAGCCTCCTTTCAAGAGCTCAGGAAGCCTCCTTTCAAGAGGCTCAGAGCCTCCTTTCAAGAGGCTCAGGAAGCCTCCTTTCAAGAGGCTCAGGAAGCCTCCTTTCAAGAGGCCTGGAAGCCTCCTTTCAAGAGGCTCAGAAGCCTCCTTTCAAGAGGCTCAGGAAGCCTCCTTTCAAGAGGCTCAGAGCCTCCTTTCAAGAGGCTCAGAAGCCTCCTTTCAAGAGCTCAGAAGCCTCCTTTCAAGAGGCTCAGGAAGCCTCCTTTCAAGAGGCTCAGAAGCCTCCTTTCAAGAGGCTCAGAGCCTCCTTTCAAGAGGCTCAGGAAGCCTCCTTTCAAGAGGCTCAGAAGCCTCCTTTCAAGAGGCTCAGGAAGCCTCCCTTTCAAGAGGCTCAGAAGCCTCCTTTCAAGGGCTCAGGAAGCCTCCTTTCAAGAGGCCTGGAAGCCTCCTTTCAAGAGGCTCAGGCCTCCTTTCAAGAGGCTCAGGAAGCCTCCTTTCAAGAGGCTCAGGAAGCCTCCTTTCAAGAGGCTCAGAAGCCTCCTTTCAAGAGGCTCAGGAAGCCTCCTTTCAAGAGGCCTGGAAGCCTCCTTTCAAGAAGGCTCAGAAGCCTCCTTTCAAGAGGCTCAAGCCTCCTATCAAGAGGCTCGGAAGCCTCCTATCAAGAGCTGGAAGCCTCCTTTCAAGAGGCTCGGAAGCCTCCTATCAAGAGGCTCGGAAGCCTCCTTTCAAGAGGCTCGGAAGCCTCCTTTCAAGAGGCTCGGAAGCCTCCTTTCAAGAGCCTCAGAAGCCTCCTTTCCATGAAGTTTGGAGGCTGTGCATCGCGGTGCAAAAATATCGCCAGCGTGGCAAAAACTATCAGCGGCTATGGATGGCTTACGCTTCAAACAAATAAACCTAATTTCGACCCAAAGTTGTTTTTTTATCAGTTGTTATTGGGATGGCCTGATCGTCATAAACTCTCCTGTCATCTGTCAGTAATAAAACACAATCAATCATATTTTTGTTTACGGACGAAGGAATGCGATTCGTTCGAACCGTTTCTCCATTTGATTTTGCTGGTGTAAACGAGAATGCACTTCAACTTTCGTCTGAAAGCGCGTTCGTTCGTAAACAAAAATATGGGATATGGAAATCAAGTAATTCCATAAAAAAGAATATGGGTGAATATGCAAAGACTGTTAAACGTGGTGGACAAAAGTTTTGATATCCGGAGTTGTAATAACGCAATACAAATGTGAATCGGCGTAGGAAATTATACATCACTGTGCAAAAATATCGACAGGGTGTCAAAAACTATCAGCGGCTATGGCTCACGCTTCTAATCTCAGCTGTCAGATTTTTAGCACTCGTAAACTTTAAGATTACGTAATTTAAAGTGTATGTACAATGAACCAACATATTTAGGTCACTTTGTAGCAATAATTTGTAACTTCATTCTGTCTGTAGACCCAGGATTGTGGGGTAAGTGATATTGCTATTGCATAGCGTTGGAACAATTTGTTTAGATAGTTTATCTTGACCACGACCACGAGTCTAACATTATCATGGAAGGTACAAGAGACAGATCTGTATGATAATGTAGGGTTTTTAGATTCTGATTCCGTAACGCTTAACGACATGAACGTATTCCAAATAAACGACTGATAAAAAGAGTTTATCTCGTCTTAAGCAGGGAGGCATTTACGCAGTTTTCATGAGACAATATTTTTGCTCAGCCACGATCTGAAATAAAACTACCAACATAGTTCACCACCTTTCTCGTTATGAGACAGCTCAAAGCTTACTGTTACCGTTGAACTACATTTCAGATTTCGCTGACTGCCAACCTTCAACTGGTGGCCGCGTGCGCCGTGAACTCATGTTCATGTTTGTAGCGGAGAAATTTTCGCCACAGCTTTTACATCATTAATAATAACCGACCTTTAGCAGATGAAAGATTTATGCACTTGCGAGTGTTGCAAACCATATAATTGTGACGCGTAGAAATCCAAAAATATGAAATTGAAAGATATTGAAACTTCTAAATATGCTTGAAAGTGTGAGGCTTTTCAAACATTTCACTCAACCAGTGGATGGCAGATTTAATACAACTATCGTATTTTAATAGCCTTGCGAGCAAAGGCGTAGGGTTGCCAGTCCGGAGATGGCGAGTTCGATTCTTGGTCCGATCTATGATATTTTCGAGTTGGAAACATTCTCGACACCCTGGGCATACTGTATCCATTGTCCTTGCCACACAAGATACATACTCATGTAATGGCGGGCATAGTAAAGCTTTTAATTAATAACTGAGGAAATGCTAATAGAATACTAAGTTGAAAAGCAGGCCAAGACCAAGTTGGAATGTAGAGCCATTTAGGAAGAAAAAAAAAGAAGTATGAAAAGCTAACATTTTTTAAATTAAAACCTTACAGATTTGTTTATGCCAAGATTTTATAGGTACAATAATTTTTAGATTTGTTTTTGGGTGTACAAAACAATGATTTTTGCCAATTATAAAACTTTAGAAAGCAATCGCGAATTTTCGGGAATCATCAATTGCCGTTTTCTCATTTAACGTGTGTATACTTTACTGGACTCGTAGAGCACGGTTCTTCTCCATAGGTAATCGGATAAATAGTTCTTACATCACCAACCTGGTGGTAAATTGCGATGAATTCGACATGACCATCGACCTTGACGATCAAATTAGCGTTGGTAATGTGCGTTGTTCGTTTGATTTTACCTATTTGGAATTACTGATTGCTCTTTGAAGTTGTGCCTTCATAGTTTGTTATAACCGTTCGCAGATCAACCTGAACTGGGTTGCTATATGGATTTATAGGTGTTCCCAATCTCAAAATCATCAAAACGTTCGTTCGTAGTAACAGTGACCACACAAGCACAACAGTAGATGGGTGCCACAAAGAAAACTATTTTTCCTCTGCTCGGTTTGCTAATCTTCGCTCAATCAAACGCTTACCTCAGACTGCGTAGCCCTAGAGACAGCCCCGCCGTTCGAGTGGGGAATTAGGCCATACATATCTTTCAAACTGGTTTAGACAATCGTTAGGCGATGGCAAAGCGAATGGAATCCCAGCTGTATATGTGTCATAAACTAGCGGAGTTTAGGTTTAAAGTTCCGACGGTTTCTTCGTGACTTTGGAAGGAGCAAAAAATCACACCCACCACAGAAGTCCGCCGCATATATCAACACAAAAACAGTGTTGATGTCGTTGAATGGGGGAAACCCCCATAAGCGCCACCGTGGCTTTTCCCACAAAAGTTTGCTGGCTGCTTCGTGCCGGCAGCCGGAAAATGAGTTTATAATCCTACACACTAGACGTCTGGTAATTATGTCACTGCTATACTGCGAGACTACTGGTTGGTAGCACATGTGAAAAGGCAATAAATCGTGAGTCCATTTGTCAATTAGCGGGGTGAAATCACAACTAAGGAAGTGAATAGCGAACGGATGTAAGTTACAGACTGTAAAGTTTTCAAATTAAACTTATTTTGCGTTTTACGGAGATTGTCTTCTTATTCTTTGTTGTCATTACAACCCCCACTGGGACATTGCCGCATCGCAGCGTAATGATCACTGCCAATGTTATTAACTGCCACTGCAAAGTTCCTTAGCCGAAATAACCTCTCCGCATTCGTATAACATCTTATGCCCTGGGATGTGGGATATTTCTGTCCAGAAAATTTCCTAAATCGTACCTGGAATCAAAATCAGTCACCCTCAACATGCTCTTGCTTTGTAGCTGCGCATCTAACCACTAGGCTAAAGAGAGTTTGTACAATGTTTAAAAACTCAGCAAATTTTCCGAAAATTATTAAATTTCCTATTGGTGATTTTTGAATGTTTGGAGAAACGTTGGCTCTGGCAGGCTTCAACCTATTGTTGTCAACAAATTTTTCAATACATATTACGCTCACATTTGGCCCTTGGAATTTTTGTATACCTAAGATTTTGAAAAAAATATCCTGCCAAAGCCGTCATTTTCCATATCACATGCCATGTTTATGACACTCCTTTGTTTGTGGCTTCTTCAATAGTGATGTACTGACGATTTCCATAGATTAATGTAATTCTACATTTTGTTGGGGGTTTAATAAGCTGTCATTTATATAACTGGAGATGATTCCGTGTTTTATTATCAAATATTTAACTTACTTTTATATGATTTACATTTAGGAAAAAATCAGTGGGAAAATATTCAAACGGCTCTATAAATTTGTGAGGAAGGGTGGTGGTGTTGCAAACACTGACTTCAGTGTAACATAAATCCTAAGCTGATTCAAGTAGTGAATTTCCTGTTATTCAGATCTCTAAGTCTCACTAGTGGTTCTATTCGGAAAAGATATTTGATTAATTGTTGTTTCTTCTTTTTATTTTCAGGTAAACATTATTTCCATCATGTAAATTTGATAGATGAAATAGAACTCGGTGAATTAATATTTCGGTGAGTAAGTACAGTGTTGTCAACATGGAGTGTATGACAATTGCCTCTAAGCATTTTCGTAAATAGGAACATCTGTCGTATTTAAAAGTATTGTTGGTCGATTTTAAATTTTTATGGACGTTTCTTGTAGTTTTTGATCTTACCCAAATACACTGAGGGAAACCGTTTTTCACTAATATTGTCTGAAAATATGAACAGATGACGGAAATTTCAGTCCAGAGTGTAAGCACATTCTGCTTCACAACTTTTAGGTGCATTACATTGCGGACCATTTACATTTAAGCTGAAAAAAATCATTAAAAAAGGGGCGAAATAAAAATAGCACCAATTCAGTTTTAGTCAATGTTTTCTAATATTTACTTCACGTCATTAAAAATTGCAATTTTGCACGACTTAGGCTTAGATTAGCTTGAATGACTGTACCCATCGTAGTTGCTAGTCGTGGTTGGCCGAGAAACAACAAATAATGCACAGTTCACCAATTGAATAGTTTTCTCGGGACTAGAAAGCTATTCTCGCTGTACATGCTTCGGAGTTTCTTTAATTCAAGACCAATAACGATGTCGGTCACGTCCTCACAGTCAATTAGGATAAGAAGAGGAAAATTAGTACGACACTCATTGCTACAAGAGACCAAGGAATCCTCTGCGTCTCCGTGAGCGTACTGGAAAGGAATACACCCGATTCTGTTTTTACACGGTTTTTTTACCCAATCCCATACAAAATTTTTGCAAAGTTGCTCGATTTTGCATGATTTGTCGTGAAATCATAAAACTTGTTTTACACGGATTTTCAAATTTTGAACTGAAAACTTTTTTTACACGGAACGCATCCCCCGTGTAAAAAAAGAATCAGGTGTAGTATGTTAGTTGGGAAGGAAATATATTGGAAATCGCCATATTCATGATGATACAAAAACGGAAAAGCAACGCGTGTCTTACGTATTTTCCCGAAGACTGATTCGATATCTTAACTACATCGCGACGACTAAAACGCGCACTGCACAACGCTTGCTCGATGGCTGATCCGAAAAAACACGCACTGAACTGATTAACTTTATTACCGGCCGCGCAATGCAGAACACAATATTTCGGCAGATCGCACGATCATTCTGCTGTCCGAAACAAGAGAAAACACGCACTGAACTCAAAACATTGCAATTGTGCACGACGTAAGTATGATTTACTCTTTTAGTTTACTGTTCCCTTGAAATTTCTTCACTCATATTCTGCCGTAAGCAGGTTTCTCTTCCCTCGCTTGTCTTTGGGATGGCCATTATTGAAATTTTCCTATAATCGTTCGACTACGGCATGTGATCGGAAGCCTTTGGATCCGATTTCACTGAAAAAGAGACATGCATCATTGTAGGATTTCATTTTAACCATCTATTTCGAAGGAATATGCTGCGCTCGACCCATTTCTGCTAAATTAACAAAAATAAAGCTCTGTTTCACCAGTTTTTTCACTTTCTATGTTAATTGTTAGCAACTGACTTGTATTCGAAATAAATAACGGTTAGAATTATTATATTATACATTTTTTTCCAAGTGGTGCTATTTTTATTTAGCACCTTTTTGCCTTTCTCGTACAACACAGTTGTGCCGAAAGGCTATCTAATCCCTCCGGAAACTAACTTTTCATAGAACCCTCAGAGTCTGTCTATCCGTGTGTATGTGTGTGCACAAAATGTAAGAAAAAAACTTTTCATACAATAATCCATAATCGATTTTCTCGCAACAAGTTTTATTCGACAGAAGGTAAAGCCTTGTTGATCACTATTTAATTTGATAACGATCGACCGTTCAGGCCACCATATAAGGTTGGTGTCTTGGCTGAATGCGAGAAAGGTAGTATCACTACTCGGTGAATTAAGTGAGGCTTTTAATTAATTTTTCAGCTTAAATGTCCCACATCAATATCAATGTAATGCACTGAAAAGTTGAGGAATAGAATGTGCTTCATTACTGAATTGAAATTACCATCATCTGTTCATAATTTCAGAAAATATTAGAAGAAAACATGTCGGAGCTATTTTTTTGCTCAGCGCATGAACAGTTTGATTTCGTTCTGCTCTGATGGAATAAGGAAGTTTTGAAACACCTCTTGTGATCTTTGGACACTCAACCGGTGGTCATATTTAACGTAAATACCGGTACTGAAGACGGAAAATACCGGTATTTTTGGTAATTTAAAATATTTCCTAATTCTAAATTTTTGCCTTTCTCGTATACAAAGTATACGTAAAGGCTATAGGATCACTCCAAAACATAACTTTTGATAGAAGGCTCGGAGACCCATAGTGTTATATACCAATCGACTCAGCTCGACGAATTGAGGCGATGTCTGTATGTGTGTACACTTTTTGGTACTTAGCATTATTCGATTTGCTCGCAACAAGTTGCAGTCGACGCGGATTGCGGTCTAGTTGTTTCCTATTGAAAATTGGCCCGATCGGTCTTTGCGTTCCAAAGTTATTGAAAAAACATTGTTTTTCTGCCAAGGAAAAAAAATTCAAAAGCGAAAAAAAAAAAAAAATTTCTAAGATTGCAGCAATGTATTTGAAAAACCGCAAATGCATATGAATTGATGGAAAAAGTAAAATCTATCCCCCTAAAGTGCTATTTCGACCTCTCTTATGTGTTTTTCTTATTTTTTTTTCAATGCGCGAGAAAGGCATCACCAACGCTAGGTGGATTGATCTGGTTTTTTTTATTGGTGGCTGATATCATGTTATCCATGCACAAACGGTTCTTAGTGTTAAAGAGGCCCATTCAAAAAAACGATGATTGATTTGAAGCTTCAATTCAAATTCATCGTCAGTCATGATCATGTTTTGGCAGTAGGTGAAATAATTCAAGCCCTCGAACCTGTTCAAGCTGCTGTGGGACTACTCTGCCGTACGCTAGGTATATGAAGCCAACGTGGCGCTCCAATTTATGTTTGGGCAATTATCAAATCAAGCCACAGAAATTTCCAACTTTTCCGATGCTCTCAAAGAACAAATCCAAGTTGAGAGACGATAAGAATACGCCGATTTTTTTGCTTTGCTGATCTTTGAAGATCGGTTCGAAGAAGATGCCAATATGGATGATTTTTCTGGTTTATCTGTTAAAAAATAACTCGTGAAGAGTCTGGAGCTACGTTGATGCCAGGAAGCAATCCGTGAAGAATTTTTCTACAAAGAATCGGAACGGTTTAAGGGCAAGTACTTGACACTGATTTTCGACGGTCATGGAACTATTCGTCCAACTTCCGTAGAATCAGAGAGGGAATTCTAAGCAGCTGGCAACATTGCCAGCAAAATCCGATTAAAAATCACTATAATAAAGACTCCGTATGTTATGTTCAATCAAAGTTCTACTTTGCCCAACTCAACAAGCAATGAATTTAACATTTAAAATTTGCCAACAAATATTGATTTTCACCCAAACGCCCAAATTTTTTTTTTAAATACAAAATGTTTCACTAATACCGGTATTTTTCGGTATCGACTCCACCAAATACCGAATACCGGTATTTGTCAATAATGGCCAATACCGATCATCCTAGATCGGACAGAGCTCCGGCAAATTTGGGGTTGGGGTTGCACTCCTTCGGGACAACATTAACGCTATTAGCAGCCGAATGAATGGCATTTATTCATTTAATTTGCGAATTTATGGTACCGGTTGTGAGGAAAATGTCGCTTCTGAGACCGCAGCCACATATTGCTTGCCTGAAAATTTCTCTGCGAACTTTGAGAGTTTTTTCTGCCTTAAATGTTCCGCAATATGTTTCATATAGCTTCCGCGCTCGCGATTTAGCGCTCTTATTCTACTTATCATCACGATTGGGTGCAACACCCACTTTTAATGTCTTCAAACCTGCACTTTTCTTCACTTTCTGAACTTTCTGGAGACATTTTTCGGGTGCATCTTAAAGGCGCTTATAACTCTTTTTCTCTCTGCTACGAATCGATCATTATGATTTCCACCGGAACCGACCTTTCTCTTCCATATTAAACACTCGTGGAAGTGTTTGAGCACGTCGGTAAAAGTGTATATTGCGAATTGCGATATTCAACGGCTTTCCAATTTTCGGACTTTCTAATTAGCCACTGTATGTGATTCATTAGAAAATTATTCTTATTACACTTTTGGCAACATATTGATAAAGTCGGCGGAAGACTTTTGCTACGTTTAGACAAGAAAGTTGAACATGTTTAACTTTTGGCAAGTAAATTGAATTCATCTGAGTTGTTCAATTCACTTGCCCTGTCAAAACGTAGCTTTATTCGAGTCAAGTACGAGCTACTGAAGACAAGTAAGGTTGATGTTGAGGTCGAAATACGTAATTTGGAAGGTACTGTAAAGTTACAATCAAGTAGTGGAATAAAATAGGATAATACTATCTAATTTTATGAGAAGTGCAGATATCCCACTTTTTTTTGTCTTTATTTGAGAGGTTTTCAGCGCTAGGCTGCCTCACCTCTTAACACTACAAAGCACTACAAAATCGTTCATAAGACTAGTATATTAGTATTTTAACCGTGTAACGTTTCCCCTAAGACGCTCGCAAATAATTAATCACTCTGAAAAATGTATGTTGTTATATTAGCATAAATTGATCATATTTATGCAATTTTCTAACCGAAAATCCGTTGGGAGGTCCAAAGGAGGAGAGACACAGAAGAAATAATTCCGGAGAACCTTTCGAACTGTTTTGCGCTTCCGAACGGAAATCTTTTTGAGCTTTCCAAACAATACCGCACTTCCGAACGGAATCTATTTAGGCTTCGGAATCCCTAAAAGATATTCCTTGAACAGAAACTGAAAAGAAATCCATTCAGAAGCCCAGATTACACCACTTGGCATTTTAAAAGTATTCCTTTCGCAAGTCCGTTTGAAAGTAAAGTCCAGAATAATTTCGTTTAGAAGCCCAACAAGGTCGCTCGGAAACCCAAAAGAATTCTGCTTTGGAAGCCCAAAAAATGTCGTTCAGAATCCCAAATAGTTTCGTTCGGAAACCGAGTGAAAGTACTTGTTTTGGGTTTACGAACCGTGTTTTTGCCTTTCTCGTACAACAAAGTTGTACCGAAAGGCTATCATTTCACTCTGAAAACGAACTTTTTACAGGAACATCTGATAGTAAAGTTTCTTATACCATTCGGCTCAGTTTGATGAATCGAGGTGATGTCTGTGTGTGTGTATGTATGTGTGTGTATGTATGTGTGTGTATGTATGTGTGTGTATGTATGTGTGTGTGTATGTTTGTGTGTCTGTATGGTCACTTTTTCAACCTCAACTGATTTTATCGCAACAAGTTGCATTTTGCAGAGCCACTCTTCTAATTACATGCTATTTAATTTCATCAAGATTGATTAATGCGTTCGCAGCTGACAAGGAAAATTGTTTAGGCAGTTTTCCATTTTTTCCCATATAATCGGGACTACGAGCATTGAGCAGCTACCATTCTATACATATATATACATACATCTCATATATATTTATACATCTCCTTATTTCCGTATTATATTATGTATGCGGTTTTGTTAGTCTTCTATTTATATTTAGAAATCGTTCAAAAATGGCATCGGGGCTTTGGCGAAGGGGGGTGGGGGTGTCGTTGGTTGAATAATCTTAAATGTATTTGACAATATTCTAGTCGGCCTTGAGAATTATTGGCCTAATTTTCAAAATGTTCGTGTACATTTCATTTTTAACCCTAGAAGTCTTGGAGACCCATGATGTTATATACCAACCCGTCCAGTTAGTCATAACAATTATATCAATATGTGTTACAAATAACAATACTTGAAATAATTTCTCTCTCAAAAATGGATGAAAGAAAATTTCACGATCGTCATAACTTGATTATAACATAATGCATTATGCTTATTTTACAGAAAACAAAATTGCCAACATTTTTGGTAGATAGGAATTGGAAAAAACGAAGCTACCACCTTCAGTATATCTTGATTTAATCGAGAAAGGCATCGTCACCGCTAGGTGGATTAATTTAGGTTTTTTTGGTTTTTGGACCGGAGCTCTTTTTGGCTTTCGGAAGGAACTCTTCTGGGGTTTCGAATCGATTCCTTTTGTGCTTCCGAACAAAATAGGAAATTCCATAAGTATTCTAATCCCTTGTCCAGAAGCAGAAAAAGATTCCGTTCAGAAGTCTAGAACGCTCCAATCGAAAGTCCAAAAGGATTTCGTTCGGAAGACCAAAATATTCCGTTCGGAATTCTAGAATGATTTTGTTCAGAATCCCATTAGAATTCTGTTTGGAAGTCCAAAAATATTTCTTTAGGAAGCCCAGAGTGATTCCTTTCGAAAGCCCAAAAGAATTTCGGTCAGAAGCTCGAGGGGATTCCGTTAGTAAACCCAGATGGAGTACGTTCGGAAGTTCACATAACTCATACATAACTCTGTACGGTAATCCGTATAAACGGATAACTTTTGGGCACCCTAATGGAGCTCTTTTGGGCTTTCGAACGGAATCATTTTGGGCTTCAGAATGGATTCCTTTTAGACTTCTGAATGAAATCTTTTTAGGTTTCCGAAAGGAAGCTAAGAATCTTTCCGTTTGGAACGCAAAATGAATTATGTTCAGAAGCCTAAAATGCCCCGCTAGGAATTTCAAAATGATACCGTTTGGAAGCCTTATAGAATTCCTTACGAAATCCCCATAAACACATTACCCATGTAACGATTTTGTTTGAAAACTCAAAATGGTTTAATTGGAAAGCCCAACAGGATTCGGTTTGGAAGCTTAAAGTTCTCGAAATTGAATGTCTGTAACTTCAATCAAAAGTCTGTATGATGCGATGTAATCTGTATGTATGCAAGACCGCCTTCGGGGGGGATCCTTCAGCACGCAAGTAGCATGGTTCAAGGTACTGCTAGCGAACACCTTAAAAGTTCTGGCGCTAGGGATGCTGAAAATCGGTTGGTCGGCATGTCCATATTTCAGCCACCCTCGGTAGAAAGGTGTTTGAGGTGCCTCGATTCTGGCCACAAGTCCTGGGACGCCTTGAAAGCAAAGCTGAATCATAGCCATTGAGCATCTGCTCAACGAATCTGTGTCTAAAGGTCGAAGGGCAAAAGGTCGAAAGACCAAAGGTCTAAAGGACAAAAGGTCTAAAGGACAAAAGGTCGAAAGTATAAAAGGTCGGAAGGTCGAAAATTCGAAAGGACAAAATGTCGAAGGACAAAAGGTCGAAGGTCAAAAGGTCGAAAGTCAAAAGTTTTAAAGGACAAAAGGTCGAAAGAAACGAGGGTAGAAGAATGATAGAAGGTTGAAGAAAATACTGGTTGAAAAAATAATTGGGTCAAAAGGACGGAACATCCAAGACAAAAGGTCGACATAAAAAAAGTCGAATAGACAGGTTGGAGGTTTCATTTCATTAATCATTGACTGTTCTAACGAGGTGTGCCTTATATTTTAAACAGGCGCTATTCTTTAGAATTTACTTGACGCTATACATCAAATTTTTGTTTTAACTCAAAATCACTATTTTGCTTTCTAAAACCATCTGAATACATTTTAGGAAATACATTCAAATAAGCGATTTCATCATTTACACCTTTTTAAAAATTGTTTTTCTAGTTTTGAATTAATATTTAGCCAGAATTGAACAAGTATTTAAGTTTATATTATTGACCGACAACAAAAACTTTTCGAAATCTGAACAATTAAAAAATACACAAAGAAATATCAAAGCTTCCGATCTAAAGGCGGTTTTGGGCGTTAGAGGGTTACTAGTTGACCTCAAAATGAAACAACGTTTCACAAATCACGTAACGCAAATTTGGGCATTTTCGTACCCCTTCCTACTTAACAGTGTATCGTAACGGTTTCTAATAATAATAATAATAATAAATTTATTATATTATTTATATTATTTTGGGGAAAAAAAGAGTAGCACTGTAATTGATCTACACAGCAAATAGTTTTGAATATTCAACGACGTTTAAAATTGCACCTGAAACCTTCAAACGAATTAACATTCAATATTTAATTAAATTTGACTAAATTTCACAAGCAACCACCTTTTAAGTTTATTTCGATTTAACAGAACAGTAAGATCGATTGAATATTGCGTTTATTTGCATGCTCCAAATATGTGCATAAAAATACATTTAAGATCACAACATATTTTTATCTGTGTAGAATGCGGTGTTGCAAATAGTTCAGTAACTTATATGACATTTGCAGCACAAACACCCGGCCTAAACAAAAGATGATACATTTTTGTAAACGAAAATGTATCATCTTTTGAGCACATAAAAATAAAATTACTGCGAAACTCGAAAGAAAAACCTATAATAAAAAGAAGGAAAAATTCAACAATAAAATATAATTAGGTGAAACATCAATAAATATGCGAATCTCGACAAAACCGCCCATGACTAAAAAAAGGAAAAATTCAACAATGAAATATTATCAGGTAAAACATAAATAAATATAAATCTCGGGTACTTATTCAAAAGGACGTATGTGATTTTGTAAACAAAGCTACAAACATCGATTTGTCCAATTTGATAGAACTCCCACGCAAACCATTACCACAGACTGGTAGGGGATGCCTTCTGCTGCCTGTTGGTGGTATTGATTTGTGTGCGAGTGCTATCAGATTGGACAAATCGACGTTTGAATCTTTGTTTACACAATCACATACGTCCTTTTGAATAAGTACCCGAGAAATGTGCAAAAGAATGGTTGATCAAAACTCGACGTTTTGCCTATTTTTTTCGACCTTCGAGTTTTTGATCTTCGATTGTTTATCCTTCGACGTTTTTACTTTCGACTTTTCGTCCTTTGACCTTTTTACTTTCGACATTTTGTCCTTCGACGTTTTTACTTCCAACCTTTTGACCCAGATTTTTTGTTTCGACCTTTTGTCCTTACGACCTTTCGACCATTTGTCCTTCGACCTATCCACCGAAATCTGGACTAAAATTTGAAAAAGGCGTAACAGCCAAAATTTATTTCTTCTGATTCTTTGTCCACATATATAAATAGCTGTATATGTAGACCAAGAATCAGAGTAAATAAATTTTGGCTGTTACGCCCTTTAAAAATGTTGGTCTAGAAATATTTATTTTTAAGGCGAACGTACACATAAACGTACACTATTTGATGGTAGTTATGTAGGAACTGGTGCGAATCTTGGTTCTCACTGAGAATAAACGAATTCAAATTAGAGTCAAGTTTCAAATCCAAATTAAGGTGATGTATTTCTGTATGATACATTTTATGTGTTCAATCTAACACTGCTCTTATATTGATTTTGGTTCAACAGGTACGACTGGGAAACATCCATTGCACGCTGATGAAGGAATTCAAGGATGTTATCGATCATTTAGTAATTTGCGTTCGATCATTTAGTAGTTTGTCAATAACTCATTCCAGAAGCTGAATTTTAATATGTGTTGTATGGTGGACTTCTAGTGTGAAGGTTTTTCTACAACTCTGCCTAATAGTTTGTTGTTTGAATTCCACTAGACGGTGTTGAACTTAATCTATAGATTAAAAAACACATTAAAAAAGATTTAAAAAAAAATCCACTAGTAACGGAGTTATCGCTATAGTTTCAGTAACTTTGACTAAATGATAACAAAACGCCAATCATTTAGTTTAAGTTACTGCAACTAGCGCTATAACTCCGCTATTAGTTGAATTCTAACAACGAACCATTAGGCAGAGTTGTAGAAAAACCTTCGCATTAGAAGTCCACCATACAACACATTTGGAAATTCAGCTTCTGAAATGAGTTATTGACAAACTACTAAATGATTGAACGCAAAATAACTAAATGATCGATAACATCCTTGTAAAGGATTGCTCGATGCATTCAAAAGTTATGACGAATGGGAATGTATTGACGCACATAGTTTGAGCATTGAATAGAATAGCTGTATGAATAATTTAGCGTTTATAGATTGAAAATATTAAATGAAAGTAAATCATCATCATATTAAATTTGGTCGTTACATGTTTATTAAATACAAGATATCAGTGCAGACACGAGAAGTTTTAGTTCATATATCCCTGCCATATGGATCCGTGAAACATTGAATTCATTGTTACGAAAGAGAAATTGGAAACTGAGGTCTCTATCCGCATAACAGATGGTATCCTGACCTGCTGCTGCTGCTGATTACTTTCGTTTAGGTTCATTTTTCTCTTTAATAGAATAATTTTTCATGGCCCAGTCTTGAAGCTGCAGTTTGCATCCCGTATTGCAGTTCTAAATTCTTTTCTCCATATCCGTTGCTTCTTGTTTGGTATTATCCATAGGAAACATCACGAAGCAAAACCGAGTGCATCTGCTCCTGAAATGGATTTTCTCTCGAAAACGAATGAATAAAGCAACATGTGCAACGGGGATGAGCACCGCATGTGCCGCTCTCATAACTTGCAAGATAAATGAAACTGTCTATCTATCTCTACATCTTATCTGTCGGAGAAAAAATGCATCTGTAGAACCTGCATCAGCATCGACAGACGGATTTGCTCTTGCCCGTGTCGTGTCAGGTTCGCTTTAAAACGCGAGAAGATCAAGGCCGGAAGTGTGGCTCGAATTTCATGAACCACCACACACCTTGTGAAGAGGAGTGTCTTTTTTTTTCGAGTGCTTCCGAGTACGCTTTTGGCGCAGGATCTAATCTACGAGTGCGTGTGAATTCGGCAGAGAAATTCCTCTGAAACTCTCTTCATACATGCGCTTAGTTGGACAGCCAGTGATTGCGGTAATAACGATTATCTGCGCGTTGCAAAGCGGTACGCTGGTTGTTTCCTACTACAGTTGGTCCCGTTCGGTTGCGGTGTGGTAAAATGTGAACAAGAAAATATTTAGGCATTTCGCGTGCTACCTTTCACGTGATGATGGCGATGGATAGCTCTTGCATAATTATGCCACTAAACCGTTACGGCCGCGCGGTGATGAGCTACATATCGTTACCGCTAATATTGCTGTGTGTGATACCATTTTTGATACCATGGTTGGAAAACGGGCCGAGAGCAGTTCAGCCAAAGCTTTCCATTGCTGAGGAGACGCGTTTGTTTGGGGCTCCGACGACGACGGTGATGATGATTATGGGAATTTTGCACGTTTGATTAGTTTGCAATTGTTCGGATTGCACAAAAGCGGAAAGCTACAAGCAAACCTGATGAATCATCGTAACGAATGGGCCGTAATTCAGCAGCACCATTGGGCATTGTTTCGACAACTATGTTTGTGTATACAGCGCATTGTTAGACATTGCGGTATGAGGTTGAGAATATGGATCAAACGGAATGAGTAGGTGTAAAGTGATGTTATAAAGCAGGACAATGTGTTAATTAATTTTATATTGGTTTCATAACACCAATCTTTGTAATTAATTGTTGCCCCAGAAAATAAATTAGTTTATCAACAAAAAAAAAATGTTTGTTCGATTACATTGCAGTTTTGAATTATGTTTTACCAATGTTTGCACACTGAACACTGAATTTTATGCAATTCTCTTTATGAATAACAAAATATATGTAATTGGATTAAATTTTAAACTATTTTTCCGTACTCTGTAATAGTAAAGCTTAAGGCTAACAATTAGAAACTCTCATATTTTTTTGTATAAGTATCACAATTATGTGACTACAATTTTTTACGTATTACGTAACAGATACGTATTTCATTATCCACTTGAAAACTTTATCAGGGTTTTGTTATGGGTAACTGAAAGCATTTCTAGAAGGAAAATAAATACTGTTCATACAAAAATTAACTCTGCTTTTCAATTTCATTCTTCTAATTTTATCACTTTTATTAACCATATCTCGACCTCAACCGTGAAATAGTGTTCAATACACCCTAACTCGACTTGGCAAAGTCATCATAACACATTGTAAATCTGGAAAGACGTCCCAGACAGACAGTCCACAGCTTTAAACCCACTGAATGAAGCGTCTAACAGTAGTTAAATAGCTACCGACGGCGTTCCTGAATTACGATATTCCGCGAATTCCCCTTCCTCTCGAAAGTATGCATAGAGCTTACCAGACATCGTCGCGTCGTCGGTCGTTTGCCAGTCAGCTGGGTCTGGGTGTTCCATGGCTGGAATCGTTTGCATGCCAACCGGTAATAAACACACTTCACTGGTCGTCGGCGGCTCCATCATCGTCGTCGTTATGGGACTACTAACTGAATTGTTTTCAAGTGGTATTCTCCATTCCTAGGATTTTTTTTTACTTCTCTCTTTTATGCTTCAATGTTTCACACCCAAAAACCTTGAAAAAAGGTGAAACGGAAATCTCTGTCGAAAATCAATGTTGAAAAATATGCATTCTCACTAATTCACCGCGGGCAAAGACCGCGTCAGAACGGTTGCCGAATGAAGAATGACGACTGGCGGATACGGGGAATGTCACCGCTGCTGTTGTTGGAGCTGAGAAGAAAATCGATACTCCCGCAGTTAAAGGTAAATTTCCATAGACCGTTTTCCAAACAAGTCCGTTCCGTCTACAGGCGACGCATTTTGCCGACACGACAATAACGAGATGGTGTTTGGTGAAATGTTTTGTGCTTGTTGGTTCGCCCTCCTACCACCTTGACAGTCATAATGTAGATATTCTTAACCCAATGGTGCACCATTCGGTGTAACATTGGCCGGGTGGTTGTAGGTCGGGGGCCGGTGAGTGTAACGACCTTTTTGATGGGAGGAAAAATGGTCATTTCTGCAGTAGCGTTCGTTCGCAGGTGAGAAGAAAGCAAGGCATTTGCTGATGGTAGATTATTTTATGTGTCAAGTCTATGTCATTGAAGGGAGTCTAATTGAGGGTTGCCACGATGGTCATTTGGAGAGCAAGTGGAGGTTTTCGGCGGGTCATTATTTTCTGGGTAAAACCTTACTATTGCTAGCGTAGGCAAGGCTTGTATTGCGCATCACCCTTTTTTGAGGCGTTACGTGTGAACTTCGGCTTGCTTTTGATTTGCACAATTAATAAATACAAACATTTGATACAGCCGCTGTAATTATATGTGCAAATTAGGCAGTTCTCAATTTCTCAGTGCCAAGGTCAGTAATATTATATGAATGGTAGATGTTAGATTCTTATTTAGAAAGCGTGCTCTAATTATTTTAGGGGAAAGAAAGATTAGGATCTGTTGGTTTTTCATGCAAGGAAATTTTAAATTTCAGTTTGTGCTATGGGTATGGAATTATTAACCCGAACCAATAGTTCACATTTTAATTATAATCTTTTACTTAGTCTTAAAAGTGAAATGAAAACCAGCATAGATGTTCTTGTATATGCTTATTTCATTTCCCGTTTTGCCTTTCTCGTATACTAAGTATACGGAAAGGCTATAGAACTGCTCCAAAACCGAACTTTTAATAGAAGGCTCGGATATCCATAGTGTTATATACCAATCGACTCAGTTCGACGAGCTGAGGTGATGTCTGTATGTGTGTATGTATGTTTATTTTAATTAATATGACACACGCATTTGCCCAGTAGACCATTTCAAATTCAATTTATGATCAAAATTATTGTAACTGTTATTCAGTTCAGTCCAATTTCATGCAGATTTCTAGTTTGTGCCAACAAGCTGAATCGTATAATCTCAAGCGAACACTAAGAATCGTGATGAAGTTTTGACAAAATATTATTACTATCGAAGGTTTCGGTGCCGGGAAGAAGCACCTGTCTAGAATACTATTCGTTACCCCAGACCGTTCCCAAACAAATCACTTCCAAAGGAAAATTTGGCACTTCTTCTCTAAATATTGACATCCGGGAAGGGGCGCCTAACATAGCTCTGGTCCTCACAAGTTCCGATACTCACGCTTCCACGGGTCTTCCGATGACAATTGACCGTCAGCTAAGGGTTGCGTACTTAGCTGGTAGTGCAGCCTGGGCACTGTTGTCCTTCTGACATCAGCTAGAGTGAGAGGGTGCGTCCTGTGGGGTCTGCCTAGGATGTGGTGGGGTTCGACAGTGGGCTCTGTTGAACTTCTATAAAAAGCTGCATGTGTCCCCAAGCAGGCCCTATCAAAGCGACCGTGTGCCGCTCAAAGCGCACTAGCCTAGTCCTGGTGATGGATAGGACTTTAAACAAATTTGACCCGACTGATCGAGCGTCTGTCCACCAAGGAGGTGCGGCTCCAACAGCGTCTGTTCTGGCATCCAGCGGCTGAGTATGAAATGCTATTCCCCGGAAGCTATACCTAAGATGGCAGCCCCATCCCGGTGGATAGGGAACCTTGGGCCAACAACCTACTGTTCCCGAAACATCAATTTGTTCGAGAATCCGATAATGAAAGAATACGGACTGATTTTACGGCGACGACTCTTAGCGCGAAACAACGGACACGAATAGGAACATGGAACGTTTTAACCCTAGCCCAGCAGGGTAAATTGGCACAACTTGCCAATGAGGCACGCCACATGAAGCTTGAGATCCTGGGACTGAGTGAAGTCCGTTGGCCAAACTTTGGAGAACACAGAACGCCGTCGGGATAAGTTCTGCTATACTCTGGTTTACGAGGTGAACACGCTCCCCGGCAACGCGGAGTTGGCTTCCTACTAAGCGCTCAGGCACACTCTGCGCTTATGAAGTGGGAACCTATAAGTGAAGGGTAATCGTTGCCAGATTTAGAACACGGGTCCGAAACCTTACTATAATCCAATGTTATGCGCCAACCGATGCTGCCGATCTGCAAGACAAAGAGAACTTTTACAGTCAACTCAATGCCGTCGTAGATAGAATTCCGAAGGGTGATATCAAGATCTGTTTGGGCGACTTCAATGCGAAGATCGGATCCGACAACTCGAACTATGAGCGCATTATGGGACGCCATGGTCTCGGAGAAATGAGCGAAAACGGAGAGCTGTTCGCAGAATTTTGTGGTAATAACGACATGGTGATCGGGGGATCGCTCTTCCCTCATCGACCGGTTCACAAGGTCACGTGGGTCTCCCGTGACGGCTTTACAGAAAATCAAATCGACCACATCTGCATCAGCCGAAAATGGAAACGGAGCCTTCTTGATGTTCGGAATAAACGTAGTGCCGATATCGCGTCTGATCATCACCTCCTCATCGGCGAAATACGCCTGCGCATTGCGCGGATTCGTCGGCAGGAGGAAAGAGTTGGACGACGATTCAACACACGCCGACTGGAAGATGCCACGGTGAAACGGTCCTTCGTTGAAGAACTGGAGACGCGTGCTGCAGATATTCCGGAAGGTGGCAGCGTGGAAGACCAATGGACCGCCATCAAGAATGCCTTCATCGCCACCAGCGAGAACAATCTGGGCGAACTACGCACCCAGAGAAAACAATGGATCACCGATGAGACCTGGAGGAAGATAGAGGAGCGAAGAGAAGCCAAAGCCGCGATAGAGCGATCAAAACCAGAGGAGCCAAAGTTCTAGCCCGCCAACGATACGCGGCTCTTGAGAAGGAAGTAAAACGCTCATGTCGACGGGACAAGCGAGCGTGGGCAGATTCTCTGGCCGACGAAGGAGAGAGAGCCGCCGCAACCGGGGACATTCGCCTCCTCTACGATATCTCACGACGCTTAAGCGGGGCGAAGATGAATGCAACGTTGCCTGTGAAAGACGCGAATGATCAGTTATTGACCGACCCAACTGACCAGCTGAAACGCTGGTTCGAGCACTTCGAACAACTTTTTCAAGTGCCAGCCAGGCCATCACCACCTCGGCATGATCTGCCTAGGATCCGACGTATAACACGCGTCAATACCGAAGCTCCATCACTGCTAGAGATTCAAACAGCCATCCAAAGCATGAAATCGAATAAAGCCCCAGGGGTCGACCGCATATCAGCCGAGATGCTCAAAGCTGACCCCATGACATCCGCTCAACTACTGCATCGTTTATTTCATAATATCTGGGACACCGCAACTTTCCCGGTCGACTGGATGCAAGGTATCTTAGTAAAGGTGCCCAAAAAGGGTGACCTGACTGTATGCGATAACTGGCGAGGCATTATGTTGCTGTGTACCGTTCTCAAAGTTCTGTGCAAAATTATCCTAGCCCGGATTCAGGAGAAGATCGATGCGACTCTCCGGCGGCAGCAAGCCGGATTCCGTGCCGGAAGATCCTGTGTGGACCATATTGTCACGCTCCGCATCATTCTGGAGCAGGTCAACGAATTCCAAGAGTCCCTTTACTTGGTATTCATTGACTACGAAAAAGCTTTCGACCGTCTCAATCACGAGAATATGTGGGGCGCCCTGAGACGCAAGGGAGTTCCTGAGAAAATCATCGGCCTCATCGAAGCACAGTACGAGGCCTTTTCGTGTAGAGTGCTGCACAATGGGGTCCTGTCCGACCCTATCCGGGTCGTAGCTGGTGTGAGGCAAGGATGTATCCTATCACCGTTACTGTTCCTCATCGTAATCGATGAGATTCTGGTAGGTGCGATTGACCGTGAACCAAACCGCGGGCTGTTATGGCAGCCTATAACCATGGAGCATCTAAACGACTTCGAATTGGCTGATGACGTTGCACTCCTCGCGCAACGGCGCTCTGATATGCAACGACCTTGCCGAGCGCTCCTCTTCGGCAGGTTTAGTCATCAACGTCAACAAAACCAAATCGTTGGATGTAAACACGGCGACTCCTTCCAGTTTCACAGTAGCCGGGCAACCAGTGGAGAATGTTGAAAGCTTCCAATATCTTGGTAGCCAAATGGCGTCGGACGGCGGTACCAAGATCGACATAGGCGCACGGATCAAGAAAGCAAGGGCTGCCTTTGCGAGTTTAAGAAATATCTGGAAAAACAGGCAGATAAGTGAACGCACCAAAATACGAATTTTCAACTCTAACGTGAAATCTGTGCTGTTATACGCTAGCGAAACATGGTATGTATCAGTGGAGAACACTCAACGGCTGCAGGTGTTCATTAACAGATGCCTGCGGTATATAATTCGGGCTTGGTGGCCTCACAACTGGATCTCAAACAATGAGCTCCATCGTCGTTGTCACCAGAGGCCGATAGCAACAGAAATTCGGGATCTGAAGTGGGGCTGGGTCGGCCACACTCTACGTAGGGGCGGAAACGAAATCTGTAAACAAGCATTAGACTGGAACCCAGCGGGACATCGCAGCAGAGGCAGACCCAGAGGCTCATGGCGGCGAAGCCTCAATAAAGAAATAAAAGAAGTCGACCCAAATCTAACCTGGCAACAGGTTAAAGCGATAGCCGGGCAACGCTCAGGATGGAGATCTTTCAAGTCGGCCCTTTGCACCACCGGAGGTGTACAGGATCCGTAAGTAAGTAAGTCTCTAATTAGGTCTAGTAACGGCTCAAATTTATTATTTTTGTTAGATTTAGATGTCAATGGGTTACTTATGGTTCCATTGTCACCTCGGATCATTCCGGTCATATTGACCAGGAGAGGTGAATATTTCCTAAGTTGGGTCTGATTGCGTGATGGCTCAAAACGTTTGCTTGACTGCAATATGGATATTGTCATCGCTCAAGGTGAATATACAACTGATCCCGCGGTGAATATCAAGCTCACCACGTGTTTTTGTAGTCTAATTTCCAAAAGCATAAATCAAACGTTATAATTCTCGTACAGTGCTGAAATTTTAGTCGATTGTTAAGAATAAGTAAACAAATGATCTACCATTGTTTCACCCCTTTGCGCGTTATGATTCTTTAAACTCGTGATTTCGAAAAATAACTGGATAAAGCATGTGGTTTCCAATATGGCCGATTTGTGATTTTGTTGTGTAATCACCTCAATTGACGTTCATATCAGTTTATTGCGGAAATCCTCCGCCCGAAACGTTTTTTGCGGAAATTCTCCTTCATTTGGCCGAATAGGGAATTTTGCCGAATAGGTCATTTGAAAAGTCAGAAATTATGAGTGAGAAGAGAGACGTCTCAATTCTCATTCCTTATAACTCACTTCTCACTGTAAAAAGTCACGCTTCTCACTTTTTACAGTGAGAAGTGAGGAATGAGGAATGAGAATTAAGACGTTTCTCTTCTCACTCCTAATTTATCACTTTTCAAATGACCTATTCGGCCAAATGTCCTATTCGGCATTTGGACGTTTGATACGTTTTTTACAGTGAGAAGTGAGACGTTTTAATTATCTTAAAAAATGAGAAGCGTGAAGTGAGTAGTGAGACGTCTCACTTTTTACAGTGAGAAGTGAGGAATGAGGATTGAGACGTCTCTCTTCTCACTCCTAATTTCTCACTTTTCAAACGACCTATTCGGCCAAATGCCACGGCAAATGCTGGGTAAAGCCATGGTACCATTGGTACTTCGCGTACCAGAAGGAATAAAATAGACCCCATCTCGCGGTCCTTAGCCTCTTACCCAGCAACTCCTATCCCTACCTCCCCGTGGTGCTGGCCGGGATACGAGCAACCTTAGCGAAGATCGGGTAACCAACCCCGGTGGGAACTATGGTCGTATGCTGACAGGGAAGCGTCTGTTCTCCATGTCAGGATCGGCTCACAACAGCGTCTGTTCTCCATGTTAGGGGCGGCTGATCATCGTCCGAGTGCCAGCGAGCGACTCTAAGTGAAACTGTGCACCATGGAAATTTAGGAGGTTTGGTGTCAAGCCCTGCAAGCCAGCCTTTAAAAAACATAAGCAACGAACAATCAACAAGAAAGTACGGACCGGAACCATCGGCGAAGACCACTGCGACGAGAAGGGACTAGCGATTGGAAACTCGGTTCATAGAACTGCAAATCTATCAATTTCATCGGGAGCACACGCATACTCGCCGATGTGCTCAAGGACCGTGGATTCGGCATCGTAGCGCTGCAGGAGGTTTGTTGCAAGGGATCAATTATGCGAATGTTTAGAGGTAATCATACCATCTACCAGAGCTGCGGCAACACACACGAGCTGGGAACAGCTTTCATTGTGATGGGCGATATGCAAAGGCGCGTGATCGGGTGGTAGCCGATCAATGAAAGAATCTGCAGGTTGAGGATCAAAGGTCGGTTCTTCAACTTCAGCATAATCATCATCCATAGCCCACACTCCGGAAGCACTGACGATGATAAGGACGCATTCTACCCGCAGTTGGAACGTGAGTACGACAGCTGCACAAGCCACGACGTCAAAATCATCATAGGAGATTTGAACGCTCAGGTTGGCCAAGATAAAGAATTTAGACCGACTATTGGGAACTTCAGCGCTCACCGGCTGACGAACGAAAACGGCGTACCACTAATTGATTTCGCCGCCTCCAAGAATATGGCCATTCGCAGCACCTACTTCCAACACAGCCTCCCGTATCGGTACACCTGGAGATCACAACTGCAGACAGAATCACAAATCGACCACGTTCTGATTGATGGACGGCACTTCTCCGACATTATCGATCGACGTCAGGACATATCGTGGCGCTAACATCGACTCTGACCACTATCTAGTGATGGTTAAACTGCGCCCAAACTATCCGTCATCAACAATATTCGGTACCGACGACCGCCGTGGTACGACCTAGAGCGACTGAAGCAACCTGATGTCGCCACTGCATACGCGCAGCATCTCGAGGCAGCGTTGCCGGAAGAGGGTGAGCTCGATGGGGCCCCTCTTGAGGACTGCTAGAATACATTCAAAGCAGCCATTAACGACGCAGCGGAGAACAACGTCGGGTTTATGGGATGAAGTCGACGGAACGATTGGATCGACGAAGAGTGCAGACAGATTCTGGAGGAGAAGGACGCAGCGCGGGCGGTGGCGCTGCAGCAAGGTACCAGGCAGAACGTGGAACGTTATAGACGGAAGCGGAGACAGCAGACCCGCCTTTTTCAGGAGAAGAAACGCCGCCTGGAAGAAGCGGAGTGCGAGGAGATGAAACAGCTGGGCCGTTCTCAAGAAACACGCAAGTTCTATCAGAAGCTCAACGCATCCCGAAAAGGCTTCATGCCGCGATCCGAAATATGCAGGGATAAGGATGGGAGCATCTTGACGGACGAACGTGTGGTGATCGAAAGGTGGAAGCAGCACTACGAGGATCATTTGTATGGCGCTGAGAGTACAGGCAGTGAAAGTCAAGGCAGCGGAGGGGATGACTACGTCAGTTCAACGGACGATGGAAGCCAACCAGCCCCCACCTTGAGGGAAGTTAAGGACGCCATCCAACAGCTGATGACCAACAAAGCAGCTGGTAAGGATGGTATCGGAGCTGAGCTGAGCTGAGGGCCCCGAAAAGCTAGCCACTTGCCTACACAAATTTATAGTCAGAATCTGGGAAACTGAACAGCTACCGGAGGAGTGGAAGGAAGGGTTAATATGCCTCATCTACAAGAAAAGCGACAAGCTGGAGTGTGAGAACTTTCGAGCGATCACCATCCTTAATGCCGCCTACAAATTGATATCCCAGATCATCTTCCGTTGTCTGTCACCATTAGTGATTGAGTTCGTGGGAAGTTATCAAGCCGGCTTCGTTGACGGTTGACGGTTGTCGACAACGGACCAGATTTTTACTGTACGGCAAATCCTTCAAAAATGCCGTGAATACCAGGTCTCAACGCACCATCTGTTCGTTGATTTCAAGGCGGCATACGACAGTAGAGACCGCGTAGAGCTATGGAAAATTATGGACAAGAACAGCTTCCCTGGGAAGCTTACCAGACTGATCAAAGCAACGGTGGATGGTGTGCAAAACTGTGTGAAGAGTTCGTTCGAATCGCGCCAGGGACTAAGACAAGGTGATGGAATTTCGTGCCTGTTGTTCAATATTGCACTAGTCGGGCCTACTACGCGCTCCAGAAGAAACTGTGGTCAAACAAGATTCGCCACCGCACCAAATGTGTCATGTAATAGACGCTAATAAGACCGGTTGTCCTCTACGGACATGATACATGGACAATGGTCGAGGAGGACTTGCAAGCACTCGGAGTATTCGAGAGACGGGTGCTTAGGACCATCTTTGGCGGTGTGCAAGAAGACGGTGTGTGGCGGCGAAGAATGAACCATGAGCTCGCCCAGCTCTACGGCGAACCCAGTATCCAGAAGGTAGCTAAAGCTGGCAGGGTACGATGGGCAGGGCATGCTGCAAGAATGCCGGACAGCAACCCTGCAAAGATGGTGTTCGCTTCTGATCTGGCAGGTACGAGACGGCGTGGCAGCGAGCGAGATGGGCAGACCAGGTGCAAAATGACTTGGCGAGCGTGAAGCGTATTCGAGGATGGAGAGATGCGGCCTCGATCCGTGTATTGTGGCGTCAAATTGTTGATTCAGTGTTATCTGGTTAGATGTAGACTAAATAAATGAAATGAACCTAACCACCCTCTCCCAATCACTTCGTAGTACGTACATAAGAGTGCTACGCAAAGTCCTTTTGCTCAGAACGTTCTACATCAATGTTTCGTTGACGGTGAAGATGAGCGTGGACGGGAGTAGTAATCCTAATGCTTATCTCATTTTTATCTAAGATTGAAATTAAAGATTACTCTACTTTTCCACCTTGATTTCTGATAACAATCTGGATAAGAATTCCAAAAGAAACAGTAAAATACGAAGTACCCCGTTACAACGTTAATGTTAACGCTATTTTACATTTCAGTCGTAAATGGTCGGCCAAATCACACCAAGCGCCAACAAAAAAATAATCATTTTTCTGCCGAATCTATCATTCAGCAGGTTTAATTGATCGCAAAACGTATCGGATATCCCTCAATCCATTTGAAGTTTGAATCCACACGCTTAAAATCAATAACACAGAGATATGTTTGCTTCACACAAAACGGACCTAATGCAGAACAACACCTAGATGAGCGACAGTTACATAGCCACAAAAATAGCTCGTGTGGTTTTATTGAAGCTTGGATTTCAATATTTTCAACAGTATTTGGTTCCTCATGAAACAAGGAATCTGTACAAACGTTTACATGTTAAAAAGGACCGTTATCACGACCGTACGAGGCATTTTTGTGCCTGTGTAACTGTCGCTCATCTAGGTGTTGTTCTGCATTCGGTCCGTTTTGTGTGAAGCAAACACATCTCTGTGTTATTGATTTTAAGCGTGTACAAGTGCGATGAAAACAAATTGTTTGTTATGATTCGGAGAGGTTTTTGCCTTTCTTTTATCGTTGTTCGTTATCTATTGAGAGCGATTTCTGCAATTCCTGCCTCAAACCCATTGCTGAGGATATCCTACAACAAATGTATTAATTGATATGAAATGACTTACATTTTCCTTGTATGAACAAAATATCACAAATCAGTCAAAAAGCCGCTTGGTGCGGTTTGGCAGAACCCCGAAATAGGGTTACCATTTCGGTTCTCTATCTCATAGTGCCATCCAATGAATAACAATTAAATAAAATGCAAATGAATATGTGTCTAATTTTTATATATTTTCATCGGTTTGTTCCCCTTTATGGATACTCATTAGCAGAACCGGTAGAATTGTTGAATATTATAATTTTTTAAATGTAACCGTGTAGACATCGACAATGATGTATTTCCATCATGGAACATCAGTTTTGATACGTAAACTATTGACGAATCCAAGTAAAAATAAGAAGAAGACACACGACATTGAAAATTGAGATAAGCTTCCAGATATGTAATTCGGAACTTTTTCCGTATCATTCATCAATCAGATTTTAATTACATTTTGTCTAGAATTTATTATAAGCATTTTAAAATGATCTCCCTATGCTGAGCTGTAGGATCTGTCAAAGTTAACACCGTCGTGTGTCTTCTTCTTATTTTTACTTTTTTATTTATCATCAGACTAAGGCCGGAGTGGCCTGTGCTGCACATAAAAGACTTCTCCATTCAGCTCGGTTCAAGGCTGCACTTCGCCAACCACGCAGTCTGCGGAGGGTCCGCAAGTCGTCCTCCACCTGATCGATCCACCTTGCCCGCTGTGCACCTCGCCTTCTTGTTCCCGTCGGATCGTTGTCCAGAACCATTTTCACCGGATTACTGTCCGACATTCTGGCTACGTGCCCGGCCCACCGCAGTCTTCCGATTTTCGCGGTGTGAACGATGGATGGTTCTCCCAACAGCTGATGCAATTCGTGGTTCATTCGCCTCCTCCACGTACCGTCCGCCATCTGCACCCCACCATAGATGGTACGCAACACTTTCCTTTCGAAAACTCCCAGTGCGCGTTGGTCCTCCACGAGCATCGTCCAGGTCTCGTGTCCGTAGAGAACTACCGGTCTTATAAGCGTTTTGTAGATACTCAGTTTGATACGGCGGCGAACTCTATTCGATCGGAGCGTCTTGCGGAGTCCAAAGTACGTACGATTTCCAGCCACTATGCGTCTCCGAATTTCTCTGCTGGTATCGTTATCGGCGGTCACCAGTGAGCCCAAGTACACGAATTCTTCAACCACCTCGATTTCGTCTCCACCGATAGAAATTCGTGGTGGGTGGCTCACATTGACCTCTCTTGAGCCTCTTCCTATCATGTACTTCGTCTTCGACGTGTTGATGACTAGTCCAATCCGTTTAGCTTCGCTTTTCAGTCTGATGAAGGCTTCCTCCATCCTCTCAAAGTTACGTGCCATGATATCAATGTCGTCGGCGAAACCAAATAACTGGACGGACTTCGTGAAAATCGTACCACTCGTGTCAATCCCTGCCCTTCGTATTACTCCCTCCAAAGCGATGTTGAATAGCAGACACGATAGACCATCACCTTGCCGTAACCCTCTACGGGTTTCGAAGGGACTCGAGAATGCCCCTGAAACTCGAACTACGCACATCACCCGATCCATCGTCGCCTTGATCAACCGTATCAGTTTATCCGGAAATCCGTTTTCGTGCATTAGCTGCCATAGCTGGTCCCGATCGATTGTATCATATGCGGCTTTGAAGTCGATAAATAGATGATGTGTGGGCACGTTGTATTCGCGGCATTTCTGCAATACCTGACGTATGGCGAACACCTGGTCTGTGGTAGAGCGTTCACCCATAAATCCCGCCTGGTACTGCCCCACGAACTCTCTTGCAATTGGTGTTAGTCGACGGCATAAAATTTGGGAGAGTACCTTGTAGGCGGCGTTCAGCAATGTGATTGCGCGGTAGTTGCTACAATCCAGCTTATCGCCCTTTTTGTAGATGGGACACACGACACCTTCCATCCACTCCTGCGGCAGAACCTCATCCTCCCAAACCTTGGTAATCACCCAATGCAGCGCTCTAGCCAGTGCTTCACCACCGTGTTTAAACAGCTCTCCTGGTAGTTGGTCAACTCCAGGGCTTTGTTGTTTTTCAGCCGGCCGATCTCCTCCTGGATTTCCTGGAGATTCGGAGCCGGAAGTCGCATGTCCTGCGCGCGTGCTCCTAGGTTCATTACCATACCGCCACCGTTGTCTTCCACATCACCATTCAGGTGCTCTTTGTATAGTGCTGTTGCCACCTTTGGATCACTTCACGCTCGTTCGTAAGAAGGTTCCTTTTTATGTCCTTACACATATCGGGCTGTGGCACGTGGCCCTTACGTGAACGGTTCAACTTCTCATAGAACTTTCGTGCGTTATTAGCGCGGTACAGTTCCTCCGTCTCTTCACGGTCTCGATCTTCCTGCTGGCGCTTTTTCCTCCGGAAAATCGAGTTTTGTTTGTTCCGCGCCCGTTTGTATCGTGCCTCGTTCGCCCTCGTGCGGTGTTGCAGCAATCTCGCCCATGCTGCATTCTTCTCCTCAACTAACTGCTCACATTCGCCGTCATACCAGTCGTTTTTTCTGATCTGGAGCCACCGTGCCTAGTGCAGCGGTGCTTCCAATGACGGATCGAATATCTCTCCAGTCATCTTCAAGAGATGCTGCGCCTAGCTGCTCTTCCGTTGGGAGTGCCACTTCCAGCTGCTGCGCGTAGTCTTGGGCTAGTCTACCGTCTTGTAGCCGCCCAATGTTAAGCCGCGGCGGACGACTCCGACGCGTGTTGATCACCGTCGAGAGTTTTGAGCGCAGACATACTCGCGACGAGGTAGTGGTCGGATTCAATATTCGCACTGCGGTAAGCACGTACGTTCGTGATGTTGGAGAAGAATTTACCGTCGATTAGAACGTGGTCGATTTGGTTTTCCGTTTCTTGATTTGGTGATTTCCATGTGGCCTTGTGGATATTCTTGCACGGGAAGAAAGTGCTTCGGACTACCATTCCGCGGGAGGCTGCAAAGTTTATGCATCGTTGGCCGTTGTCGTTCGATACGGTATGCAGACTATCCGGTCCAATGACCGGTCTATACATTTCCTCCCTTCCTACCTGAGCGTTCATGTCACCGATGACGATTTTGACGTCCCGCAGTGGGCATCCATCGTATGTCTGCTCCAGCTGCGCATAGAACGCTTCTTTCTCGTCGTCGGATCTCCCTTCGTGTGGGCAGTGCACGTTGATGATGCTATAGTTGAAGAAACGGCCTTTATCCTCAGCTTGCACATCCTTGCGTTGATTGGCTGCCACCCAATCACGCGTTGGCGCATCTTTCCCAGCACTATGAAGCCGGTTCCCAGCTCGTTGGTGGTGCCACAGCTTTGGTAGAAGGTAGCCGCTCGATGCCCGCTTTTCCACACTTTCTGTCCTGTCCAGCAGATTTCCTGCAGCGCTACGACATCGAAGTTGCGGGGATGTAATTCATCGTAGATTATCCTATCGCAACCTGCGAAGCCTAGCGACTTGCAGTTCCATGTTCCAAGCTTCCAATCGTGATCCTTTATTCGTCGCCTAGTTCGTTGCCGATTGTATCGAGTCGTATTATCTTCTATGTTGTTCGTAATGGTTGTTTTTAAAGGCGGCTTATTGGGCCTGCGCAAACCTCCTGTCTCGTCGGAGGGCCGTCGTGTCAGGGCTGTTTAGCGTCCCACCTAACACCAGGACTTGGGCTTGTGCGCTTTGAGCGGCACACGGTCGCTTTGGCGGAGCCTACTTGCGGATTTATGCAGCTTTTTATAGAGGTTTAACAGGGCCCACTGTCAAACCCCACCACATCCTAGGCAGGCGCCACAACTCGCAGATGGCCTGGGGAGGGATCGTCAAGCCCTTGGACATAGTCCCTGCTGCCCCATTATTTTTACTTGGATTCGTCTATTTTCTTCACAGTATGAAAGCAGCGTTCGACCAAATCACGTAAAACGATATCTTCTGCTTTGCTGTTTCTCCAAACCAATAACCGACATGTTCCCATGCACGTCCAAACAGTCCAAACGATGCGACAAACGAGAATCGACGTGTTTGGTTCAGAAATCACGTTTCTACCGCCGCCGCCGCCGTCCGAACACAATGCAGCTGCAACACAAACGGCATTAGCACAACGAAATGAAACAAATCGAATGAGTTGTTTACGATCCGGGCTCCCCGTCTTTCAACGGTTTATACTAATTTGTTCTGATTACACGTTGCTCTGCATTGTTAGTTCTAATGGATTCTATCCATAAAACCGTAGTATCCAATTGGATGCACCACAAAAATGCCAAATGCAGTAGGGCAGCCCCAGTACGGGGAGAGGGACCACCTACTAGACGATAAATCTCGCCAACATTTGGAAAGCCTTGCTCGTTCGGTGGCATGCTCCGAATTGTTTATATGGGCCGCTTAGATGTTTTGTTTACCATCCGACTATTGTTGTAACCTGTTCGAACGCATCGTTGTTGTTTGTCTGCTTCAGCTCGAGAGGAAATGATGAACCCTTTTGCAGCGCGAACACCAATAATTATCTATATCCGGTGATTTCGGTGGGAGGGCACAGATAATGAGCTGAAAATTGAACTCATCTGCCCATCTGCACGTATAGGAGTGAAACCTGAGCCGGTGATCTGCTAGCAGATGTGCTTCTTGGGTGATTGAGACGTGCCTTATTTTTTTTTCTTCTAATTTTGGAAGTACATTAACTGGCAAGAGTGCAGGATATTGCCACTATTAAGACGATGACACAGGATGTAAATTTTGAATGCTGCAGAAAGGGTCCTTTTCTGTTCAAGTTCTTCCCATTACCATAGAGTGGTGTGGTTCATAACAATTCATCGTCGACAAAGGAACGAAAGGGAGAGTTAATAACGTATGCAAGTGCTTGGACGTAGCCGACATTGTTGGAGTAATAATCCGTTTTGTTTTCGTATTTTTCACACATGCCGGAAATAAACATTATGGCTATAAGCGACACAAGAAGATGTTTGTGTTTATGGTGGTTGAAGTAGTTGAAAGTTATTTAAATGTGGAATGAAATGAAGGAAATATGCTTTGAGTTAGATGGGACGTGAGTTTTCTGTTAATTATGAAATTAAAAGCTACCGAAAGTAGCAGATCTTATGTGATGAATTTAAATATAAATTTCTGAATAAGTACTTTTGCTTGAAAAGTTATGATATATATTTACTCTAGCTTAGGAGTGTAGCAATTTACAAATATAAGAATGTTTACAACAACTGTTCACTGTTCAGAAACCAGAAGACCCGTAAAAGTGATCTAATTACAACGGTTGAGGGTTCGAGTCCCTCCAAGACACGTTGATTCTTTTTCGCAAACTTCATTTCAATTTGTCCATTTCGAAACATGTGCTGTGCATATGTACAGCCAAGATATTTGAAAAAAATGGTTTTTGTACGGCCGAGTTGCCAAATAATATGTAATTAATTCCCGATTTATTTTTCTAACCATTTAGTCCTTTTTCGTTTGTCATAAAACGAGTTAGTACTATTTCATTTAATTCCACAAATTGATTGTAACTTTACAGATACGTATTTCTACCTCAACATTAGGGCCATCTTCTGTGTCTCGTACTTGATTCGACTCGACATTCTGCTCGTACGGATACCAGACTTGAGAATGCCGTACTGTGTTATTCCGATGGGTCACTGGGGTCAGAAACAGTCAATTTGACCACAGCTCCCTTTTTGACGATATCAGTCTAACAAAATGTCGCTTTGCGACTCTATTCATACCATTTCGGTAGATTTGTATCAATGGCTTATCCCAGAACCAGAAAAGTTTCTCCGGAAGCTCCTCCAGAAGTTCCTCCGGAAGTATAAAGCCAATAGAGACAGAGACAACTCCTTGTAGGAATTAAGATATATTTCCTGTTTATAAGTAGAAGTATTTCGTGTGGAAATTCGGAGGATTTTCTTTTCGTAATGCAGAGAAATTTCAGACGAATTCTATGTGGATATTCAGTAAAAAATCATGTGGAAATATAATGCCATTTTCTGTGGAAATTAAAAGAATTGCTTGCGGAAGATAAAAAAAAAATAATAATAACTAATACTCCGAGTCAATTACAGTCGACACGCTTTGCCACTATCAAGCTATGAAGCTTATTTTATTGTGTGGCAGTCTGATGCTGGGTAATTTTCCCGAAAGCAATTATGCCGTATGGTCATCAGGCCGAACAAGTAGAGGGAAGTGAAAAGATAAAACTGAGAAGCGAGAAATGAGAAGTGAAAAGTGAGAAATAAGGTGTGAGAAGTATGAAGTAAAAAGTAAGAGTGAGATGTGAGAAGTGATAAGTGAAATGTGAAAAGTGAGAAGGGAGAAGTGAAAAGAGAGAAGGGAAAATGAAGAAGAAGAAAGAAGAAAGGAGAAACAAGGAAGAAGAAGGAAGATGGAAAAAGGAAGAAGAAAGAGGAGAAAGGAAGAATGCAGAAGAAGAAAGTAGAAGGAACATGGAAGAGGAAGAAATTAGAATGAACAAGGAAGAAGGAAAAGGGAAGAAGAAAGAAGGAAAAATAAGAAGGAAGAAAGAAGAAGGTAAAAGGAAGAAAGAAGAGGAAGATGGAAAAGGGAAGAAATAAGAAGATAGAAGGAACAAGAAACAAGAGAGAAGCAAATGGAAGAAGAAAGAAGGAATAAGAAAGAAGAACTAAACTGTTAGAAGAAAGAAGGAAGAGGCAAAAGGAAGAAAGAAATAGAAAGAAGGAACATAAGACAGAATCATTGTCTTCGACCAGAGGTCGCACAGACTGAAAACTTAACATTCAGCATGAAACAACGGACGGGACATTCAGGCAACACCCACTTTTAAGTTTTCTACTTATCGAGGCGGGAATCGATCCTAAACTCCACAGCACATGCGCCTAGACGATTGATGTCGCTAACCGCACGGCCTCGAAGCCCACTAGGAAGAAAAAAGAAGGAAGAAAGAAGAAGCAAAAAGAAGGAAGGAAGAATGAAGAAGGAACGAAGAAAAAAAAGAAGAAGGAAGAAGGGAGAAGAAGTAAGGAAAATTGAAGAAAAACGAATGAAAAGTATGAAGGGAAAAGAAAAAGGAAGTAAATAGAAGGAAGAAGGAAAAAACAAAAAGAAAAAAGAAAGGGAAGAAGGACGAAGGAAGAAAGAAAGGGAAGAAAGGAGAAAAAATAAGGAAGAAAAAAGAAGGAAGAAAGAAAAAGGAAGAAGAAATACTGAAAAAGGAGGTAGAATGAAAAAGAAGAATGTAGAAGGAAGAAGAAAGAAGGAACAAAGAAGAGGGAAGAAGGAAGATAGAAGGATGAGGGAAGAAGGAAGAACTGACTTCTCACTCGGCCTAATGACCGTTCGGTCTAATGACCATTCGGTCTTATGATCTTTGGCCCAATGGCGTGATACCGGCAGTCTTTAGACTTAAAGTTTACTCCTGGCCCATTCCATGTTCCCCATGATAATCGAGTTTGTTTCTATTAATCTCTAATCAATAACAGCCACGTTGCACAAATGGCCTCTGTTAAGGCCTGATCCAAATAGTTTTTTTGCCTTTCTCGTACAATAAAGTTGTACCGAAAGGCTATAGGATTACTCCAAACAACAACTTTTGATAGAAGGCCCGGAGATCCATAGTGTTATATACCGATCGACTCAGTTCGACGAAACGAGGTGATGTCTGTATGTGTGTATGTGTACAAATTGTGTAGACACACTTTTTGGAACTTAGCATTACCCGATTTACCTGCAACAAATTGCATTCGACGGCGAATGCAGGCCCATTGTTTGCTATTGAAAATTGGCCCTACCGGACATTGCATTTCGGAATTATTGAAAATTCATTGTTTTTTCTCAAGGATCCTTCCTTAGAAAAAAATCAGTAATTGTGGCAATGCGTATTAATTAATGCAAAAACATGAAAAAACATAAAACATAAAAATACGAAAAAGTTATCTATCTGGAAAAATTTAAATTGCTGACTAGTAACCAACTCTAACGAAAAGCCTAAAATATCACATTACCTTTTGATAAAAGTGTGTGCCTAAATTTTTGGAAATTATCTAGTGGAAGCAGTCGAATCTGAATCAAATGGCTGAAATGGGCCATAGTTAAGAACCGTTCGACAAACAATCATCAAAAATGTTCAACATACAAGCAACAACTAAATAACGAGCTCGCTGGTCTAGTGGCTACCTCTTCTGCCTTATAAGCAGGAGGTTGTGGGTTCAATTCCAGGCTCGTCCCTTTCCTAATTTGTATTTCTATCTTAGTTCTTTCTGTGTTTCACGTTCTACCAAAACGATTCCTACTGTTATAACCTTCCACGCAATCCCAAAACCTCCCGTGGCACCTATGAGAGGTCGTAGAGTTCTCTGCATCTTTCTTAAGTAGGTGTCCAACAAACCATCCTTCCCCTTCCTCAGCATTCGCAAGGACGTGGCCAGGACAGATCTCGACTATTGGAGAGTACATTGCTTCCATCTAAGAGTTAGTGATTAGTCCCAAATCAATATCTGTGGTAACGGATGAAGGTGATGCTACTCTCATACAATAGTCTTGGCTTGTACCACCTACGAATTTGTGCGAACTGCTAAATGCTAATGCTAATGCTAACATACAAGCAACAACTAAATAGATATTTAGAAGCTTGTTTAAAGAAAACGCCGAATACTTTCTTTGTGCACCTACGACGGCACTCCACAGCATCGACATCATCTCCGAACAAGATTCTGTAGGTAATGTTTTAAAAACATTTCGTGAACTTCCATTTGATGATGGGCTTATAAAGTCCTTGGTCGACCCTCACGTCCTTAGGTGGTCAAATTATTAGTCATGTAGAGAGAATGATAGTGGATAACAGCATCACATGGTCTACTTCGTGTACGTAGGACCATAGTTCTTCATCGTAAATTGTGTCGTCTAACTGCAAATCACTGTTTTTGGATGTTTCTCCATACATTGGTGCATATAAACGAGTTTAGCACCGCCCAAACGTTGACCGATTTGGCTGAAATTTTGTCCAGGGCAGCAGGACATCAAATAGAACCGAATAAGTGGCCCATCAAAAAAAAATGAATTTTTGCCTTTCTCGTATACTAAGTATACGGTAAAGGCTATATGATCGCTCCAAAAACAAACTTTTTATAGAAGGCCCGGAGACCCATAGTGTTATATACCAATCGACTCAGTTCGACGAATCGAGGTGATGTCTGTGTGTGTGTGTGTGTGTGTGTGTGTGTGTGTGTGTGTGTGTGTGTGTGTGTGTGTGTGTGTGTGTGTGTGTGTGTGTGTGTGTGTGTGTGTGTGTGTGTGTGTGTGTGTGTGTGTGTGTGTGTGTGTGTGTGTGTGTGTGTGTGCGCAAACTACTCAAAATGTCACTCATTTTTCGGGCACTTATCCTCAACCGATTTGCTCGCAACAAGTTGCATTCGACGCAGAATCCTGTCCCATTGTTTCCTATTTGAAATTGGTCAGATCTGACTATGGGATCAGAAGTTATGGCTAAAATACAAATTCATACGAAAAAATCGCGTAAGAAATGTCACTCATTTTTCGGGAACTTATTCTCAACCGATTTGCTCGCAACAAGTTGCATTCGATGCAGAATCCTGTCTCATTGTTTCCTATTTGAAATTGGCCAGATCGAACTATGGGATCAGAAGTTATGGCCAAAATACAAATTCATACGAAAAAATCGCGTAAAAAATGTCACTCATTTTCCGGGCACTTGTCCTCAATCGATTTGCTCACAACAAGTTGCATTCGACGTAGAATCCTGTCCCGTTGTTTCCTATTTGAAATTGGTCAGATCGGACTATGGGATCAGATGTTATGGCCAAAATACAAATTCATACGAAAAAATCGCGTAAAAAATGTCACTCATTTTTCGGGCACTTATCCTTAACCGTTTTGCTCACAACAAGATGCATTCGACGGAGAATCCTGTCCCATTGTTTCCTATTAAAAATTTGTCATATCGGACTATGGGATCGAAAATTGAAAACATTTTTGCCTTTCTCGTATACTAAGTATACGGTAAAGGCTATATGATCGCTCCAAAAACAAACTTTTTATAGAAGGCCCGGAGACCCATAGTGTTATATACCAATCGACTCAGTTCGACGAATTGAGGTGATGTCTTCTTTTTTTTTTTTTTTTTTTATAGAGGGATGAAGGCAAATCTGCATACAGACACCTGAAATTATCACTCAGGGAGTGGGGTTGGCGCGGTTGGCAGAAGGCCAGACCGCCGGACCCACTAAACCCACCCAAGCAACAGAAGGTTACTTGAGTTACCCTCTCTTCTAATGCACAATTCCCCCCGGGACTACCTTTCAGTATTACTTCTGTGGGGGAAAGCAGTACTAAAGTACTCCTCCCAAAACCACCCCTTTCACAGTGCCTCTCTTCGATGTTTTGTCATACGTCTGAGCCCTTTGGCTCCCTTATTGGTGCCAGCAAGCACACAAACGCGTGGGCCCTTAAGCCCTTTACTTTTTTTTTCCTTGTGCCATTCAGCAACGCATCTACTTTCCTTTTATTTTTAGAGCCATTTAGCTCTCAACGTGCTCGCAAGCTACTCAGATAGTCCCCGGCGGCGGATCTACCCTACTCCGACGGGGAGTCCCCGGCGGCGGAAGCTCCCCGATACCGACGACCCGCATTCGTGGATGGCTGTTACATTACCAACACTACACATTCACCTGGTATGCATGTTCATAGATCCGCTCAAGTCCTACGCACATTCTCACTTCAACGGGTGACCGGACGAGTGCCGAGGTCAGGCCAAAGATTCCGGGTGGAGATAGCTTCCGGTTCAGTGGTGCCCTGACGACCCGAAGCAGGTGCATTCACGCGGCACGATCTAATCAACTGGTCCCCGGCGGTGGACCTAGCCTACCCGATTAACCGATTTCCCATGAACTGCGCCTTTCAGCTTCTTGCTTAACCGATGAGCCATTCAGCTCTCACCTTGGTCGCGGACTACTCGGATAGTCCCCGGCGGTGGATCAATCCTACTCCGACGGGGAGTTCCCTGACGCCGGGAGATCCCCCGTAGCCGACGACCTGTCTCAACGGGTAACCGGACGAATGCCGAGGTCAATCCAAGAATTCCGGGTGGAGATAACTTCCGGTTCAATGGTGCCCCGACGACCCGGAGCCGGTGCATTCGTACGCCACGATCTACTCAGCTGGTCCCCGGCGATAGGCCTAGCCTACTCCGATAACCGAGTTTCGATTGCCTTGAGTCATTCAGCTCCCACCTTATTCGTTGAGTCATTTAGCTCCGGCCTCGGTCACGATCACGAACGACTCGGATAGTCGGATAGCCCGACGGCGCATGTAACCTACTCCGACGAGAAGTTCCCGAAAGCGGGAGCTCCTCCGAACCCGGCCGTTTCGCCACGTTCTGCGGCTACGCGCTCGCCGCAAGCTGAATACAGTTGCGACGCTGTCGTTCCCATCCATTATCGACATATATATTCACGACTTCCACGACTCATGGTCCGCTATCCGTAACGGCTGCCTGCTGCTGCTCTATGCGCCAACTTCGTTGCAGGATGTCGGCTATCCTGGACGTCGCTCTTGCAACCGCTCTCCACTGTTCTGGGTTCTGGCACATTTTTATGACGATGTTATCGGTGTTGGTGTCCGTTCCGCATGCCCCCAACATCGCACTCCTCTCCGTTTCGAACCGAGGACATGTGAACAGGATGTGTTCAGCCGTTTCTGTCACGTCTGGGCATTGCGGACAGGTGGGAGAAGCCGCGTGACCAAACCTGTGTAGGTACCACTTGAAGCATCCATGGCCTGTTAAGAACTGGGTCAAGCCATGAGGTCTGCTAATCCATGCCGACACACTTGGGACTAAGCGATGGGTCCACCTTCCCTTAGGCGAGTTGTCCCACTCTCTCTGCCATTTGGCTACCGTTGCTGCCTTTATATTCCTTCGAGCGTTATCGGTGCCCCTGAGGGCGTAGCACTCCTCGTCTTCCTCTACCACCAGTTTGATAGGCATCATGCCCGCGAGTACACATGCCGCTTCGCGAGATACGGTGCGATATGCGCTGATAACTCTCAGGCACATTAGCCTATGGGTACTCTCCAGCTTTCGCACGTTGCAGTTTACGCTCAACGCTGACACCCAAGCTGGTCCTCCGTATCGTAGTATTGAAACCGCCACGCTTGCCAGCAGCTTGCGCTTGCTGGAGCACACCCTAGAGTTGTTCGCCATCATCCTCGATAGTGCCGCTATCGCCGTCGACGCGCGCTGGCAGGCGTAGTCGACATGACTTTTATAGCTCAACTTATCGTCGAGCATCACCCCCAATTGTTTCAGAGATCTCTTGGAGGTGATGTCGCAGCCGCCGACTCTAATTGTCGCCTCCTGAACCGATTTCCGATTGTTAACGACTATCATCTCCGTTTTATGATGCGCCAACTGTAGCTTCTTGCTGCGCAACCATTCCTCCACTAGGCTGATCGAATAGGCTGCAGTCAATTCGACCTCTTCGACGGATTCTCCGTACACGGTCATGGTTACGTCATCGGCGAATCCCACTAACTTGACTCCTGGCGGGAGCTTCAACCGCAGCACGCCATCGTACATCACGTTCCACAGCAATGGACCCAAAATTGATCCCTGTGGGACACCTGCCGTGATGGGGGCGGTAGCCAAGCCTTCGTCTGTCTCGTAGATCAATAATCGATTCTGAAAGTAGCTTCCCAGAATCTTATACAGCCCTACCGGTACTCCCAGCCGAAGCAACGAGTTCGCGATCTCCATCCAGCACGCACTGTTGAATGCATTCCGCACGTCGAGTGTTATTACTGCGCAGTAACGTATACCGCGCCGCTTGCATTCGATGGCGACCTTTGCAGTGTCAACCACCGATTTAATGGCACCCAGAGTAGACCTTCCTCTCCGAAAGCCGAATTGCTCGCTCGATAATCCTCCTACCTCCTCGACGTACGGCGACAGTCTGTTCAGGATCAACTTCTCCAGTAGCTTCCCTACCGTGTCTATAAGACAAATTGGTCTGTACGCTGAGGGGTCTCCTGGTGGCTTGCCAGGTTTCGGTAACAGGACCAAACGCTGTCTCTTCCATATATCCGGGAATGTCCTCTCGTCCAGACACTTCTGCATGGCCAACCTAAACATGTTCGGGTTAGTCGTTATGGCTGCCTTCAATGCCATATTCGGGATCCCGTCCGGACCAGGTGCTTTACTCGGGTCGAGGGACTTTGCCACCGTCAATATCTCTTCTACCGTCACCCTCTCCACCGATTCATCATTTGCTACCTCGCTGCTGGCGGCCAATGGGTTGGGCCGTGGTGCGGGAATAGTACTTCGATTATTGTTTTCAGCCGCGTTGGACATCGTTCGGGAGAAGCCAGTGCCCCTCTTGTTTTGGTCATCACCACCTGATAGGCGTCTCCCCATGGGTTCAAGTTGGCGCTCTGGCACAGTCTGTCGAAGCAGGCTTTCTTGCTTTCTTTGATGGCCTTGTTTAGAGCCAGTCTCGCTGCTTTGAATTGCTCGATGCGTTCCTCCCTCACTTCCGCCAAGCGTGTCCTTTGCGTTTTTCTTCTAGCCCGGAGACAGGCTGCTCGAAGGGCTGCAATTTCATCGCTCCACCAGTATACCTGTGGCCTGCTGTTCCGTGGTCGCACCTTCCTCGGCATGGTCGCGTCACAAGCTCGAGACAGGACCGCAATCAGTTCGTCGCCGCTTAAACTTCCCGTGTTTTCTTCCAGACCCATAGCTTCACTGAAGGTCCCACCGTCGAAGTGGGCGACCTTCCACGACCGGGTTGTGGGAGTAGCTCTCCGGCTTTCTCTTCTTGCCTCGCTGCCTATCCTGTACCGGATAGCTAGATGGTCACTGTGGGTGTAACCGTCGTCGACCATCCACTGCATATCACCGACTAAACTTGGACTGCAGAACGATACGTCTATTATCGATTTCGCTCCGTTTCGTGGAAGGTGCTTTTTGAGTCTTTGTTGCTCAGCACGACATCCAGTTTAGCTAAAACTCCTAGCAGCGTTTGTCCTCTCCGATTAGTACAGCGACTTCCCTACTCTATCGCCCACGCGTCTCCTGCAATTACTACTGGCTTGCAACCCTCTAGGAGTGATGTCAGTCGATCGACCATCTGGGTGAATTGTTCTATCGGCCACCTTGGTGGGGCATTGCAGCTGCAGTAGTACACTCCATTTATTTTCGCTATAACTGTACCCTCCGCTCTTGTGTTCAGCACCTCCTGGATCGGGTATCTTCCCGTCGTACAAATCGCCGCTGATTTGGATCTATCCGCTACCCAGTTCCCATTATCTGCGGGGATGCGGTACGGGTCCGACAAGATAGCGACGTCCGTTCTCGCTTCTACTACCGACTGCCACAGCAACTGCTGGGCGGCCGCACAATGGTTGAGGTTGAGCTGCGTTACTTGCACGGCTTCCTCGTATAACCACTCAACGGGCACGCAGGTCCACCCATAGCGTGGTTATGTTCCTGCTTCCTGCTCGCGCATAGCGTACACGATGGTGCTTTCTCGCACGTGTGCGCCTTATGACCCTCTTCGCCGCATCGCCTACATAGGTTACTCCTATCCGGCCCTTTGCACGCCCACGATTTGTGTCCCGGTTCGAGGCAGCGGAAGCACTTGTCGACTACCGGTGGTTGGTAGAGGCTGACTGGACATACTGACCAGCCAATTTTCAGCTTACCAACTTTGATCACCTTGTTAGCGTCGATGGCCGGTAACTTCACCGTGGCAATCTGCGTCCCCTGCGGTCCTCTTCGCAGACGGATGGACGCATTTGCTACCACCACTCCACCTTGGTCCTTGATGGCCGAGGCGATCTCTTCCGATGTCGTGACCTCGTCCAGCTGCTTGCATTGGAGAGTCACTTCGTCGTGTAGAGCCCTCACTTCTACGCTCTCGCCTAGGACTTCCTGGGCTAGCGCTCCATATGAGGTACCGTTCGCCTGTGAGCCCTTCCTTAAGACAAGGATCATCTCGCCCGCTCTCGTCCGCCTTATGCTACAAACCTCTTTACCAAGGTCCGCCAGTTTCTCGGCGCTGCGCATCGCCTTGAGCACGTCGGCGTAGCGCTCTTTCTCTGTTTTAATGAGAAGTGCTTCACCCTTCTGTCTGGCTCTCGCCGGGCGCGTGATTGCCGCTTTCACCTTCGGTTTATTTACTACCGTTTGCCAGGGACCGTCCGACCGCAGGTTGTCTTGGTCGGGTTGGCTTCCTCCTCCGGTGGCCGACTGGCTCGTTTCGTCCTCGCTTTCTTCTTACGCCGTTCTCCCATGTTTGCAACTTCCGTGGGCCCGCTCTTCTGATTTGCGCTCTCCCGACGCCTTTTGCGTTCTGTTTAAAGCGCTTAATGCCAGGCGAGTCCCTGGCTCGCTTATCTGTTCTCCTCTCTACCGCTCTGTCTCTGAGGGCAAAATCTAACGCCTCCTGTGCCATGGTTGTGGTACTATGGAAGGAGAAGGAGCAGTCTGTGCACTCTTCTCCGCTTTACCACAGCCTTCCAGCCTGGCTGCAGCACTTCCTGTTCTTGCTTGGCAGCAAGAACCAAATTGCGAAGCTTAAGCAATTTCAGCTTCAGCTCCCTCGACATATTGCCCCGTTCATTGGTGAAGTCGATAATGTCATCGAGTTGCACCATGACGACGGTCAAGCTCGGCAGGATGCCACTCGACCCTATCTCCACTGCATTGTGCTGCTGCTTATCGACTATTGGCGTATCGTTATCGCTCTCCACGACGACTACTTCGCTACTCGTGTCCTTCGTCTCCATTTCTCTCGCACCCGATGCGTTGGGTGGAGATCTCTCCAAACCTCTCCTTGCGAAGGGGTTCACTTCCGATGCTTGTTTGTTTACTTTAGCTTTATTCATGTTTGTTGGGTCCCCCTTAGGGCTGCCCTCGAACCCAACTGGAATAGTCGCCTTCTTGATCCCATGGTTATCTTTGCAGATGCAGTGAGGCCATGCGGGGGTTGACACCTCGGTGTTCAGAGCCGGATCGGCGTAAGCCAGGAAGGAATCAACTGGTCCTACTCCCATCTGGTTGGTTAAGCCAGACGGCTGGATTGGGACGGCGTGCCCCAAAGGCCTGCCACGGTTTTACGGGACGGAAGGCAGCTGTGACATTAGCCCACCCGCCATTTCAAGACGGTGTCACCCGGCTTTACTCAAGGAGTGGAATGACACAACTGTCAGCCCTAGATTCGTTGTATATCTCGATTTCCGCTCGTGTCCGTTGACGTTGCCGTTGTCGATGCCACTGGGTTGGGCTAGTGTGCTTTGAGCGGCGCACGGTCGCTTTGATAGGACCTGCTTACGGATACATGCAGCTTTTTGTAGAAGTTTAACAGAGCCCACTGTCAAACCCCACCACATCCTAGGCAGGTCCCCTAACTCGCAGTGGGGAGGGGTCGTAAAGCCCTTGGACATAGTCCCTGCTGCCCATATTGAGGTGATGTCTGTGTGTGTGTGTGTGTATGTGTGTGTGTATGTGTGTGTGTGTGTGTGCGCAAAACTACTCAAAAAATGTCACTCATTTTTCGGGCACTTATCCTCAACCGATTTGCTCGCAACAAGTTGCATTCGACGCAGAATCCTGTCCCATTGTTTCCTATTTGAAATTGGCCAGATCGGACTATGGGATCGAAAATTATGGCCAAAATACAAATTCATACGAAAAAATCGCGTAAAAAATGTCACTCATTTTCGGGCACTTATCCTCAACCTATTTGCTCGCAACAGGTTGCATTCGACACAGAATCCTGTCCCATTGTTTCCTATTGGAAATTGGCCAGATCGAACTATGGGATCGAAAGTTATGGCCAAAATACAAAATCATACGAAAAAATCGCGTGAAAAATGTCACTCATTTTTCGGGCACTTATCCTCAACCGATTTGCTCGCAACAAGTTGCATTCGACGCAGAATCCTGTCCCATTGTTTCCTATTTGAAATTGGCCAGATCGGACTATGGGATCGAGAGTTATGGCCAAAATACAAATTCATACGAAGAAATCGCGTAAAAAATGTCACTCATTTTTCGGGCACTTATCCTCAACCGATTTGCTTGCATTCGACGCAGAATCCTGTACCAATGTTTCCTATTTGAAATTGGCCAGATCGGACTATGGGATCGAGAGTTATGGCCAAAATACAAAATCATACGAAAAAATCGCGTGAAAAATGTCACTCATTTTTCAGGCACTTATCCTCAACCGATTTGCTCGCAACAAGTTGCATTCGACGCAGAATCCTGTCCCATTGTTTCCTATTTGGAATTGGCCAGATCGGACTATGGGATCGAGAGTTATGGCCAAAATACAAATTCATACGAAGAAATCGCGTAAAAAATGTCACTCATTTTTCGGGCACTTATCCTCAACCGATTTGCTTGCATTCGACGCAGAATCCTGTACCAATGTTTCCTATTTGAAATTGGCCAGATCGGACTATGGGATCGAGAGTTATGGCCAAAATACAAAATCATACGAAAAAATCGTGTAAAAAATGTTACTCATTTTTCAGGCACTCTTCCTCAACCGATTTGCTCGCATTAAATTTCATTCGACGCAGAATGTCTCATATTTTCTTATTGAAAATTGTCCAGATCGGACTATGGGCTTAGATGTTCTGGTCAAATTACTATTTATTGTGAAAAAGAGTTCAAAAAAGTCTAGCTCACTTTTTTAGCACTTAGACTTCATCTATTCCCCAAGCAACACAAGTTCAACAAATCTGGTTGCAGTAACCATATAGTAACTGAATCCAGTCGTATATAAGTTACTGTGATTGATGTGCAATATGTGTGCTTCTCAGGTCGCTCGCAAAAGATTGCATTCGACGCAGAATCTTGTCCCATTGTTTCCTATAGAAACTTGGCCGGATCGTACAATTGGGTCAAAAGTTAAGACGAAAATACTAATTTTAAAACTACAAAATTAAATCCCATTTTTTTCTCTTATGCTCATCCGATTTGTTTGCAACAAATTGCGTTTGGCGAGAATTTTTTTATGCATATAAACAAATATGAAAAATAAGACCAATCCACATGTTGGTGTTATTTGAGATTTTTCCAAACCTTTTGAACGAACGAGAAAGGCACCATCACCGCTAGGTGGATTAATCTGGGTTTTTTAATACTAATTTGAGCCACCCTAACGTAGGTGCAAATAATGGTCTCAATTAAACGTTTCTCGATACTCCACAACCATACTCGGACGCCAGAGGAGGATTATGTTGTTGTCAATGTTAATGTTTCAGTTTTACATTCGCTGCTTTTGATGTTTATAAAACAATTTTGTCAGAAAATGTTCTGGTTGATCTTTGAGAGTTTTGTCCAAAAATTACTTCAGAGAAAATGTTTTAGAATATCTTATGAAAATAATTATTTCCTTCACAAGAGCTCTCTCGATAGCTTTTATCCTGAAGCTACTCGGTGGCTGTTTAGTCGATTTTTTTCAAAAGCTCCGCTCCAAAAATTTGGTAGATTGTAAGGGTTATAGATTGTATGGATCATAGATTGGAGGGTTTCATAGAAATAATATGCCAAAGAATTTTCAAACATGTTTCCACGAGTTCTTCAAAAAACTCGATCTGATGTTGCTTTTTTTTCAAGTTCGTTTATTCGGTAGGCTCCGGCGTGTATAACACTTTTCGACGCCATGGTTCTTTGTGATATATACAATCAATATCATTCTATTATACGGTTAATAAGAGAGGGGTAGGAGCCAGCGTACTCGTGGTGACTCGAGGTTAGTTTACAATATTCAAGGATGGACGGGGCTAAGGATTTGGGATAAGCAAATTTCAGCTTCTCATCCGGGCATTTGGCGTCAGTGACGATGTGTCGTCGTGCTCGAGAAATGGTTCGACTGGGATGGCAAGAGCTATGGAACTCTACGGAACAAAAAGGCAGAGACTAAACAAAAAAACCCAGATTAATACACCTAGCAGTGATGATGCCTTTCTCGTGCATTATAAAATATATTGAAAGAATCACATTAGAAAGGTCAAAAAAGCTCTTTAGCAGAATAGATCACAAGGGGGGACCCTTGGGAAAAAACAATGATTTTTCAATAATTCCGAAATGCAATGTCCGATCGAGCCAATTTTCAATAGCAAATAATGGGACTGCATTCCCCGTCGAATGCAACTTGTTGCGAGTAAATCGGATAATGCTAAGTTCCAAAAAGTGTGTCTACAAAATTTGTACACATACACACATACACACACACACACACACACACACACACATACATACATACACACATACAGACATCACCTCAATTCGTCGAGCTGAGTCGATCGGTATATAAAAATCGGCCCTCCGGGCCTCCTATCAAAATTTTGTTTTTGAAGCAATATTATAGCCTTTACGTACACTTAGTGTACGAGAAAGGCAAAAACTTTGAAGAAAGAAAAAAAAAAATAAGCTGTTAGATTTTGATGTCAGAAGCACAAAGAAAACTATAAATGGCCTGCATATAGACAACATCACGATCTCCCAAAACACCTCGAACTTCCCTGAAGGGTTGTTTACCTCGTGCCACAAGGGTATCCAATAATTGCTCTTGCTTCGCAACTACATAAGTTGCTATCGACAATGTTTATTCTGTACAGATGTGCATTTAGTGAATAGTGATTAGACATAAGTCTCGACATCACGCGAATGAAGCCTCGACTTAAGTCCTCACCTCTGAACAACGCTCGCGCAGAAACTTTTGGAAGTATAGAAAATAACCACCGTGGCAAGTTCGTTGTGTGTCCAATTTCTTTGCCAACTTGGAATGGAATGGAATGGACTAATGGAAAAAACTTGTTGCTCGAGAATTGTTTATCATAAACCTCATCTTCCTGTGCGCCCACCTTTGCCAGCGAGTCTGCCTTCTCATTGCCGTAGATTGAGCAGTGAGATGGGACCCAAACAAAGGTAATCTTGAATGATCTTTCGACCAAAACACGCATCTTTTCTCTTATGTTTGTAAGAAAGTAAGATGCGTGCTTAACATGTTTCATCGAATCTGATGTTGCTTGTTAAGTTTCATTGCTTGTTGTAGTTGTCTGACATCTAGTTGAACTTTCTATAAATGAAACAATGCTGGAATTTTAAGACCATTGATTTACTTTTGGCAAACAACTAAAAATCGGTAAATTAAATGGAGTAGGTGTAGCTCCCCTTAGCATTTAAGACTAGTTAGGCCACTTCTTCACAAATGCGATCTAATTTTTTGGATATTTTTCCATGGGGTCATTGCTTCATTTAAGCCATTGCTTCATTAGGCCACAATCGCCAAAAATTAAACGACCGAAGTGTATTCAGACCAAAATATTTAAAATATTGCAGTGGTTAGAATTTTTTCCTGGGCTTATTGTAAGTGCTGCATGAATTTATGTGTACTTGTAGGGATTGAATTCTCGATTATCTGGAAGATCAGTCCGAGTCTTTTTTTAAAGGCTTAGCTTTAGCTTGGTTGACTGTACCCATCGTAGTTGCTAGTCGTGATTGCCCGAGAAGCAACAAATAATGCACAGCTCACCAATTGAATAGTTTTCTCGGGACTAGAAAGCTATTCTCACTGTACATGCTTCGGAGTTTCTTTAATTCAAGACCAATAACGATGCCGGCCACGTTCTCGTAAGACCGTCAGACCGATTCGATATCTTAACTACTTCGCGACGACTAAAACGCGCACTGCACAATGCTTGCTCGATGGCTACTTTCTTACTGGAGAAACACGACTGGACAAGAAATAAATTTTGACTTTCTCAGCCCGAGTCTTTTTTTAGAAGTCCATAAACTCCCCAAAGAGTGAATAAGAATTCTTACTCTGTAAGTATACTTGAGACCCAATGGAGGTTTGTCGATGTCCACGAAAATACCTAATCTGTGAGATTTTTCTAACGGAATTAGAAGGCTTTCTAGAAGCTTCCACGATTGTTGGGGAAGAGTTCAAAAGTCATGTCAAAAGATACAAAATTGCACACAAATTTTCAGAAAGATAATAAAAACTTCAACGATTTTTTTTATTTTTTTATTTCTTTATTAAAGAGGCTTGCAGCCCAAGGCTGGCTCACCTCTGCCAAGACTTCAACGATTTGATAAAGTTTGATTACCGTCAGTATCCTTGGAGGTCTATTTGAACCCCAGGAAGTCCGTGAGAATTCTCAATGGTGTATGAAGGCACCAGAAAGTTTATAATAGGGGTATACACTTAACGGCGTAGGTCGCTGCGTATCTGATTATAGAAATGTTTCACACTCAATCACAAGGGACATATTTCAAATCGCCTATGAAACATTTCCATAAACAGATACACAGCAACCTACGCCGTTAAGTGAATCCCCCTAATATAATTTGGGGTCAATTTTGGAAATATGTGGATTATTGAAACCTTTCAGGAATTCTGCTCATTTACTTGAATCTTTGTGAACGACCAGATGTACATACGATACTCCACAAATCCTTAAGGACAAGCATCTCGGAATCCAAAACAAAATTCACTCGCGTTTTCAAGGGCACACCACTTAATATGAAAGCATCGCACAACTGTCATTTTTATTATTCCACGCATGCTGCGACGCAGCAAAGCTGAAATAATAAAAACAAAAGTTGTTCGCTGCCTCCGTATTGAGTGGTGTGCCCTTGAAAACGTTAGTGAATTTAGTTTTGGATTCTGTGATGCTTGTCCTTAATGTTCTGCTTCTAGAAGTGATTAGGCTTCCAGTAACTCAGGAACTCAAAATGGAATTCAAGGATTCATACATGCAGAGATGTTCATATGCTTCTAGGAATTGAAAAAAAAAAAACATTTTTATATCTGGAATTTGAGAAATGAGAGTCGACACCCTGAGTCACCTCGCCACATTTCACTATTGAAGGGAGCATCGGAATAAGGAAAGATGGAGGAATGGAAGAATAATACAATTGGGTTCTAGATGGAAAAAAGTTCGTTGTTATGAAAAACGACAACAAAACAAATGTCATTTTGTGTTTTTTATGCGTAAGTTAATGCTCAAAGTTGGTAAGCCTAGAAATCAGACATCTTGTACGCGTACAAAAAGGATGAGATTGAGCATAGAGCACATAATCTTTAGCGAGCGAGTCTCACGAAGCTTGTGTACCTTACATGAAAGTTGATGAGTCGCAATGAAACATCTCAATGCGATCAGCTCATGCGCTGCTTGCCATGGCAAACCTTAGCAAACAACGGCGAAGATTCGTAAAACAACTTGGGCGGGAAATTTTCATTCAATAATATCGTCGCCTAAGTAACGCCAGCTATGCATTCCTGGCGCGTGAGATGAGTCTAATGAGACTTACATTGAGACACGCTCACTCAGTTATTTTTTGCACGCGTGCCAACTTCTATTGTCGCACCGAATCGATGCTACGTGAGCTTGTGCGAGAATTAAAATACTCTGCTAGAAATTTGAGCATATATTGACATAGGGAGAGTGAATACTGACCAAAATATGCAGATGTAGATGTAGAAGGTAAAAAAGGTATGTGGATAGTAGGGATCGAGAAAATTATTGAGAGGGAGGGTAATCGAGATATAGAACATCAAGGAGAGTCGACTGTATTTCCTGTAGAAATTTAGAGGTATTTCCGGGGGAAATTCAAAAGTGTTTCCTGTGACCACGGTGCCCCGGTAGACCGTTATTATAAAATAAAAATGTCCATCAAAACCAAGTACATGGCTCGATTCCTGTGGTAATTCTGCACCTCTGGACCAATTTTTAAAAAAATCCCTAGGAGGAATCTCGAGAAATCTTGATTTGAAGTTTTCAATTGAGAAATTTCAAAAGAATCTATATTTTAATTCAATAATTTCCCCAAAATACCTTCAAAGGCGTCCAAAAAGTGGTCCAAGTTGTTTTCAACCAGTTTGCATTTGTTGCCTTTCTTTCTCTTCATTGGCATTACATCCCCCACTGGGACATTGCCGCCTCGCAGCACTTCCACAGTGTTCATTAAGCACTTCCACAGTTATTAACTGCGAGGTTTCTAAGCCAAGTTACCATTTCTGCATTCGTACATCATGAGGCTAACACGATGATACTTTTATGCCCAGGGAAGTCGAGACAATATCCAATCCGAAAATTGTCTAGACCGGCACCGGGAATCGAACCCAGCCACCCTCAGCAAGGTCTTGCTTTGTACGCGCGCATCTTACCGCACGGCTAAGGAGGGCCCCATTGTTGCCTTTATTACAATTATAAATTTTGCTGATTAAGCTGATTAAGCTCACCAAACTGACTTAGGTATGTTTTTTGTATGGCTTGAAACCGTCTATCTTCAAGAATGCTACCTCTTGTTCAGAACCATTCTAGAATTCACGTGCAGGCTGCAGATTATTTGTTGAATGCCATTCAGATTAAAGTTTGTATTTTTTTTATTGTATTCACAAATGTATTCGAGCATCAGAAGTAAAGATTGGAGTACGGAAGAAATTGATGAAAAAACCAACAGCTTAAAGAATTGTTTAAAGTAGTGTAGTTGTTTAGCATTATATAACAGGTTAGATCTTCGTCAGATGCTGTAACAATTGAATTGACGGAGCTTTATCAAATTCTGAGATTTCCCCGCAAAAGGATCATCGGACTGGTAATGACTCCAAAGATGGCGGTAAGGAAAAGCTACGATTTTTAAGAGTGAGCTCGGCATATAGAATGAGATCTCGAGAACCAAGGAAAACATCAGGAAAAATGCACAAGAGAAAGAATGAATTTTACAAGCTTAGTGCATATTCTTTTGGGTTTTCGGTTACGACGAAGATAAAATATTCAATTTTTGAACTTTTAAAAACACTTTAATAAAGAAACAAAATGAACCTTTTCTTATCTCCGCCACTACACATCTAGTTCGGAATTGTTAATACGATTTTAAAGTTGCTCGAGAAGCGCCATGTTGAGTAAATTTATGGGTGAACCAAGTACAGATGAGGCATCAACAAATTGCATAGAGTTCACTAGAATCCCAATCTTTCGGATTACGTCACGGTAGGTTACTCTGCTTAAACATTTTAAACAACAATTTTCAAATTAATATTACAATCAGCAGGTACTGAATGATTTAAAAAAAGTGTACGCAAGATACAACTCTTCGAAACTCGAGCATGGTTTTGAGGAAGCAATTGAAGGCTTTGCTAGCAGCTGGAAAAAGCCTCAGTTCCATATATTGAATTATCATGTTTCAGAGTTCTGTAGAGGTACCGTAAAATGTCTTGGCTTACATATCAAACATGCTTTATCTAGTCCGTTGATTAGAACTTTGACAAGATTTGGCAGCAAAGATCGGTTAATAGGTGCTGTGATCGAGTATAACAGCTTCTAACTACTATTATTCTACACAAACTCTAGTCTTACTTCTCTTCATTATGAACATAAACGCTAAATTGAAATTAATTTTTACCTTTCATTCTATTAAACATGGAAAGCAACACTTATACTAAACTCGAGAAAGTTAGCCATACAAAAACATAATTAAGTCAGTTTTTTAAGATAAGTCAGTTGTAAATATTTATGGTTCTAATAACGGCAACGCAGACGCTTCGATCGAATAGAGTTCGCCGCCGTATCAAACTGACTATCTACAAAACGCTTATAAGACCGGTAGTTCTCTACGGACACGAGACCTGGACGATGATCGTGGAGGACCAACGCGCACTGGGAGTTTTCGAAAGGAAAGTGTTGCGTACCATCTATGGTGGGTTGCAGATGGCGGACGGTACGTGGAGGAGGCGAATGAACCACGAGTTGCATCAGCTGTTGGGAGAACCATCCATCGTTCACACCGCGAAAATCGGAAGACTGCGGTGGGCCGGGCACGTAGCCAGAATGTCGGACAGTAATCCGGTGAAAATGGTTCTCGACAACGATCCGACGGGAACAAGAAGGCGAGGTGCACAGCGGGCAAGGTGGATCGATCAGGTGGAGGACGACTTGCGGACCCTCCGCAGACTGCGTGGTTGGCGAAGTGCAGCCATGAACCGAGCTGAGTGGAGAAGTCTTTTATGTGCAGCACAGGCCACTCCGGCCTTAGTCTGATGATAAATAACGGCAACGCGTGCTTAGGGCCATCTTTGGCGTTGTGCAAGAGAATGGTGTGTGGCAGCGAAGGATGAAACAAGAGCTCGCCCAGCTCTACGGCGAACCAAGTACCCAAGTACCCAAGTAGCTTAAGCTGGAAGGGTGCGATGGGCAGGGCATATTTCAAGAATGCTGGACAGCAACCCTGCAAAGCTGGTGGTTACTTCCGACCCGGCAGGTACAAGAAGGACATCTATCTAGGTGGATAAATCAGGGTTTTTGGTGATACATATTTTTAGATTCTTATTTGGATTCTTTTGAAATTTCTTAACTAAAAACATCAAATCAAGATTTCTCGAGATTCCTCCTAGGGATTTTTTTAAAAATTGGTCCAGAGGTGCAGAATTACCACAGGAATCGTACTTAGTTTCGATGGACATTTTTATTTTATAATAACGGTCTACCGGGGCACCGTGGTGACATCTTCAAGAAGAGATGTGCGCGTGCGCCGCGCCGTTACAATTATCGACCCCACTCGTGCCACATCACTTTTTCTGATTTTTTTTTCGAGAAATTCTTTTGAGTTTCCCCTGGAGCTTTTTCCGAGTTCTCCTGAGATTTTTTTCCTCAATTTTCGCCTTAAGTTTTCCCTTGAATTTTACTGGATTTTTTTTTTCGAAATTTGCCATAATCCCAACACACACTAAAACTAATTGCATTATTATATATTTGTCGTTATTGTTGCCACTTTTCATACATCAGGTTTTTGTGGATTTTCTTCGTGAAGTTAACCAGTTCTTTCGCTGAAATGGAAAACCATTATCGATAAAAAATCCACAAACATGGTTAAAAGCGACCTTGGTAAACATCAATTCATCTAGCAACTCGGTGCCCTGTAATTTGCTTGCTTCTCAATGGCAACGGCATTAAATCAATTGTAATTCTTCACAGTCAGCTTTCTCTTCCATTCAATATTCGTTCATATAATTATACTCACGTTAAACTTAACTCTACCGGCGGCCATTGCCGATACAATTGTAAAGAAGTGTCGGAAGGTCACCTCAACGGAACAGCCCCAATTTAATTACTGTTGCGAAAAATCACATTTCATTTGCGCGCACACGTTTGTGTCTTCTCGGATGAGATTTCGGCGCAAAAAGCATTTGGATGAATCAGCATAGTATTCGTTGCCTTAAGTTAAACAACAATTGCTATTTGCCAATATAAGCGTTAACGAAGCGGGCAAAGCCATCATTTTTGCTGTTACCCAATAGTCAGGGATTGTACGGTTTGCTCGGCACCAAAGACGATTCAGCATTTATTGGTTGACTGCTTCTTATTCATCCACCAGTTCTTCCGAAGAAGACTAAATCGTAGAAAGATAACTCGTTTTAGATTGAATGTTTTCATAGCGTTGGCGCTTAATTTTTTTATGGATTATAGTTTTTCATGAAGTATCATAAGAACACCATCATCATTGCTCCGGATTGCCACGGAACAGTTATGCACTCCCCGATGGTATCCTACGGCTGGACTGGAGCATACCCCAGTGAAGCAGTAAGTCGCCTACACCTTAGTTAGCCCAGTCAGTGAGGGGAGCAGCGGTTCTTCGATTGTGCAAATGCGAAAGAGCAAACGAGCATGAAATTTTATGTAGCATGCTCAACGCTCTTACTTGAGCATGGTCTTCTTCTTCGTTATCTTCTTTTGCCAATGTTTCTGGTATTGCACCGGAATTTTCCCCTCCCGTTTTGGTTTGGATCCGATTGCACTACAGTGAGCAGAGCCCGCTATTTCTGGGTGCGGGGTCATTCGCTAAAGTTGTCGAACAACTACGAACGACATTCGCCGGAAAGTTTATCCACGAGGCATGGCACTGGTTGGTCTTCCATAGGATTGATTCTGTTGCTTTGTGTAACCATAAAAATACAGGTATTTACCCGATGTGTAATGATCCCAGCTGGAAAGGCATCGGCAGTTTATAATGATCTGCGTTTGTGGAATGCTCGTTTCCATGAAAAATGCTTCCCCAGGCACTGGAGCATTCCTTGTTTCAGCTACATTTTAATTACTGCATTTTAATTAGCAGTACAAATCTAGGTTGATGAACACAAATAGATCGCCTCAGATAGTTTTTTTAATCTAAAAATTACAGTTTCTTCTGACCTAAAACTTGTACCACTTGATAGTTAATAGCAAATCTTTGAAAGTAATTAGTCATCTCTCATGGAAAATAAGTCAGATGTATTAAATTAAGAACTAAATAGGTCAATAAAAATTCTGTTACAATATTTCAAAATCAATATCTATATTCTCAAAAGAAGTTCTTGGAAAATTAGATAAAATAATGCCAATGATGTTACAACACGGTTCTGCACATTGTTATGTTTTCTCCGTATGAATAGAAGTAAGGGATAACGATTCGACTTTTGATAGGACACAAGCTGAGCTAACAAGAGTTATCCCCTCGGTATTTCTATATAACCTTTCATAGTCATATATTTGTTTCATTAAAATTTATGTTGTGCAATGAGAAAAATGCAAGATACGAATAGGAACACGGCAGGTATTTCCGTCCATCGTCGTAAGGGCTAAAACCAACGAAAGCAACGTCCATTTGCTAGAACTCCACTATAGCAGAACGTTTCTACTGAGCTTACGATTTGTTACGCATGAGTTTGGCAAAAAAGAGTCTCTTTTATTGGTTTTCGAGACTACGACGAAAAGATGCCTTAACCCTTCTGCCAATGAAGTAAATCCAACAACAAAACTTCAAATTTATTTTTAGTTATTTTCCCGCTTCAATCCGATTGTTTATTTTCTTTTCAGTCATTGTCTTTCATCGGTTTGTTTGGGCAAGGAATTTCGCATGTTTTAGTTTCCATTTTGCACTCTACTCTTTTTGTTTGTGCAAATAAATCAACATTCATTTAACCGATCTGTACCTCGTCGTCGTCATCGTTGCCACCGCCGCAACTGTTGGTAGCTATTCCTGTATTACGAATCTCTGTTCAATGGTAAACAATTCCGACGGTGGAAAGTTGATTGAACTCTTTTTTTCCCCGGTGCAGTGTCGTGATTGCGCTCCAGTGGCTTTTCCGACTGAATTGATTTACATTCGCGATTCGCTATGCTAAGGGGCGTTTACTAGTGTTGAACGGTATTTTTTCTACTCTAGAATCTAGAACTATGAGGTATGCTCCACATAACTCCATTTCTTGGAATGCGAGTTATAATTAGTAATAAAACCAGTTATTTCTCACTGCTTGGCCGACTTCTCGGTTTTTGCTGTTCGCATCTAGTGGAAATATAGTTTATCGGGCCATTTTATCACTACTCTTGGATGTACACAATAACTCATTATTGGGTATCATATTTCTAAAATTTCCCAAAAAATTATTGATTAATGATTTCCAATGCACAAAAAGCGCTTGATGGTTCAACATCAGGATATAAAAGTTGATCATGTATATTTTAATTTTGATTGATGGTACTTACAAGGAATGCAACACTAAATGGAAAAATGTCTTTTTAATACTTAGTATCATCACTGATTGACAAAGGTAAACTAGTTATTGGCTAAAAGCCACCATAAAAAAGAGATAAAATAGTCCTGTTTGTAAACATGGTTGGTTCTAAAATATGACGGCTGCATTAACGATCTTTCGTCGTAATCGGTGTGGTTGTTTTCCGTTCGATGTTATGCAATTCTTGCCTCGAAATTGTGACTTCAAATTTTCCATTTTTTACTATAGAACGCTAACCGTCCGTAACGAAAGCATTCCACCCGTCGTCGTCGCGTCATCGTTCCACACCGAGCTCGAGCAGCAGCAGCAGTTTGTTTGTATTTCATGGATATTTATACTCGAATGGGCAGCCCAATGAGACAGTCAAAAGTGATGTAAATCCGCACATTAGGTGACCGTGATACATTTCTGTCTGAATGGATATGAATAAATATCGATCGAGTTGAACTCGGTGAAATGCATACAATCGCCGGCCGAGTTTCCTGCCATGGTAATCAATTGGCCTTGCCACAGTACAGCCAGCAGTCAGTCGTCGGTGGTTACGCCCATGAAATCGAAACCGTTTCAGTGAAGTCAAACAATTCACCGATTACGCCCACTTCTGCATATTGGATATTTACCGTACTAGGTCCGACGAGTCGAAGTGTGAATTGTAAGCTAATCATCCGGCAGTGATTAATTTAGATAGGATCTCTGTTCTTTTTCGTGCAGCGCGATTTCTTTGCGCAGAGCGTAGCATTTATTCACAGCTTATTTCTTCTCGACACCCTTAACCCAGACTTTATTTATTACTCTAATGATATATGCATAACAGCTCATGACGGATGAAGATTTTTATGCACTGATTATGCTGGAACAGTAAGTGCTTATCTGGATGGCTTAGTTTGCCGCATCATTTAGTCGAAGAAAGAAAATCTTTGATGTTCAAGTGAACTGTTAAAACTGACAGTTGAACCAGATGTTTGTTTTATTTCTGCTATTGTGTTATTCTTAAACGTTTATAATGTCTCGCGCATTATTTCTCTCTCCGAATGCAACTGGTTTACGAACATTTGGAGAAAGTTTTTCTGCTTCTATGGCTCTACATTCCAACTGAAACTTGGCCTGCTTTTCTACTTAGTATTCTATTAGCGTTTAATAATTGAAATCTTTTCTATACCCGCGTCCCCCGAGTCCCCAAGCAGGTCCTATCAAAGCGACCGTGTGCCGCTCAAAGCGCACTAGCCTAGTCCTGGTGTTGGGTGGGACTTTAAACAAATTTGTCCCGACTGATCGAGCGTCTGTCCACCAAGGAGGTGCGGCTCCAACAGTGTCTGTTCTGGCATCCAGCGGCTGACTATGAAATGCTATTCCCCGGAAGCTATACCTAAGATGACAGCCCCATCCCGGTGGATAGGGAACCTTGGGCCAACAACCTACTGTTCCCGAAACATCAATTTGTTCGAGAATCCGATAATGAAAGAATATGGACTGATTTTACGGCGACGACCCTTAGCGCGAAACAACGGACACGAATAGGAACGTTTTAACCCTAGCCCAGCAAGTTAAATTAGCACAACTTGCCAATGAGGCACGCCGCATGAAGCTTAAGATCCTGGGACTGAGTGAAGTCCGTTGGCCAAACTTTGGAGAACACAGAACGCTCTTCCCTCATCGACCGGTTCACAAGGTCACGTGGGTCTCCCGTGACGGCTTTACAGAAAATGAAAATGAAAATGGAAACGGAGCCTTCTGAATGTACGGAATAAACGTAGTGCCGATATCGCGTCTGATCATCACCTCCTCATCGGCGAAATACGCCTGCGCATTGTGCGGATTCGTCGGCAGGAGGAAAGAGTTGGACGACGTTTCAACACACACCGACTGGAAGATGCCACGGTGAAACGGTCCTTCGTTGAAGAACTGGAGACGCGTGCTGCCGATATTCCGGAAGGTGGCAGCGTGGAAGACCAATGGACCGCCATCGAGAATGCCTTCATCGCCACCAGCGAGAACAATCTGGGCGAACTACGCACCCAGAGAAAACAATGGATCAGCGATGAGACCTGGAGGAAGATAGAGGAGCGAAGAGCAGCCAAAGCCGTGATAGAGCGATCGAAAACCAGAAGAGCCAAAGTCTTAGCCCGTCAACGACACGCGGCTGTTGAGATGAAAGTAAAACGCTCATGTCGACGGGACAAGCGAGCGTGGGCAGACTCTGACCGACGAAGGAGAGAGAGAGCCGCTGCAACCGGGCACATTCGCCTCCTCTACGATATCTCACGACGCTTAAGCGGGGCGAAGATGAATGCAACGATGCCTGTGAAAGACGCGAATGATCAGTTATTGACCGACCCAACTGACCAGCTGAAACGCTGGTTCGAGCACTTCGAACAACTTTTTCAAGTGCTGACCAGGCCATCACCACCTCGGCATGATCTGCCTAGGATCCGACGTATAACACGCGTCAATACCGAAGCTCCATCATTGCTAGAGATTCAAACAGCCATTCAAAGCATGAAATCGAATAAAACCCCAGGGGTCGACCGCATATCAGCCGAGATGCTCAAAGCTGACCCCATGACATCCGCTCAACCAATGCATCGTTTATTTCGTAATATCTGGGACACCGCAACTTTCCCGGTCGCAAGGTATCTTAGTGAAGGTGCCCAAAAAGGGTGACCTGACTGTATGCGATAACTGGCGAGGCATTATGTTGCTGTGTACCGTTCTCAAAGTTCTGTGCAAAATTATCCTAGCCCGGATTCAGGAGAAGATCGATGCGACTCTTCGGCGGCAGCAAGCCGGATTCCGTGCCGGAAGCTCATGTGTGAACCATATTGTCACGCTCCGCATCATTCTGGAGCAGGTCAACGAATTCCAAGAGTCCCTTTACTTAGTATTCGTTGACTACGAAAAAGCTTTCGACCGTCTCAATCACGAGAATATGTGGGGCGCCCTGAGACGCAAGGGGGTTCCTTAGAAAATCATCGGCCTCATCGAAGCACAATACGAGGCCTTTTCATGTAGAGTGCTGCACAATGGGGTCCTGTCCGACCCTATCCGGGTCGTAGCTGGTGTGAGGCAAGGATGTAATCTATCCTTGTTACTGTTTCTCATCGTAATCGATGAGATTCTGGTAGATGCGATTGACCGTGAACCAAACCGCGGGCTGTTATGGCAGCCTATAACCATGGAGCACCTAAACGACTTCGAATTGGCTGATGACGTTGCACTCCTCGCGCAACGGTGCTCTGATATGCAGAGTAAGCTCAACGACCTTGCCGAGCGCTCCTCCTAGGCAGGTTTAGTCATCAACGTCAACAAAACAAAATCGTTGGATGTAAACACGGTGACTCCTTCCAGTTTCACAGTAGCCGGGCAACCAGTGGAGAATGTTGAAAGCTTCCAATATCTTGGAAGCCAAATGGCGTCAGACGGCGGTACCAAGATCGACATAGGCACACGGATCAAGAAAGCAAGGGCTGCCTTTGGGAGTTTAAGAAATATCTGGAAAAACAGGCAGATAAGTGAACGCACCAAAATACGAATTTTCAACTCTAACGTGAAATCTGTGCTGTTATACGCTAGCGAAACATGGTGTCTATCAGTGGAGAACACTCAACGGCTGCAGGTGTTCATTAACAGATGCCTGCGGTATATAATTCGGGCCTGGTGGCCTCACAACTGGATCTCAAACAACGAGCTCCATCGTCGTTGTCACCATAGGCCGATAGCAACAGAAATTCGGGATCGGTAGTGGGGTTGGGTCGGCCACACTCTACGTAGGGGCGGAAACGAAATCTTTAAACAAGCATTAGACTGGAACCCAGGGGGACATTGCAGCAGAGGCAGACCCAGAGGCTCATGGCGGCGAAGCCTCAATAAAGAAATAAAAGAAGTCGACCAAAATCTTACCTGGCAACAGGTTAAAGCGATAGCCGAGCAACGCTCTTCCCATTGCTTAAAAGCATATGTCCATATTTTTTCATATGCCGAGCACAGAGCTGTGCGTAACTCGTCGGATTTCAGTTCAGGGATTTATTTTCAAATATTTTTAGTAAAATTCAAGGTTGTTATCGATCATTTAGTAGTTTGTCAATAACACATTCCAAAGGCTAAATTTTAAAATGTGTTGTATTGTGAACTTCAAGTGCGATGGTTTTTATACAACTCTGTATAAAAGTTCGTTCTTTAAATTTCACTAATAACGGAGCTATAGCGCCAGTAGCAGTAACTTATACTAAACGATTGAAATTTTATCATCATTTAGTATGAGTTACTGCAACTGGCGCCTTAATTCCGTTAATAGTGGAAATCAAACATCGACCTGAGTTGTAAAAAAACCTTCGCACTAGACACACATTCATGAATCTTATTTTTATCTAGATGAGTTAAAACTTACCTAGATAAGTGTTATCTTTTGATAGGAACGAGTTAGAGCAAAACTTTCTTCTACAAAGTGGTTTGTTTTGACATTTTGGAACTATGCTTCATAGACACCTATGCTCTATAACCTTTGTAGATGGCGCTGTACGTTATTTCCTTGGAAACAGCGATAAAATGGTTTTCTTCTCATTTTTTTCGCGTTAAACTTCTGGTAAAAGTTTTTTGAGGTATGCTTTCAAAGAAGAATGATAATAAAGCTGATCGTGGGATGTTACCAAGGATTTTAAAAGCTTTAGTAGTGAATTTCTTGAAATTAGGTAAGAAAACGCTGTTTAGAAAAATATAAATAACTTACGAATGGGCAGATGGCGGCAGCTGAAATTTAGTCTGAACATAGTTCAAACTTAAATCTTTGATATCGGGAAGAAAAAAAAGTGGAGACATGTGGAGCTTTTTGTCTACCATTATTCCAAATCTGGTATTAATATGCATTAAAAATCAACATATTACAGAAATTCAGAATGAAACGAATTTACGATAGGTATCTCCGAATTCTGCAATATTTGGTAGAATCGTTCCCTTCCAAAAAAATTTACTTGTTTTTCGTTCCGTCACTAGAAGGGTGATCTAAAATATCGATGAATTTGAAAAATCATTTCTTTTAGCATTTTTCGAAATGGAATCAAGTCAAAAAAATTATTCTCTCAGTTTTACATATTGTTTTGAAAAAAAAAAAATAGAAATGTTGAGCAATCCGTTTTGAAAATACATTTTTTGAGAGATACATTTTTTGAGTCATTGATAACAAACACCGGTACACAATTCATATATCACACGAATATGGAGACGCATGGTTGCCCCCCATGTTGTTTATATGGCGAATCAATTACTTTATTTTGTGAAAATGCTATCTCCAGATTAGCTCGCCAGATATCTCTATTTCTATATAATATGTGAAGTTGGGAAACTAAATTTCATGGCTATTGATTGAAAATCGGACCATTATTTCAAAAGTTAGGCTAAATAGTTGTTTTTTGGAAAAAACGATGATTTTTTTAAATCACCCTATCCGAAATTAGTCACTCTAGTTTTCAGGTGAATTCATTGTAAACATTTCAGAAACCAATTCACTCATGACTGCAAAGCATCAACATCAATATTCTCCACTTAGACCGGTGAGGTACTGCCTAAAAATAGGTTTTGAATGTTTGTTTTGGTCACGCAAAAACGTTGAAAATTACCGATTATTCGGTTATTATTTAGTGTTTTGTTTAAAGAAAAACAAAATTCTTCAATTGATTCATTTTTTAAATTTTTATTGAGATGGAAGCCGGCTAAATTTTCCGCCGGATAGTGATCCCTATGCTATGGCATTGTAAATGCTGGGTCCTTGGGCTTTCACCCAGCACTTCTATTCCTAGCTCCCCGTCGTGGTGATGCCGGGATCCGAGCAACCTTTGGGAAGATCAGGGGTGGCATTGCGCACCTCGATTCGAAACGAGCAAACCATGCAAACTGTCATACGAAATAGCTAACGAAAGGAGATGCGCAATGAGGCCCCAGGTAACCAACCCCTGTGGAAACTATGGTCGTATGCTAGAAGGGAATGGGGGGTTGCTCCTCTCAGGAGGTGTGAATCTAATCGAGCATCTGTTCCTCAAGTTAGGAGCGTTAAGGCCGGCTGATCATCGTCCGAATACCAGCAAAGGACTCTAAGCAAACCCGTGACCAACATTCCCAACCAAGAGCGTGCACTGCAAAGCAGACGTTATTGAATGTGACTGGCGTTCGAGTCCTGATCCATCCTGGAACTTTTTCGGAAATGAGGCACCAAAAAACAATTTTCCGGAATTCTGCAAATAAACAGAAATTTGTGTATTGTTCCCGGAAGTTGGCCCTTACCAATCGACCCTTTACCATCAGGTTTAAATCGTTGAATATTGCCCGAAGGATTCAGCGGCAGGAACAGGAAGGTGTTGATAGGCTGCACAGCAAAGAGCCAGCAAAAACACTTGACATAGATAAGAGAAAAATCTAATTTCAAATAAAAAACATAACGTCATCGTCAAATACTCATTCAATACAAATAGTAGGAGGTTAAGGGTTCGAGTCCCTCCACGACACGTGGATTCTTTCTCGAAAATTTCATATCAATTTGTCCATTTCGAAACATGTGCTGTACATATGCACAGTAGAGTGATTCAATTTTTGACTTTTTTATCCCCCGATGCTTAAGGGATTGCATTTGCCATTTCAATAATCCTCCTAAATTTTTAGCTAATTTGGATGTAATTTGAGTGAGCACGTGCAGTTTACAGTTTGTATGAAAATTACTATGAAAACAATAACTTTTATGCAAAACCGTTCCACAACGCTTCCCATCAAGCTCTAAAAACATATGAGTGCATCGGAAACATAGAAAATTTTACAAGGAAACAGGTCGTCTTTGTTGCGAAACGTGTGAATACTAAATCGTGGGAAATTAAATTTAACACGTAAAAGAATAACATCAATATCAATAATGAGCATTTTTGTTTTCTTTATAACTTAGCTTCCAAACGACAAATCGCTTCGCAACAACTGCCTTCCAGCTTACGAAGTATTCTACACTGAGGAAACTGGACGTATGATTTCCAATCAAACGCCTTATGAAAATTTGCCACAAGGAATCGGTATGAATTTCAATATGTTGCCTTATGAATGATGATTTACATTTAAAAAAAAGTAAAGTGCGGCAGACTGGGTTCGAACCATGGACGTCGGGATCGGGAGGCCGATATGTAGACCACACGCCCATCGACGCTTGAAGACTTGGGAAGGTAACTGCATATAAAAAGCACTGTTGGTGGAATATTCAGACGAAGCTTCATAAGGCGCCAGTTATGAATTTCGCTAGTCCAGTTCGCTGAGTGTATGTAGTCAATGTGTTGATTATACATGAATACTCATGGGTCACCTCACGGAACTTTTTTTTTTTGACGTAGGACTTACGTCTCTCTTCACTATACCGGGTGTCAATTCAATATTTCTAATTCGACCGCGTTACGCTGTGTTGAAAGATTTTGAATGATAATAGCGTTTGTCCCAGTTTGACCATATGGCCCGTTTACATATGAGCTAGTTCTAGCAGACAATGCACTATACGACAATACTAGCACGAAATTAGCATAATGTAAACGCTTATTAGCGAGGACAATTCCTGTTTACATTGTGCTAATATCGCGCTAGTATTGTCGGATAGTCCATTGTCCGCTAGAACTAGCTCATATGTAAACGGGCCATTATCAGGGCCAAGAGAGTTAAAATAATTTTCGCAATAGGGTGGCATTCGTCACTGGTTCGTCGCATGCTGCATTAAGGCAATTCGCATCCCGCTGGTTCCATTGAAGAAACAGCACACGTCAAGCGGATACGCTGCATGAAGACAGCTTTGGTTTTGCGCTCCACCCAGGAGCACCCAGCATCAGCCTTACAGTCCGTTGCAACATGACGCAACAGATGGAGATAGAAAATGTATTTCTTTGAAGCAAACGGTTCTTCTGAGAGCCACTGATATATATAGGGTAAATCACTACTTGGGCCTATGGACCCGATTCCCGGCTCACTGCACAGAAAACTAAAGATTTATACTTTTTGGAAGCCGTAGGCTTATGATTGATAATTTTAAAAAAAGTCTCCCGTTTATTTCGCACAATACTAAATATTTTTTAATCATTTATTTCACTCCTAATTGGTCCAATTATAGAAAACAAAAATGTAGATTTCGAACATTCGCTCTCCGTTGCTGCACCACTGAGCCGAAGTGAATCTTTCCACTTTTACAAAACAGTATTTTCATATAAACACCTACCTGGAAATCGCCACAGTACTCGATACAATCATTGGTTGAAGCTGTTAATCACCACACAATAATTCTAAACTCACGCACTTTCATCTTTTCTAGTTGTTCGTTTCACTAGAACTAATATAAACATATTAGAATACATTTAAAAATGTATCCTCAAACCAAAAAAAAATCACCTCGGCATAAGAACTTCTAGCCGCACCGTGCTGTTAAAAGGCCAGGATTTTTTAGTATGAAAAAAATCCTTCATCGTTCATAGGAAAACTATCTAATACGTTGACGCTATCATGTTATTTATAATTCTCTCGATTACAAAAAGTGAAAAAAATATAGTTTTTAAGCGTTTGGAAGTAATTTGAATGAGCGAATATATCTTTTCAGCCAAATAAAAATTATTTTAAATAATAACATCTGGCATCATGTCGACGTTAAACGTGCATATTTTTGTTTACGTCCCATTTTCTACCGTCCCGAGAGAGAATGAGAGTAAGATGTTGAGAGATTGAGCGAAATTTTGCTTAGGCCGGGAACTAGTTTGGAAGTGGGCCGGATTTGAAATCGCTATGACTGAAATTAGTGCTGGACATCGTTTATTTAAATCAAATAAAAGCCTTTTCAAACAATGTTTACCAAGAAAAGCTATTTTTAAGCAGAAGTTAACCCCATTGCAGTATTGCACGGCCCACGAAATTGAGGAAAAAATGCTTCCTGTCATAAATATCAATTAAATAATGCAGTCGTATGCATGTTAGGCCGGGAATGGGGTAAGAAACCCTAATATCAAAGTTTTAAATACCCTCCGCGTTAGAAAATGTACTTGGGTGTCAAATCCAATTTTCTAGAGATAAAATGTTAAACGCGAATAGCAGATTTTCAAGATTTTTTATAACCGTGACATAACAAGAACTGTGACCGCGAAGTGGACGAAAAACCCAGATTAATCCACCTAGCGTTGGTGATGCCTTTCTCGCAATTAGTTAAGACACCAACCTCATATGGGGCCTTTATGGTTCGGTGTACCATTTTCTTCATAACTTTTAAACGCAATGACCGATCGTTATCAAATTCAATAGTGATCAACAAGGCTTTGTCCTCTGTCGAATAAAACTTGTTGCGAGAAAATCGGTTAAGGATTACTATACAAAAAGTTGTCTAATGTTTTTTTTTAGCTTTTGTGCACACACATTAGGGTGGCTCAAATTAGTATGGGAAAAACTTTTTTCAATTTTTTGATGGGCCGCCCTCTTATTCGGTTCTATTTGATGCCCTGATGCTCTGGACAAAATTTCAGCCAAATCGGTAAATGTTTGGGTGGTGCTAAACCCGTTGGAAGTTTATATGCAAAAATGTATGCAGAAACATCCAAAAACTGTAAATTGCAGTTGGACGGCACAACTTACGAAGAAGAACTACGATACTCATTCAGATTATGAAGAATTTAATACAGAATTTTATGCAGAAAACCGCGAGAAGATTAGAGTTTGCCCGGCTTAGTTATTAGCATTTCTCTGAAGCGCGGTTTGAGCAAATTTCGTTTCTTTTACCTTTGAAAAGAAATAAATTCACCCCTACAACACTCCAGTAAAATGCTAATATCTTTGCCTAATAAACTCGAATCTTCTCGCGGTTTTCAGCATAACATGCTGTATTTAATTCTATAAGAACTGAATGAGTATCATTGTTCTTGATCGTAAATTGTGCCGTCCAACTGCAAATCACTGTTTTTGGATGTTTCTGCATACATTTTTCCATATAAACTTTCAACGAGTTTAGCACTGCCCAAACGTTGACCGATTTGGCTGAAATTTTGTCCAGAGCATCAGGGCAACAAATAGAACCGAATAAGAGGGCGGCCCATCAAAAAATTTGAAAAAGTGTTTTTTGAGCCACCTTAACACACATACACACATACATACACACATACATACACACGGACAGACAGACATGTGCTCAGCTCGTCGAGCTGAGTCGATTGGTATATAACACTATGGGTCTCAGAGGCTTCTATAAAAAGTTCGTTTTCGGAGTGAAATGATAGCCTTTCGGTACAACTTTGTTGTGCGAGAAAGGCAAAACTAGACTTGACCATGCCTTTAAAGACACTTAATATGTCCAAATTTCTCACATAATCTAATTTAGATAAATAAATCGGTGATAACAGCCCAAACATTATTATGTAACAGTTTTCGTGAGCAATTTAAAAAATATATTTCAAAATGAAAAGCTATCAATCGATTTATATAGAAAAACATTGTTTGATACTGTTCGCGCACAAAGCGAACGTGACTGAATGTTCTCCCACCGGACTGCCAATCCTAAATTTTCCGCACATCCCACCTGAACAGCAATTCTTAGCTCGATTGCCTGGCTTGTGGCCTGTACCGTGCGAAAAGTCCCGTTAGGAAATAGACGTCAGCAGCGAGCAACAAGAGAAAGAAGAAGAAGCCCATCACGAACGCGTCGATGATGATGACGCTTTGGCTGACAAAGGAACGGGATACAAGACGCTCACTGATTGGCCGACCAATCGGGAAGCAAAGACGATTCAAAATTAAGTATAAAAGAAAAGTGCATTCGCTTACAGAGCATTCAGTCCTTCTTATTAGTTGGACCAAGCCGAAACAAACAGCCTTTTTCAAGGCTATAAGAGTTAAATAATTTCCTTATTCAGTCGATATCGCATGGACTCGGAGGCCCTTCAGTCGAAGCTGCGAATGAGCTGCTGCTGGGTCTGACGAGAAGGCATAAAATAGCGCAACGTGATTTTTTTTCCTTTCATTCTGACCGGGACAAGCCAAGTAACAGTAATATCGATTCGACAGCATTCACACCTTTTAGCAAGGCAGCATCGTCCATACTATCCACTTTTTCGGCCCGGCAGAGTCGAGGCCAACATCAGCCGAAGCATAGCAATCAGTACAGCAGTAGAAGAAGTTCCAGAAGCAGTCCACCCCACAGACCCGACACCGCAGCAATGCCGAGCAGATACCGGCAACAGCAGCAGAGTCGAGCCTAGGCCGGCTGGCATAATGCTCGCAATTGGTCACCGGTTCATCGGTCGGCAGTTCGTATCCCGCTGGTTCCATCTGGAGAAACAACACACGTCGGCACATACCTACACTGCATGAAGACAGCTTTGGTTTCGCGCTTCACCCGGAGCACCCAACATTAGTTTTACAATCCACTGCAACGTGACGCAACAGATGGACATAGAAAATGTTTATTTTCAAAGCATGCGGTTCTTCTGAGAGCCATTGATAGACTTACTAAAGAGTTCTTAAAAATTATAAAATAATCTAGAGATAAAATGTTATACGCAAATAGCAGATTTTCAAGATTTTTTCATAACCGTTAGATAACAAGAACTGTGACATATAATGAAATAAATCACAAAAAATTTCACTATTAGATGAAAAATCGATTGAGAGCTTTTCTTTTTGAGATATTTTTTCCTATATTGCTCATGAAAATTGTTATAATAATTTTTGGGCTGTTATCGCCGATTTTCTATACAAATTAGGTGACGTGAGAGATTTGGATATATTATACATATTTAAAGGCATGGTCAAGTCAAGTCCTACGTCTACTTCGCGGTTATGTCACAGACATTACCCACTGTTCGTTTTTTTATTCCTTTCTTTATTTGGTAGGCACTCTGTGTTTCTTAACCGCTACTGTGCCGAGATCTACTGTGGTATTCTGCTGTACAGAATCCACACAGAATCTATTTTTAGATTTCCATTATTCATTATTGTTGTCGTTGCCAGTCCATTTTATCGTGAGTCCATTGTGTCCGTTTGTCCATGTCGTGTATCCAATGATCGCCTCCGAGAAGAACAAGTTGTCAGTTGTCATCAGGCAGCCGTGACGGTAAGGCGCGTCTCCCAAACGCCACCGTATGGGCTGTGGATCTGACAACTGACGAGGGTTTAGTGGAGGGGTTGGGAATCGAACACATGACCATCCGCTTGTAAGGCGAACGTGTAGCCAACTACGCTACGGAACCCCCAACCTCACGGAACTGTATTTCACATAAGGGTCGATTTTCACAGTAATTTCCATAGAAACTTTAAATGACGTGTGCACAATCAAATTACATCCAAATTTGCTAAAAATGTAGGAGGATTATTGAAATGGCAAATGCAATCGTTTGAGCATCGGGGGGCAAAAAAGTCAAAATTTGAATCATTCTAATGCACAGCCAAGATATTTAACAAAAAAAATGGTTTTCGTACGGCCGAGTTGCCGAATAATACGCAATTAATTGTCAAATACTTAAAAATAGGCAAAAAGAAACGAGAATTATCGCTAATTTTTACCGATATTTATAATAGAAAACATCCATTACCTAATGTTAGGTAAAATAAAAACCTATCTTTAGGTAATCAATCTCAAAGCGTGTATGCTTTGATGAAAATGTAGCCCATGGGCTACAAGCTCTTTTTCTTTGTTCAAAGAAAAAAAATCCGAAAATGCTAAGGATCGCATTGTTCACAGAGTTATCATGTTTTCCATCAGTTCCGAAAACTCATAGTGTCATATACAAATCGACTCAACTCGACAAACTGAGGTGATGTCTGTGTGTGCGTGTGTGTATGTATGCATGTGTTCTAAAAAACATTGATTTTTTGGAACTCATCCTTAACCGATTTGCTCCCGATAAGTTGCATTCGACGGGTTTTTTTTATTAGTGTTTTGGAGATCTACAATATTTGGGGTAGCTATATTTTGTCAAAGCGTAAATATCTCGTTTTTTATGGTTATAGTATTTCAAGAGTGTTGAATAGCTTCTTCATTTTTGTTGTTGTCCTCACTTGTGACTTTGTTATGCCATTGTTACCATTTTTGCATGCAGTATATCATGAGCCTGACTTGATATTTTTATCACCCATGAAGTCGAGAGAATTCCAATTTGAAAATTGTCAAGCCGAACCGACAATCAAGCCCATGCAACTTCAGTGTTGTCTTGTTTTGTAGTCGAGCATTTTACCGCTATGCTAATAAGTTTCCCAGAATGCTTATTAATACCATTATTTGAATGATAAAAAAGTGGGACCATAACCTCTCTCAATTAGTATTTAAAACTCTTTTCATTCATATTTTTGAGCAAGCAAACTGACAAGAATGATTATATAACTTCAAAATGTTTAAATAAAGCACAACTACTTTCACCAGTCACTGCAACGCCAAGTTGCTCGTGCCCCCAATACTATTACCTAATACATGCTACTTATTGATGGATATTGCATTGCACTTGTGGGTTGCAATCGCCTCAACAAAAAAAAGGAAACGACAAAGGAGAGGTTCCTAATGTCCTACCAGGTAACCCATTTCTCAGTAGCCAAACAGCGCTCTCTTCGAGCAAACATAGTAAACAACCCGCGTCGAGGTATTTTCCCCGGCTCCTGGGAAAACCCTGATAGCAGTCCGTAATCTTTGCTTTGTGCTTTTCCACACGCCAATGTGCAATTTCTCCAATTACCCCACAGTCGTCGCCACCTTCACCGGTTTTCTGCACCAATGACTTTGGTGGACTTCTCCGGCTGTTATGATTTGATAGTGATCTTTTCGCTGGTTGTGGATAAATTTGTGTCACTGGTTGCAGTAATCGTTTACAAAAGAATTTTCCCCAAGACTTATTGCAGCATCTTTGTTGATGAACATAATGGTACGTGTATATGATATTTATTTTGCTTTAATGATTACTCTCACCCACGTAGCGTTTTTAATCGGCATACTGTGTGAGCAGTGTAATTGCGCTGCTTGGAAAAGCGTCAAACAAACGACGAGTTATCATTTGATAACAGAAAAGGAAAGTGCTTTAACTTATATCAGTGGATTCTAATTTCTTTTTCTGTCGTCTTTTTCAGATTCCACTAACGGGATGATGGCACCATCCCCCTCCAAGAGTTCCAAAACACAACATCCGTCGTTTATAATAACGGCGGACTCGGTGGACTCTAGTCCGGTTCCGTCCAGTCCGCCCAGTACAGGTGAGTTTTTTTCGTAACGATGTATTGTTTAAATAGAAAATGGGCAAACTTTCATAAATTACATCATACAAAAAGTGTAGGAGAAGCTTAGCGTGATGACTCATAATTAGAGGACGTTCCCATATTAGGATATTGAACCCGTCAACTTAGATATTCAATGACATAAACAAACTAAAACCCAGCAATAAGTCCCAAATAACCAATTGAAAATGTCTTATCCGTTGTTTTGATTACCGCACGCAAATTTGGAGAAAGCCGCACTTTATTTCAAGCACGCCATCTCCTGCAAATCTCCATATCCGAAGAAATGATGGATTAAGTCCGCCGGATTTCACTTTCATGCAACTTACCTGATGCAATCAAATCATTTACGTACGAAAAGATAAGCTTCTGTGATTGTACACGCTCGTTGTTGGTTTTAATACGCGCTGCGCTGTAATTGCGGGGAGTCATTTGTGTTCACTCTCGCTGACCGCGAATTTGATCGAAGGGAAGATTTTATCACAGTCGCTGCCAGCTACCGTCAATGTGGTGGAGATGCTCACGAGTGGACCGCTGATCATGGGACGTACCCAACAGTGAACGATACGCTAGCTCTACGCTATTATGCATACCGCAGTAGACTGATTCGCTTTTTTATTTCTCTTGTGGAGAACACAAAAAAATTACCATTCAAGCGATGCACCGAATAGTCATGCTTGGGCTTTAATAAACAATCGACCTCAAATATTCATAGAAACAAAATATCAGTTTTATATTTCTGAACCAGACTAAACTGCACTGTTGTTGAGTATTATTTCACGGATCAGTCAAGCTTCATTTTTTGCGGTGAAAAGTGAAAATCAAAACAAAACGAAACTTGTTGGACCTTGAAATGTAAGTGTATGGCAGTTGAGTCGAGCCAAATGAATGCTTTCGGTGCTTTGATTGAACTGTTGTTGAATGCAATAAAGTAGAGTGGTCGTCGCGATTTTCTTCTAGACCATCGAATATGGCTTCCCCGTATACGAAGAAAAGAGCCATGCATCGATTTAAAATTGCAATCAATAAACCCCTAATTAGGGTTCATGTTATTGCTCGAAGAAAGAATTGGAATCAGGGCGAAGCTATTATCACATTAATAAACCATCAAGGTTAATGCATATGACAATATGACGTTCGTTTGTTTGGCGTGCTGTGTGTGTGATGTACATGTTTCCTGGTGCTTGTCAGTACTAATAAAAAAAGTACAATGGAAAACTTGTAGGGAAATGGAAATGAAGTGAATGACGATAAATACCTATGTACCTACGTATATTACTGCTGGAAGGTAGGAGCTTAGAAGAGTAAATATGTAGGTCAGGGTTCTTGGTGCATAGAATGTGTCTTTGTTTGATACTAATATCACGACTACAACCGGTTTAGGTGTTTCGGTAAAGTCTTCACTATTCTTGGCTACCATATCACATTCGGCATTGAAAGTTTTTTTTTTAATTTTTTTTTGCATTATTTAAAATAAAGAGACCAGAATTTTCTTGGGCAAATCTGGGACACAAAATTGTTGTTCTTCTCTGGTTCTACATTCCAACTGAACCTTGGTCTGCCTTTTCAACTTAGTATTCTATTAGCATTGTCCTAAGTTATTAACCGTTCAGCAAGCGCGCGGTCCTGGAACGATCATGCAGGCTCGCTCGTGCTATGTACCGTGTGCGATGGTTATTGTTCAAAATACAACAGCGCGCGTTCTTGAGTGTTAATTGAAAGGGATTAAATTCGATTATTTTTCTACACGGATTGTTTTCACACGGATTTTTTCCTAAACGACTTTTTTTACACAGAATGCATCCCCCATATTTTCAAAGAACCGGTCACTTTTTTTACGCGGATATCTTTTGCGCGACTTTTTTACACGGTATCTCAAAATACAACGGCACGCATCTCCTGTGTAAAAAAAGAATCAGGTGTATTCTCTTATCAACCAAAATATCTTGCATGATGCTAATTACTCGATTTTAAAGAAACAGTGAATTCTTTGGATATTAAAAAAAGGAAATATAAATATATGTGTACATCGAGCAATATGAGCACCATAAGACTTTATTTTGGAATTTCGACATCAGAAAACGTGTTAATAGCCGAGGAAAACCCGTTTTTCCAAAACTCTTGCGGCTGAAAGCCATTTGGCCGAAGGCCACTAGGGAAAAACTCGTTTGGCTGAATAGATCAATTGTGCGGAAATGCCGTTTGAAAAAAGGGCAATTTGACCGAAAATTATGGTTGGCAGTCGTTGGCAGAAAGGACCATTTGCTCGAAAATGTTGTGTCCCTTTCGGCAATGTGTTCTTTTTGGCCAAATGACATTGTCGGTAAAACCGTTTTTGGATCGTTTCTAATCACCGCGTACCTTTATCGAAATTACTTTATTGGCTTTTTTCGGTATTAATTATACTACCCGAAGCGAAAGGGAGTAGATGAAACTAATGAAGATACAGATTCGATTGACAACGAAAGCGAGCGGCAAGTGCTTTCGGGGCCATGTGAGAGAACCAGCACTGTTGAAATCGCTGTTTTTTTTAACTAATTTTATTTGCTAATTACATCTAATACATGCATTCATCTCTTATACTAGGTGTTTCGTGTTTTCTTAACACTATCATCCTTATTTGCTATATTACATTTTTAGTTATTATAAATACATTTCAATTGCCTCTGGCAGTTAGAATTTTTCCTTTGGTTGAGAATCATGTAGGAATTATAATGTTTTCAACTTAAACTACACTTTACCTAATTTATACTAAGAGTACAATGAGCTAATCGTTGCAATAGAAGATTGCGATCTTTTGTTGATCCTTCAGAATCCCTAGATTCTTTTATACTTACGGGAAATCCCAAGTAGCACACGCAACATCTTCCTAAAATCACTATGTTTCTACTCAGTTTCATTAAAGGCATTAGAAAAACATCAAAGCACGAAAAAGTTGCATCAAGATGTCAAAAACGTTCGAATTGTGATCAATGTTTCATTGAAATTGCAATGCAGTACGTGTTTGACATTTGGAAACAAACAAACAAGGAATACTGCACTTCATGTTGCAAACACGAAACAAAATCATTAAGTTGCATATTTTTTACCATGTAACTTCAATGCGTCTTTCAAAATTTAATTGTTTGTTAAAATTAAGTTGCAGATAAGTTGAATGTGTCTTCATGTTTAATTTAGCATCGTTAAACGTTTTGACAACTTACAATTTTTTCCTGTGATGGTGCAATGAAGTAACAGAAAACCCGAGTACAAAACTTCATAATCGTATGGTTTTTATTGTAAGTCAACACGCAGTCCCTTCGAAGTGTTGAATGGAGCTGTGGTAGAGTGAAGGACTATCAATCACAAGATCCATAAATCGAATCCAGTTTTATATTTTTATTTTATTTTTTTTCCGCTATAGTATTTTGCAACAATATTGCAATTTTACTGCAATCGAAGGATGTTTCCGTAGGCTCCACCTCTTGCGCTTTTTAGATTGCAAGAGAGTTATGTTTGGTGGCACATACGCAAAGATTGTTTCTTTCCGAATAGTTGCAACACAGTGAAATGATCAGTAGTGAAACAATTTGTGCTGCTTGGGATGTCTAGATTATTTAAGATTCAAAATTTTATTATCCAGGTTCTGTAGACCCTCTACAGTTCATTTTTTCCTCTGATTGTTAGAATTTGTTACAGATATTCTTGACGTCCTATTTCCTACGGATACCACAGTTTTGCTAGACTTGGCAGGTTCATCATAAAATCCGGGACGTTTTCCGGGACGCCTGGCAATGTGGGACACATCTCGGGACACATATACCAATTGACTGAAGTGAAGTGATTTTTGTGTCTAGTTTAAGTTAACTTTATTAATTGAGTTTGACTAGCTTTTCTCGGGGACTTTTAAATAAAAAAAGCATTTTTTGAGCTACGCGTTTCACCTTACTTTTCTTCAGCCATCATCAGACGTAATTCGCTAATGCGACCATTTGATTTCCCATCCTCGGTCAAACTAAACAAACGGCATAAGCGGGTAACGCAAAAAAACATGCTTTTTTATTGAAAAGTCACCGAGAAAAGCCAATCAAACTCATTTAAAGCCTGTATGTTGTTTTTGTCGAAATCTTCCAGCCGTGGCTTCATAGTTCGTATGCTTTTAAGCATTGAGGTTCTCTGGTTTGTGCCAGTAAGTACACTTAAGCCTTGAGCCCTTTATCTTTTCCTACACTGGTAGTCTCCTACTGCGGTTGGGAGTCCCCGACTCTTTCACCTGGTCAGCATATGCATAGCTCAGCTCAAGATCAGCTTCTTAACTGGTCCATGGTGGTGGACCTGGCCTACTCCAATTACCCGATTTTCCATGCACTTGAACCATTCAGCTCCCACCTTGATCGCGAGTTACTCGGATAGTCCCCGACGGTGGATCAATCCTATTCTGACGGCGATAACCGGGCCGGCGGAGAAATAGTCGATGGTCTCAATGGCAGGCTACCGACGGAACGGACCGGAACAACGGTTATAACATCGGCAGGTATTGGAGGGTAACCGCCCCTTCGGTGGGTTTTGATCCCACGACCCAAGTTCGCTAGACAGGTGCTTTCCCTACTAAGCTACGAAGGACCTCCGTCGTCCACCGCAGCTTAGCGCGGTGACGACTTGGATAGTCACCGACGGTGGATCTACCCTACCCAGAAGTTCCCTAACAGCGGAAGCTCTCCAGAAACTGACCGTGGCGCCACGTTCTGCAGATGGCTGTGCGTTAGGGTGGCTCAAATTAGTATGAGAAAAACTTTTTTCAATTTTTTTGATGGGCATTTGAATGCATTGCTGCAATCCCTGAACATTTTTTTTTCGTGTTTGAATTTTTTTTCCCAAGGGGACCCTTGGCAGAAAAACAATGTTTTTTCAATAACTTTGGAACGCAATGACCGATCGGGTCAATTTTTAATAGGAAACAACTAGACCGCAATCCGCGTCGACTGCAACTTGTTGCGAGCAAATCGAATAATGCTAAGTACCAAAAAGTGTGTCTCACATTTTTGTACACACACACATACAGACATCACCTCAATTCGCTGAGTCGATTGGTATATAACAGTATGGGTCTCCGAGCCTTCTATCAAAAGTTCGGGTTTGGAGTGATCCTATAGCCTTTACGTATACTTTGTATACGAGAAAGGCAAAACGTAGATTTCATAATTTTGCTCTTCGTTGCCACACCACTGAGCCAGAGTGATTCTTTCCACTTTTACAGAACTGTATCAAACTGTAATAAACACCTACCTGAAAATCGTCACACTGCTCGATACAATCATTGCATTTTCGCGGATTTCGCGGTTTTCGCGGATTTGGCGCGGATTTACATAACGATTTCAGGGCGCGGATTTGGCGCGGATTTAGTTTTAGGTGAAAATTTAACAAAAAATTTTAAAGCTGAGGATGTTTATTTGAAAATTAGTTTGATGTCTATCTAGATGGGTTTTGTTTTCGTTAGCAAATGTCATTGAGAACAAAATTTATGTTTGAAGTCAATTACTTAAATTATTTCTCGGATGTTTACAAGCCCTTATTAAATGCCATGATTACATTTTTGAGCATTCATTAAACAAATGTTATGAGGAGAGGGGCGACACTTTTTGTCATTTTTAAACCATTCTAAAGCATGACACATACGAAACATGTTTGTTGAAGGATATGATCACCCGAGATATTGGGCAGTTTCTGATTGTTATCGTGAAAGGAACCACATAGCATGATATATCTTATCATTTTTTTCGTCAGGAGTTCTGATATAGTGTCTGTGATTTTATATTGCTTTCATAGCATTCATCTAAAACGAATAAGGGGTTATACAACAATTGATAATATAAGAATATTCCTTAATTTGATTCGGATGCCTCATTCAAATAAATACTTCACCAGAATTTCAATCAAACATTAGAATGTAATTTTCAAAAGGTAATTCCGAAAAAAAAACGTAGTAATTGTTGGAGTATTTTCTTGCGATATTTTAAGATAACTCCGATTGTATTTTCGCAGAAATACTCACCGAAAAATTACGAAACCTTCTGAAGAATTTTCACAAGGATTCTATAAAGAATTTAATAAATACATTTATGCAGCCCAAAGAGGATTTCGGCAGCATTTTTATTCCGGAAAATTAGGAAAAAACATGTGGAGGAATTTCCGGAAAATTTACTATCTCCAATTTGTCTAATTTATATATTATATGAAAGTATATACCCTAGATAAGAGAATCGGGAAATATTGAAGCGCTGTTTATTCAGTCAAGCGAAGTGAAAAAAAGTGATGAAAATGAAAAATCATTCCTTACTTTGAGTTGTATGTTTTGGCGTAATTTTTCTTCAAATACAAGGTTTATATACCAACAATTCAAAGCTTAAAACCTTAGCTTTTCGATAGTTTTGTTTGTTTTGCACGCAAAAAATAATATCAAAAAATTGTAGAACGCGGGTTACATTTTTTGAAGGGTTAACGATGGCTCTTAAAATGTTAAAAAAGGTTCTTAAATATTCCTTCACATAATACATGTCGCATAGAAACAGTTTTCATTGAAAAAATATTTTTAGCCGCCCATTTGTATGAGAATTCCCCATAGTGCACAGGAATTACTGTAAAAAAATCCGCAGCAATGCCATCTTGAATTTTCGAAGCAATTCTCGGAAGGTTATCCACAGGAATTCACCAAAGAATGTCTGCAGAAATTTCCAAAGAGATTTCCACAGGAATTCATTAAGGAATTTTCGGAAGAATTTTTACAGATTCCCAGCAACATTTTCACAAAAATTCTTGTTGCGATTTCCTCATAAATTCCTATAGCGATCACAGGAATTTCTGTAAACAATCCTTAAAAATTGCGTCAAGATTTTAACGAAAGATTTTCCGGGGTTCGC